>NW_026870397.1:0-300000 GCF_963576545.1 Limanda limanda
AATAACTTTTTTTGTGAAGGTCGGAGAGACTTGCAAGTAGGCTCTGCCCCCACTAAATGGGGTAGCGCGCATCGATCGGTACCATCCTTGAGCTTCTCCGACTTTCGGAAGGGTTAGGGTTAGGGTTAGGGATGAAAGCACATAGGAGAAAGAGATATTCTTGAATAACTTTTTTGTGAAGGTCGGAGAGACTTGGAAAGTGGTTGCATCTGGACTAATTTGGGTCCTGCGGATCGATTGGTACCATCCCGAGCTTGTACGACCTTCGGAAGAGGTCGACCGACGAAATTCCCCCAAATCTGAGGAGATATTCTTGAATAACTTTTTTTGTGAAGGTCGGAGAGACTTGCAAGTAGGCTCTACCCCCACTAAATGGGGTAGCGCGCATCGATCGGTACCATCCTTGAGCTTCTCCGACTTTCGGAAGGGTTAGGGTTAGGGTTAGGGATGAAAGCACATAGGAGAAAGAGATATTCTTGAATAACTTTTTTTGTGAAGGTCGGAGAGACTTGGAAAGTGGTTGCATCTGGACTAATTTGGGTCCTGCGGATCGATTGGTACCATCCCCGAGCTTGTACGACCTTCGGAAGAGGTCGACCGACGAAATTCCCCCAAATCTGAGGAGATATTCTTGAATAACTTTTTTTGTGAAGGTCGGAGAGACTTGCAAGTAGGCTCTACCCCCACTAAATGGGGTTGCGCGCATCGATCGGTACCATCCTTGAGCTTCTCCGACTTTCGGAAGGGTTAGGGTTAGGGTTAGGGATGAAAGCACATAGGAGAAAGAGATATTCTTGAATAACTTTTTTTGTGAAGGTCGGAGAGACTTGCAAGTAGGCTCTACTCCCACTAAATGGGGTAGCGCGCATCGATCGGTACCATCCTTGAGCTTCTCCGACTTTCGGAAGGGTTAGGGTTAGGGTTAGGGATGAAAGCACATAGGAGAAAGAGATATTCTTGAATAACTTTTTTTGTGAAGGTCGGAGAGACTTGCAAGTAGGCTCTACCCCCACTAAATGGGGTAGCGCGCATCGATCGGTACCATCCTTGAGCTTCTCCGACTTTCGGAAGGGTTAGGGTTAGGGATGAAAGCACATAGGAGAAAGAGATATTCTTGAATAACTTTTTTTGTGAAGGTCGGAGAGACTTGCAAGTAGGCTCTGCCCCCACTAAATGGGGTAGCGCGCATCGATCGGTACCATCCTTGAGCTTCTCCGACTTTCGGAAGGGTTAGGGTTAGGGTTAGGGATGAAAGCACATAGGAGAAAGAGATATTCTTGAATAACTTTTTTTGTGAAGGTCGGAGAGACTTGGAAAGTGGTTGCATCTGGACTAATTTGGGTCCTGCGGATCGATTGGTACCATCCCCGAGCTTGTACGACCTTCGGAAGAGGTCGACCGACGAAATTCCCCCAAATCTGAGGAGATATTCTTGAATAACTTTTTTTGTGAAGGTCGGAGAGACTTGCAAGTAGGCTCTACCCCCACTAAATGGGGTTGCGCGCATCGATCGGTACCATCCTTGAGCTTCTCCGACTTTCGGAAGGGTTAGGGTTAGGGTTAGGGATGAAAGCACATAGGAGAAAGAGATATTCTTGAATAACTTTTTTTGTGAAGGTCGGAGAGACTTGCAAGTAGGCTCTACCCCCACTAAATGGGGTAGCACGCATCGATCGGTACCATCCTTGAGCTTCTCCGACTTTCGGAAGGGTTAGGGTTAGGGTTAGGGATGAAAGCACATAGGAGAAAGAGATATTCTTGAATAACTTTTTTTGTGAAGGTCGGAGAGACTTGCAAGTAGGCTCTACCCCCACTAAATGGGGTAGCGCGCATCGATCGGTACCATCCTTGAGCTTCTCCGACTTTCGGAAGGGTTAGGGTTAGGGTTAGGGATGAAAGCACATAGGAGAAAGAGATATTCTTGAATAACTTTTTTTGTGAAGGTCGGAGAGACTTGCAAGTAGGCTCTGCCCCCACTAAATGGGGTAGCGCGCATCGATCGGTACCATCCTTGAGCTTCTCCGACTTTCGGAAGGGTTAGGGTTAGGGTTAGGGATGAAAGCACATAGGAGAAAGAGATATTCTTGAATAACTTTTTTTGTGAAGGTCGGAGAGACTTGGAAAGTGGTTGCATCTGGACTAATTTGGGTCCTGCGGATCGATTGGTACCATCCCCGAGCTTGTACGACCTTCGGAAGAGGTCGACCGACGAAATTCCCCCAAATCTGAGGAGATATTCTTGAATAACTTTTTTTGTGAAGGTCGGAGAGACTTGCAAGTAGGCTCTACCCCCACTAAATGGGGTAGCGCGCATCGATCGGTACCATCCTTGAGCTTCTCCGACTTTCGGAAGGGTTAGGGTTAGGGATGAAAGCACATAGGAGAAAGAGATATTCTTGAATAACTTTTTTTGTGAAGGTCGGAGAGACTTGGAAAGTGGTTGCATCTGGACTAATTTGGGTCCTGCGGATCGATTGGTACCATCCCCGAGCTTGTACGACCTTCGGAAGAGGTCGACCGACGAAATTCCCCCAAATCTGAGGAGATATTCTTGAATAACCTTTTTTGTGAAGGTCGGAGAGACTTGCAAGTAGGCTCTACCCCCACTAAATGGGGTTGCGCGCATCGATCGGTACCATCCTTGAGCTTCTCCGACTTTCGGAAGGGTTAGGGTTAGGGTTAGGGATGAAAGCACATAGGAGAAAGAGATATTCTTGAATAACTTTTTTTGTGAAGGTCGGAGAGACTTGCAAGTAGGCTCTACCCCCACTAAATGGGGTAGCGCGCATCGATCGGTACCATCCTTGAGCTTCTCCGACTTTCGGAAGGGTTAGGGTTAGGGTTAGGGATGAAAGCACATAGGAGAAAGAGATATTCTTGAATAACTTTTTTTGTGAAGGTCGGAGAGACTTGGAAAGTGGTTGCATCTGGACTAATTTGGGTCCTGCGGATCGATTGGTACCATCCCCGAGCTTGTACGACCTTCGGAAGAGGTCGACCGACGAAATTCCCCCAAATCTGAGGAGATATTCTTGAATTACTTTTTTTGTGAAGGTCGGAGAGACTTGCAAGTAGGCTCTACCCCCACTAAATGGGGTTGCGCGCATCGATTGGTACCATCCTTGAGCTTCTCCGACTTTCGGAAGGGTTAGGGTTAGGGTTAGGGATGAAAGCACATAGGAGAAAGAGATATTCTTGAATAACTTTTTTTGTGAAGGTCGGAGAGACTTGCAAGTAGGCTCTACCCCCACTAAATGGGGTAGCGCGCATCGATCGGTACCATCCTTGAGCTTCTCCGACTTTCGGAAGGGTTAGGGTTAGGGTTAGGGATGAAAGCACATAGGAGAAAGAGATATTCTTGAATAACTTTTTTTGTGAAGGTCGGAGAGACTTGCAAGTAGGCTCTACCCCCACTAAATGGGGTAGCGCGCATCGATCGGTACCATCCTTGAGCTTCTCCGACTTTCGGAAGGGTTAGGGTTAGGGTTAGGGATGAAAGCACATAGGAGAAAGAGATATTCTTGAATAACTTTTTTTGTGAAGGTCGGAGAGACTTGCAAGTAGGCTCTACCCCCACTAAATGGGGTAGCGCGCATCGATCGGTACCATCCTTGAGCTTCTCCGACTTTCGGAAGGGTTAGGGTTAGGGTTAGGGATGAAAGCACATAGGAGAAAGAGATATTCTTGAATAACTTTTTTTGTGAAGGTCGGAGAGACTTGCAAGTAGGCTCTACCCCCACTAAATGGGGTAGCGCGCATCGATCGGTACCATCCTTGAGCTTCTCCGACTTTCGGAAGGGTTAGGGTTAGGGTTAGGGATGAAAGCACATAGGAGAAAGAGATATTCTTGAATAACTTTTTTTGTGAAGGTCGGAGAGACTTGGAAAGTGGTTGCATCTGGACTAATTTGGGTCCTGCGGATCGATTGGTACCATCCCCGAGCTTGTACGACCTTCGGAAGAGGTCGACCGACGAAATTCCCCCAAATCTGAGGAGATATTCTTGAATAACTTTTTTTGTGAAGGTCGGAGAGACTTGCAAGTAGGCTCTACCCCCACTAAATGGGGTAGCGCGCATCGATCGGTACCATCCTTGAGCTTCTCCGACTTTCGGAAGGGTTAGGGTTAGGGTTAGGGATGAAAGCACATAGGAGAAAGAGATATTCTTGAATAACTTTTTTTGTGAAGGTCGGAGAGACTTGCAAGTAGGCTCTACCCCCACTAAATGGGGTAGCGCGCATCGATCGGTACCATCCTTGAGCTTCTCCGACTTTCGGAAGGGTTAGGGTTAGGGATGAAAGCACATAGGAGAAAGAGATATTCTTGAATAACTTTTTTTGTGAAGGTCGGAGAGACTTGGAAAGTGGTTGCATCTGGACTAATTTGGGTCCTGCGGATCGATTGGTACCATCCCCGAGCTTGTACGACCTTCGGAAGAGGTCGACCGACGAAATTCCCCCAAATCTGAGGAGATATTCTTGAATAACTTTTTTTGTGAAGGTCGGAGAGACTTGCAAGTAGGCTCTACCCCCACTAAATGGGGTTGCGCGCATCGATCGGTACCATCCTTGAGCTTCTCCGACTTTCGGAAGGGTTAGGGTTAGGGTTAGGGATGAAAGCACATAGGAGAAAGAGATATTCTTGAATAACTTTTTTTGTGAAGGTCGGAGAGACTTGCAAGTAGGCTCTACTCCCACTAAATGGGGTAGCGCGCATCGATCGGTACCATCCTTGAGCTTCTCCGACTTTCGGAAGGGTTAGGGTTAGGGTTAGGGATGAAAGCACATAGGAGAAAGAGATATTCTTGAATAACTTTTTTTGTGAAGGTCGGAGAGACTTGCAAGTAGGCTCTACCCCCACTAAATGGGGTAGCGCGCATCGATCGGTACCATCCTTGAGCTTCTCCGACTTTCGGAAGGGTTAGGGTTAGGGTTAGGGATGAAAGCACATAGGAGAAAGAGATATTCTTGAATAACTTTTTTTGTGAAGGTCGGAGAGACTTGCAAGTAGGCTCTGCCCCCACTAAATGGGGTAGCGCGCATCGATCGGTACCATCCTTGAGCTTCTCCGACTTTCGGAAGGGTTAGGGTTAGGGTTAGGGATGAAAGCACATAGGAGAAAGAGATATTCTTGAATAACTTTTTTTGTGAAGGTCGGAGAGACTTGGAAAGTGGTTGCATCTGGACTAATTTGGGTCCTGCAGATCGATTGGTACCATCCCCGAGCTTGTACGACCTTCGGAAGAGGTCGACCGACGAAATTCCCCCAAATCTGAGGAGATATTCTTGAATAACTTTTTTTGTGAAGGTCGGAGAGACTTGCAAGTAGGCTCTACCCCCACTAAATGGGGTAGCGCGCATCGATCGGTACCATCCTTGAGCTTCTCCGACTTTCGGAAGGGTTAGGGTTAGGGTTAGGGATGAAAGCACATAGGAGAAAGAGATATTCTTGAATAACTTTTTTTGTGAAGGTCGGAGAGACTTGGAAAGTGGTTGCATCTGGACTAATTTGGGTCCTGCGGATCGATTGGTACCATCCCCGAGCTTGTACGACCTTCGGAAGAGGTCGACCGACGAAATTCCCCCAAATCTGAGGAGATATTCTTGAATAACTTTTTTTGTGAAGGTCGGAGAGACTTGCAAGTAGGCTCTACCCCCACTAAATGGGGTTGCGCGCATCGATCGGTACCATCCTTGAGCTTCTCCGACTTTCGGAAGGGTTAGGGTTAGGGTTAGGGATGAAAGCACATAGGAGAAAGAGATATTCTTGAATAACTTTTTTTGTGAAGGTCGGAGAGACTTGCAAGTAGGCTCTACTCCCACTAAATGGGGTAGCGCGCATCGATCGGTACCATCCTTGAGCTTCTCCGACTTTCGGAAGGGTTAGGGTTAGGGTTAGGGATGAAAGCACATAGGAGAAAGAGATATTCTTGAATAACTATTTTTGTGAAGGTCGGAGAGACTTGCAAGTAGGCTCTACCCCCACTAAATGGGGTAGCGCGCATCGATCGGTACCATCCTTGAGCTTCTCCGACTTTCGGAAGGGTTAGGGTTAGGGTTAGGGATGAAAGCACATAGGAGAAAGAGATATTCTTGAATAACTTTTTTTGTGAAGGTCGGAGAGACTTGCAAGTAGGCTCTGCCCCCACTAAATGGGGTAGCGCGCATCGATCGGTACCATCCTTGAGCTTCTCCGACTTTCGGAAGGGTTAGGGTTAGGGTTAGGGATGAAAGCACATAGGAGAAAGAGATATTCTTGAATAACTTTTTTTGTGAAGGTCGGAGAGACTTGGAAAGTGGTTGCATCTGGACTAATTTGGGTCCTGCGGATCGATTGGTACCATCCCCGAGCTTGTACGACCTTCGGAAGAGGTCGACCGACGAAATTCCCCCAAATCTGAGGAGATATTCTTGAATAACTTTTTTTGTGAAGGTCGGAGAGACTTGCAAGTAGGCTCTACCCCCACTAAATGGGGTTGCGCGCATCGATCGGTACCATCCTTGAGCTTCTCCGACTTTCGGAAGGGTTAGGGTTAGGGTTAGGGATGAAAGCACATAGGAGAAAGAGATATTCTTGAATAACTTTTTTTGTGAAGGTCGGAGAGACTTGCAAGTAGGCTCTACCCCCACTAAATGGGGTAGCACGCATCGATCGGTACCATCCTTGAGCTTCTCCGACTTTCGGAAGGGTTAGGGTTAGGGTTAGGGATGAAAGCACATAGGAGAAAGAGATATTCTTGAATAACTTTTTTTGTGAAGGTCGGAGAGACTTGCAAGTAGGCTCTACCCCCACTAAATGGGGTAGCGCGCATCGATCGGTACCATCCTTGAGCTTCTCCGACTTTCGGAAGGGTTAGGGTTAGGGTTAGGGATGAAAGCACATAGGAGAAAGAGATATTCTTGAATAACTTTTTTTGTGAAGGTCGGAGAGACTTGCAAGTAGGCTCTGCCCCCACTAAATGGGGTAGCGCGCATCGATCGGTACCATCCTTGAGCTTCTCCGACTTTCGGAAGGGTTAGGGTTAGGGTTAGGGATGAAAGCACATAGGAGAAAGAGATATTCTTGAATAACTTTTTTTGTGAAGGTCGGAGAGACTTGGAAAGTGGTTGCATCTGGACTAATTTGGGTCCTGCGGATCGATTGGTACCATCCCCGAGCTTGTACGACCTTCGGAAGAGGTCGACCGACGAAATTCCCCCAAATCTGAGGAGATATTCTTGAATAACTTTTTTTGTGAAGGTCGGAGAGACTTGCAAGTAGGCTCTACCCCCACTAAATGGGGTAGCGCGCATCGATCGGTACCATCCTTGAGCTTCTCCGACTTTCGGAAGGGTTAGGGTTAGGGATGAAAGCACATAGGAGAAAGAGATATTCTTGAATAACTTTTTTTGTGAAGGTCGGAGAGACTTGGAAAGTGGTTGCATCTGGACTAATTTGGGTCCTGCGGATCGATTGGTACCATCCCCGAGCTTGTACGACCTTCGGAAGAGGTCGACCGACGAAATTCCCCCAAATCTGAGGAGATATTCTTGAATAACCTTTTTTGTGAAGGTCGGAGAGACTTGCAAGTAGGCTCTACCCCCACTAAATGGGGTTGCGCGCATCGATCGGTACCATCCTTGAGCTTCTCCGACTTTCGGAAGGGTTAGGGTTAGGGTTAGGGATGAAAGCACATAGGAGAAAGAGATATTCTTGAATAACTTTTTTTGTGAAGGTCGGAGAGACTTGCAAGTAGGCTCTACCCCCACTAAATGGGGTAGCGCGCATCGATCGGTACCATCCTTGAGCTTCTCCGACTTTCGGAAGGGTTAGGGTTAGGGTTAGGGATGAAAGCACATAGGAGAAAGAGATATTCTTGAATAACTTTTTTTGTGAAGGTCGGAGAGACTTGGAAAGTGGTTGCATCTGGACTAATTTGGGTCCTGCGGATCGATTGGTACCATCCCCGAGCTTGTACGACCTTCGGAAGAGGTCGACCGACGAAATTCCCCCAAATCTGAGGAGATATTCTTGAATTACTTTTTTTGTGAAGGTCGGAGAGACTTGCAAGTAGGCTCTACCCCCACTAAATGGGGTTGCGCGCATCGATTGGTACCATCCTTGAGCTTCTCCGACTTTCGGAAGGGTTAGGGTTAGGGTTAGGGATGAAAGCACATAGGAGAAAGAGATATTCTTGAATAACTTTTTTTGTGAAGGTCGGAGAGACTTGCAAGTAGGCTCTACCCCCACTAAATGGGGTAGCGCGCATCGATCGGTACCATCCTTGAGCTTCTCCGACTTTCGGAAGGGTTAGGGTTAGGGTTAGGGATGAAAGCACATAGGAGAAAGAGATATTCTTGAATAACTTTTTTTGTGAAGGTCGGAGAGACTTGCAAGTAGGCTCTACCCCCACTAAATGGGGTAGCGCGCATCGATCGGTACCATCCTTGAGCTTCTCCGACTTTCGGAAGGGTTAGGGTTAGGGTTAGGGATGAAAGCACATAGGAGAAAGAGATATTCTTGAATAACTTTTTTTGTGAAGGTCGGAGAGACTTGCAAGTAGGCTCTACCCCCACTAAATGGGGTAGCGCGCATCGATCGGTACCATCCTTGAGCTTCTCCGACTTTCGGAAGGGTTAGGGTTAGGGTTAGGGATGAAAGCACATAGGAGAAAGAGATATTCTTGAATAACTTTTTTTGTGAAGGTCGGAGAGACTTGCAAGTAGGCTCTACCCCCACTAAATGGGGTAGCGCGCATCGATCGGTACCATCCTTGAGCTTCTCCGACTTTCGGAAGGGTTAGGGTTAGGGTTAGGGATGAAAGCACATAGGAGAAAGAGATATTCTTGAATAACTTTTTTTGTGAAGGTCGGAGAGACTTGCAAGTAGGCTCTACCCCCACTAAATGGGGTAGCGCGCATCGATCGGTACCATCCTTGAGCTTCTCCGACTTTCGGAAGGGTTAGGGTTAGGGTTAGGGATGAAAGCACATAGGAGAAAGAGATATTCTTGAATAACTTTTTTTGTGAAGGTCGGAGAGACTTGCAAGTAGGCTCTACCCCCACTAAATGGGGTAGCGCGCATCGATCGGTACCATCCTTGAGCTTCTCCGACTTTCGGAAGGGTTAGGGTTAGGGTTAGGGATGAAAGCACATAGGAGAAAGAGATATTCTTGAATAACTTTTTTTGTGAAGGTCGGAGAGACTTGCAAGTAGGCTCTACCCCCACTAAATGGGGTAGCGCGCATCGATCGGTACCATCCTTGAGCTTCTCCGACTTTCGGAAGGGTTAGGGTTAGGGTTAGGGATGAAAGCACATAGGAGAAAGAGATATTCTTGAATAACTTTTTTTGTGAAGGTCGGAGAGACTTGCAAGTAGGCTCTACCCCCACTAAATGGGGTAGCGCGCATCGATCGGTACCATCCTTGAGCTTCTCCGACTTTCGGAAGGGTTAGGGTTAGGGATGAAAGCACATAGGAGAAAGAGATATTCTTGAATAACTTTTTTTGTGAAGGTCGGAGAGACTTGGAAAGTGGTTGCATCTGGACTAATTTGGGTCCTGCGGATCGATTGGTACCATCCCCGAGCTTGTACGACCTTCGGAAGAGGTCGACCGACGAAATTCCCCCAAATCTGAGGAGATATTCTTGAATAACTTTTTTTGTGAAGGTCGGAGAGACTTGCAAGTAGGCTCTACCCCCACTAAATGGGGTTGCGCGCATCGATCGGTACCATCCTTGAGCTTCTCCGACTTTCGGAAGGGTTAGGGTTAGGGTTAGGGATGAAAGCACATAGGAGAAAGAGATATTCTTGAATAACTTTTTTTGTGAAGGTCGGAGAGACTTGCAAGTAGGCTCTACCCCCACTAAATGGGGTAGCGCGCATCGATCGGTACCATCCTTGAGCTTCTCCGACTTTCGGAAGGGTTAGGGTTAGGGTTAGGGATGAAAGCACATAGGAGAAAGAGATATTCTTGAATAACTTTTTTTGTGAAGGTCGGAGAGACTTGGAAAGTGGTTGCATCTGGACTAATTTGGGTCCTGCTGATCGATTGGTACCATCCCCGAGCTTGTACGACCTTCAGAAGAGGTCGACCGACGAAATTCCCCCAAATCTGAGGAGATATTCTTGAATAACTTTTTTTGTGAAGGTCGGAGAGACTTGCAAGTAGGCTCTACCCCCACTAAATGGGGTTGCGCGCATCGATCGGTACCATCCTTGAGCTTCTCCGACTTTCGGAAGGGTTAGGGTTAGGGTTAGGGATGAAAGCACATAGGAGAAAGAGATATTCTTGAATAACTTTTTTTGTGAAGGTCGGAGAGACTTGCAAGTAGGCTCTACCCCCACTAAATGGGGTAGCGCGCATCGATCGGTACCATCCTTGAGCTTCTCCGACTTTCGGAAGGGTTAGGGTTAGGGTTAGGGATGAAAGCACATAGGAGAAAGAGATATTCTTGAATAACTTTTTTTGTGAAGGTCGGAGAGACTTGGAAAGTGGTTGCATCTGGACTAATTTGGGTCCTACGGATCGATTGGTACCATCCCCGAGCTTGTACGACCTTCGGAAGAGGTCGACCGACGAAATTCCCCCAAATCTGAGGAGATATTCTTGAATTACTTTTTTTGTGAAGGTCGGAGAGACTTGCAAGTAGGCTCTACCCCCACTAAATGGGGTTGCGCGCATCGATCGGTACCATCCTTGAGCTTCTCCGACTTTCGGAAGGGTTAGGGTTAGGGTTAGGGATGAAAGCACATAGGAGAAAGAGATATTCTTGAATAACTTTTTTTGTGAAGGTCGGAGAGACTTGCAAGTAGGCTCTACCCCCACTAAATGGGGTAGCGCGCATCGATCGGTACCATCCTTGAGCTTCTCCGACTTTCGGAAGGGTTAGGGTTAGGGTTAGGGATGAAAGCACATAGGAGAAAGAGATATTCTTGAATAACTTTTTTTGTGAAGGTCGGAGAGACTTGCAAGTAGGCTCTACCCCCACTAAATGGGGTAGCGCGCATCGATCGGTACCATCCTTGAGCTTCTCCGACTTTCGGAAGGGTTAGGGTTAGGGTTAGGGATGAAAGCACATAGG
This sequence comes from Limanda limanda, assembly GCF_963576545.1. Taxonomy (NCBI): domain Eukaryota; kingdom Metazoa; phylum Chordata; class Actinopteri; order Pleuronectiformes; family Pleuronectidae; genus Limanda; species Limanda limanda. The sequence goes on from NW_026870397.1 coordinate 11,063, forward strand.
AGAAAGAGATATTCTTGAATAACTTTTTTTGTGAAGGTCGGAGAGACTTGCAAGTAGGCTCTACCCCCACTAAATGGGGTAGCGCGCATCGATCGGTACCATCCTTGAGCTTCTCCGACTTTCGGAAGGGTTAGGGTTAGGGTTAGGGATGAAAGCACATAGGAGAAAGAGATATTCTTGAATAACTTTTTTTGTGAAGGTCGGAGAGACTTGCAAGTAGGCTCTACCCCCACTAAATGGGGTAGCGCGCATCGATCGGTACCATCCTTGAGCTTCTCCGACTTTCGGAAGGGTTAGGGTTAGGGTTAGGGATGAAAGCACATAGGAGAAAGAGATATTCTTGAATAACTTTTTTTGTGAAGGTCGGAGAGACTTGCAAGTAGGCTCTACCCCCACTAAATGGGGTAGCGCGCATCGATCGGTACCATCCTTGAGCTTCTCCGACTTTCGGAAGGGTTAGGGTTAGGGTTAGGGATGAAAGCACATAGGAGATAGATATTCTTGAATAACTTTTTTTGTGAAGGTCGGAGAGACTTGGAAAGTGGTTGCATCTGGACTAATTTGGGTCCTGCGGATCGATTGGTACCATCCCCGAGCTTGTACGACCTTCGGAAGAGGTCGACCGACGAAATTCCCCCAAATCTGAGGAGATATTCTTGAATAACTTTTTTTGTGAAGGTCGGAGAGACTTGCAAGTAGGCTCTACCCCCACTAAATGGGGTAGCGCGCATCGATCGGTACCATCCTTGAGCTTCTCCGACTTTCGGAAGGGTTAGGGTTAGGGTTAGGGATGAAAGCACATAGGAGAAAGAGATATTCTTGAATAACTTTTTTTGTGAAGGTCGGAGAGACTTGCAAGTAGGCTCTACCCCCACTAAATGGGGTAGCGCGCATCGATCGGTACCATCCTTGAGCTTCTCCGACTTTCGGAAGGGTTAGGGTTAGGGTTAGGGATGAAAGCACATAGGAGAAAGAGATATTCTTGAATAACTTTTTTTGTGAAGGTCGGAGAGACTTGCAAGTAGGCTCTACCCCCACTAAATGGGGTACCGCGCATCGATCGGTACCATCCTTGAGCTTCTCCGACTTTCGGAAGGGTTAGGGTTAGGGTTAGGGATGAAAGCACATAGGAGAAAGAGATATTCTTGAATAACTTTTTTTGTGAAGGTCGGAGAGACTTGCAAGTAGGCTCTACCCCCACTAAATGGGGTAGCGCGCATCGATCGGTACCATCCTTGAGCTTCTCCGACTTTCGGAAGGGTTAGGGTTAGGGTTAGGGATGAAAGCACATAGGAGATAGATATTCTTGAATAACTTTTTTTGTGAAGGTCGGAGAGACTTGGAAAGTGGTTGCATCTGGACTAATTTGGGTCCTGCGGATCGATTGGTACCATCCCCGAGCTTGTACGACCTTCGGAAGAGGTCGACCGACGAAATTCCCCCAAATCTGAGGAGATATTCTTGAATAACTTTTTTTGTGAAGGTCGGAGAGACTTGCAAGTAGGCTCTACCCCCACTAAATGGGGTAGCGCGCATCGATCGGTACCATCCTTGAGCTTCTCCGACTTTCGGAAGGGTTAGGGTTAGGGTTAGGGATGAAAGCACATAGGAGAAAGAGATATTCTTGAATAACTTTTTTTGTGAAGGTCGGAGAGACTTGCAAGTAGGCTCTACCCCCACTAAATGGGGTAGCGCACATCGATCGGTACCATCCTTGAGCTTCTCCGACTTTCGGAAGGGTTAGGGTTAGGGATGAAAGCACATAGGAGAAAGAGATATTCTTGAATAACTTTTTTTGTGAAGGTCGGAGAGACTTGGAAAGTGGTTGCATCTGGACTAATTTGGGTCCTGCGGATCGATTGGTACCATCCCCGAGCTTGTACGACCTTCGGAAGAGGTCGACCGACGAAATTCCCCCAAATCTGAGGAGATATTCTTGAATAACCTTTTTTGTGAAGGTCGGAGAGACTTGCAAGTAGGCTCTACCCCCACTAAATGGGGTTGCGCGCATCGATCGGTACCATCCTTGAGCTTCTCCGACTTTCGGAAGGGTTAGGGTTAGGGTTAGGGATGAAAGCACATAGGAGAAAGAGATATTCTTGAATAACTTTTTTTGTGAAGGTCGGAGAGACTTGCAAGTAGGCTCTACCCCCACTAAATGGGGTAGCGCACATCGATCGGTACCATCCTTGAGCTTCTCCGACTTTCGGAAGGGTTAGGGTTAGGGTTAGGGATGAAAGCACATAGGAGAAAGAGATATTCTTGAATAACTTTTTTTGTGAAGGTCGGAGAGACTTGGAAAGTGGTTGCATCTGGACTAATTTGGGTCCTGCGGATCGATTGGTACCATCCCCGAGCTTGTACGACCTTCGGAAGAGGTCGACCGACGAAATTCCCCCAAATCTGAGGAGATATTCTTGAATTACTTTTTTTGTGAAGGTCGGAGAGACTTGCAAGTAGGCTCTACCCCCACTAAATGGGGTTGCGCGCATCGATTGGTACCATCCTTGAGCTTCTCCGACTTTCGGAAGGGTTAGGGTTAGGGTTAGGGATGAAAGCACATAGGAGAAAGAGATATTCTTGAATAACTTTTTTTGTGAAGGTCGGAGAGACTTGCAAGTAGGCTCTACCCCCACTAAATGGGGTAGCGCGCATCGATCGGTACCATCCTTGAGCTTCTCCGACTTTCGGAAGGGTTAGGGTTAGGGTTAGGGATGAAAGCACATAGGAGAAAGAGATATTCTTGAATAACTTTTTTTGTGAAGGTCGGAGAGACTTGCAAGTAGGCTCTACCCCCACTAAATGGGGTAGCGCGCATCGATCGGTACCATCCTTGAGCTTCTCCGACTTTCGGAAGGGTTAGGGTTAGGGATGAAAGCACATAGGAGAAAGAGATATTCTTGAATAACTTTTTTTGTGAAGGTCGGAGAGACTTGGAAAGTGGTTGCATCTGGACTAATTTGGGTCCTGCGGATCGATTGGTACCATCACCGAGCTTGTACGACCTTCGGAAGAGGTCGACCGACGAAATTCCCCCAAATCTGAGGAGATATTCTTGAATAACTTTTTTTGTGAAGGTCGGAGAGACTTGCAAGTAGGCTCTACCCCCACTAAATGGGGTTGCGCGCATCGATCGGTACCATCCTTGAGCTTCTCCGACTTTCGGAAGGGTTAGGGTTAGGGTTAGGGATGAAAGCACATAGGAGAAAGAGATATTCTTGAATAACTTTTTTTGTGAAGGTCGGAGAGACTTGCAAGTAGGCTCTACCCCCACTAAATGGGGTAGCGCGCATCGATCGGTACCATCCTTGAGCTTCTCCGACTTTCGGAAGGGTTAGGGTTAGGGTTAGGGATGAAAGCACATAGGAGAAAGAGATATTCTTGAATAACTTTTTTTGTGAAGGTCGGAGAGACTTGGAAAGTGGTTGCATCTGGACTAATTTGGGTCCTGCTGATCGATTGGTACCATCCCCGAGCTTGTACGACCTTCAGAAGAGGTCGACCGACGAAATTCCCCCAAATCTGAGGAGATATTCTTGAATAACTTTTTTTGTGAAGGTCGGAGAGACTTGCAAGTAGGCTCTACCCCCACTAAATGGGGTTGCGCGCATCGATCGGTACCATCCTTGAGCTTCTCCGACTTTCGGAAGGGTTAGGGTTAGGGTTAGGGATGAAAGCACATAGGAGAAAGAGATATTCTTGAATAACTTTTTTTGTGAAGGTCGGAGAGACTTGCAAGTAGGCTCTACCCCCACTAAATGGGGTAGCGCGCATCGATCGGTACCATCCTTGAGCTTCTCCGACTTTCGGAAGGGTTAGGGTTAGGGTTAGGGATGAAAGCACATAGGAGAAAGAGATATTCTTGAATAACTTTTTTTGTGAAGGTCGGAGAGACTTGGAAAGTGGTTGCATCTGGACTAATTTGGGTCCTGCGGATCGATTGGTACCATCCCCGAGCTTGTACGACCTTCGGAAGAGGTCGACCGACGAAATTCCCCCAAATCTGAGGAGATATTCTTGAATTACTTTTTTTGTGAAGGTCGGAGAGACTTGCAAGTAGGCTCTACCCCCACTAAATGGGGTTGCGCGCATCGATCGGTACCATCCTTGAGCTTCTCCGACTTTCGGAAGGGTTAGGGTTAGGGATGAAAGCACATAGGAGAAAGAGATATTCTTGAATAACTTTTTTTGTGAAGGTCGGAGAGACTTGGAAAGTGGTTGCATCTGGACTAATTTGGGTCCTGCGGATCGATTGGTACCATCCCCGAGCTTGTACGACCTTCGGAAGAGGTCGACCGACGAAATTCCCCCAAATCTGAGGAGATATTCTTGAATAACTTTTTTTGTGAAGGTCGGAGAGACTTGCAAGTAGGCTATACCCCCACTAAATGGGGTTGCGTGCATCGATCGGTACCATCCTTGAGCTTCTCCGACTTTCGGAAGGGATAGGGTTAGGGTTAGGGATGAAAGCACATAGGAGAAAGAGATATTCTTGAATAACTTTTTTTGTGAAGGTCGGAGAGACTTGGAAAGTGGTTGCATCTGGACTAATTTGGGTCCTGCGGATCGATTGGTACCATCCCCGAGCTTGTACGACCTTCGGAAGAGGTCGACCGACGAAATTCCCCCAAATCTGAGGAGATATTCTTGAATAACTTTTTTTGTGAAGGTCGGAGAGACTTGCAAGTAGGCTCTACCCCCACTAAATGGGGTTGCGCGCATCGATCGGTACCATCCTTGAGCTTCTCCGACTTTCGGAAGGGTTAGGGTTAGGGTTAGGGATGAAAGCACATAGGAGAAAGAGATATTCTTGAATAACTTTTTTTGTGAAGGTCGGAGAGACTTGCAAGTAGGCTCTACTCCCACTAAATGGGGTAGCGCGCATCGATCGGTACCATCCTTGAGCTTCTCCGACTTTCGGAAGGGTTAGGGTTAGGGTTAGGGATGAAAGCACATAGGAGAAAGAGATATTCTTGAATAACTTTTTTTGTGAAGGTCGGAGAGACTTGCAAGTAGGCTCTACCCCCACTAAATGGGGTAGCGCGCATCGATCTGTACCATCCTTGAGCTTCTCCGACTTTCGGAAGGGTTAGGGTTAGGGTTAGGGATGAAAGCACATAGGAGAAAGAGATATTCTTGAATAACTTTTTTTGTGAAGGTCGGAGAGACTTGCAAGTAGGCTCTGCCCCCACTAAATGGGGTAGCGCGCATCGATCGGTACCATCCTTGAGCTTCTCCGACTTTCGGAAGGGTTAGGGTTAGGGTTAGGGATGAAAGCACATAGGAGAAAGAGATATTCTTGAATAACTTTTTTTGTGAAGGTCGGAGAGACTTGGAAAGTGGTTGCATCTGGACTAATTTGGGTCCTGCGGATCGATTGGTACCATCCCCGAGCTTGTACGACCTTCGGAAGAGGTCGACCGACGAAATTCCCCCAAATCTGAGGAGATATTCTTGAATAACTTTTTTTGTGAAGGTCGGAGAGACTTGCAAGTAGGCTCTACCCCCACTAAATGGGGTAGCGCGCATCGATCGGTACCATCCTTGAGCTTCTCCGACTTTCGGAAGGGTTAGGGTTAGGGTTAGGGATGAAAGCACATAGGAGAAAGAGATATTCTTGAATAACTTTTTTTGTGAAGGTCGGAGAGACTTGCAAGTAGGCTCTACCCCCACTAAATGGGGTAGCGCGCATCGATCGGTACCATCCTTGAGCTTCTCCGACTTTCGGAAGGGTTAGGGTTAGGGATGAAAGCACATAGGAGAAAGAGATATTCTTGAATAACTTTTTTTGTGAAGGTCGGAGAGACTTGGAAAGTGGTTGCATCTGGACTAATTTGGGTCCTGCGGATCGATTGGTACCATCCCCGAGCTTGTACGACCTTCGGAAGAGGTCGACCGACGAAATTCCCCCAAATCTGAGGAGATATTCTTGAATAACTTTTTTTGTGAAGGTCGGAGAGACTTGCAAGTAGGCTCTACCCCCACTAAATGGGGTTGCGCGCATCGATCGGTACCATCCTTGAGCTTCTCCGACTTTCGGAAGGGTTAGGGTTAGGGTTAGGGATGAAAGCACATAGGAGAAAGAGATATTCTTGAATAACTTTTTTTGTGAAGGTCGGAGAGACTTGCAAGTAGGCTCTACTCCCACTAAATGGGGTAGCGCGCATCGATCGGTACCATCCTTGAGCTTCTCCGACTTTCGGAAGGGTTAGGGTTAGGGTTAGGGATGAAAGCACATAGGAGAAAGAGATATTCTTGAATAACTTTTTTTGTGAAGGTCGGAGAGACTTGCAAGTAGGCTCTACCCCCACTAAATGGGGTAGCGCGCATCGATCGGTACCATCCTTGAGCTTCTCCGACTTTCGGAAGGGTTAGGGTTAGGGATGAAAGCACATAGGAGAAAGAGATATTCTTGAATAACTTTTTTTGTGAAGGTCGGAGAGACTTGCAAGTAGGCTCTGCCCCCACTAAATGGGGTAGCGCGCATCGATCGGTACCATCCTTGAGCTTCTCCGACTTTCGGAAGGGTTAGGGTTAGGGTTAGGGATGAAAGCACATAGGAGAAAGAGATATTCTTGAATAACTTTTTTTGTGAAGGTCGGAGAGACTTGGAAAGTGGTTGCATCTGGACTAATTTGGGTCCTGCGGATCGATTGGTACCATCCCCGAGCTTGTACGACCTTCGGAAGAGGTCGACCGACGAAATTCCCCCAAATCTGAGGAGATATTCTTGAATAACTTTTTTTGTGAAGGTCGGAGAGACTTGCAAGTAGGCTCTACCCCCACTAAATGGGGTAGCGCGCATCGATCGGTACCATCCTTGAGCTTCTCCGACTTTCGGAAGGGTTAGGGTTAGGGTTAGGGATGAAAGCACATAGGAGAAAGAGATATTCTTGAATAACTTTTTTTGTGAAGGTCGGAGAGACTTGGAAAGTGGTTGCATCTGGACTAATTTGGGTCCTGCGGATCGATTGGTACCATCCCCGAGCTTGTACGACCTTCGGAAGAGGTCGACCGACGAAATTCCCCCAAATCTGAGGAGATATTCTTGAATAACTTTTTTTGTGAAGGTCGGAGAGACTTGCAAGTAGGCTCTACCCCCACTAAATGGGGTTGCGCGCATCGATCGGTACCATCCTTGAGCTTCTCCGACTTTCGGAAGGGTTAGGGTTAGGGTTAGGGATGAAAGCACATAGGAGAAAGAGATATTCTTGAATAACTTTTTTTGTGAAGGTCGGAGAGACTTGCAAGTAGGCTCTACTCCCACTAAATGGGGTAGCGCGCATCGATCGGTACCATCCTTGAGCTTCTCCGACTTTCGGAAGGGTTAGGGTTAGGGTTAGGGATGAAAGCACATAGGAGAAAGAGATATTCTTGAATAACTTTTTTTGTGAAGGTCGGAGAGACTTGCAAGTAGGCTCTACCCCCACTAAATGGGGTAGCGCGCATCGATCGGTACCATCCTTGAGCTTCTCCGACTTTCGGAAGGGTTAGGGTTAGGGATGAAAGCACATAGGAGAAAGAGATATTCTTGAATAACTTTTTTTGTGAAGGTCGGAGAGACTTGCAAGTAGGCTCTGCCCCCACTAAATGGGGTAGCGCGCATCGATCGGTACCATCCTTGAGCTTCTCCGACTTTCGGAAGGGTTAGGGTTAGGGTTAGGGATGAAAGCACATAGGAGAAAGAGATATTCTTGAATAACTTTTTTTGTGAAGGTCGGAGAGACTTGGAAAGTGGTTGCATCTGGACTAATTTGGGTCCTGCGGATCGATTGGTACCATCCCCGAGCTTGTACGACCTTCGGAAGAGGTCGACCGACGAAATTCCCCCAAATCTGAGGAGATATTCTTGAATAACTTTTTTTGTGAAGGTCGGAGAGACTTGCAAGTAGGCTCTACCCCCACTAAATGGGGTTGCGCGCATCGATCGGTACCATCCTTGAGCTTCTCCGACTTTCGGAAGGGTTAGGGTTAGGGTTAGGGATGAAAGCACATAGGAGAAAGAGATATTCTTGAATAACTTTTTTTGTGAAGGTCGGAGAGACTTGCAAGTAGGCTCTACCCCCACTAAATGGGGTAGCACGCATCGATCGGTACCATCCTTGAGCTTCTCCGACTTTCGGAAGGGTTAGGGTTAGGGTTAGGGATGAAAGCACATAGGAGAAAGAGATATTCTTGAATAACTTTTTTTGTGAAGGTCGGAGAGACTTGCAAGTAGGCTCTACCCCCACTAAATGGGGTAGCGCGCATCGATCGGTACCATCCTTGAGCTTCTCCGACTTTCGGAAGGGTTAGGGTTAGGGTTAGGGATGAAAGCACATAGGAGAAAGAGATATTCTTGAATAACTTTTTTTGTGAAGGTCGGAGAGACTTGCAAGTAGGCTCTGCCCCCACTAAATGGGGTAGCGCGCATCGATCGGTACCATCCTTGAGCTTCTCCGACTTTCGGAAGGGTTAGGGTTAGGGTTAGGGATGAAAGCACATAGGAGAAAGAGATATTCTTGAATAACTTTTTTTGTGAAGGTCGGAGAGACTTGGAAAGTGGTTGCATCTGGACTAATTTGGGTCCTGCGGATCGATTGGTACCATCCCCGAGCTTGTACGACCTTCGGAAGAGGTCGACCGACGAAATTCCCCCAAATCTGAGGAGATATTCTTGAATAACTTTTTTTGTGAAGGTCGGAGAGACTTGCAAGTAGGCTCTACCCCCACTAAATGGGGTAGCGCGCATCGATCGGTACCATCCTTGAGCTTCTCCGACTTTCGGAAGGGTTAGGGTTAGGGATGAAAGCACATAGGAGAAAGAGATATTCTTGAATAACTTTTTTTGTGAAGGTCGGAGAGACTTGGAAAGTGGTTGCATCTGGACTAATTTGGGTCCTGCGGATCGATTGGTACCATCCCCGAGCTTGTACGACCTTCGGAAGAGGTCGACCGACGAAATTCCCCCAAATCTGAGGAGATATTCTTGAATAACCTTTTTTGTGAAGGTCGGAGAGACTTGCAAGTAGGCTCTACCCCCACTAAATGGGGTTGCGCGCATCGATCGGTACCATCCTTGAGCTTCTCCGACTTTCGGAAGGGTTAGGGTTAGGGTTAGGGATGAAAGCACATAGGAGAAAGAGATATTCTTGAATAACTTTTTTTGTGAAGGTCGGAGAGACTTGCAAGTAGGCTCTACCCCCACTAAATGGGGTAGCGCGCATCGATCGGTACCATCCTTGAGCTTCTCCGACTTTCGGAAGGGTTAGGGTTAGGGTTAGGGATGAAAGCACATAGGAGAAAGAGATATTCTTGAATAACTTTTTTTGTGAAGGTCGGAGAGACTTGGAAAGTGGTTGCATCTGGACTAATTTGGGTCCTGCGGATCGATTGGTACCATCCCCGAGCTTGTACGACCTTCGGAAGAGGTCGACCGACGAAATTCCCCCAAATCTGAGGAGATATTCTTGAATTACTTTTTTTGTGAAGGTCGGAGAGACTTGCAAGTAGGCTCTACCCCCACTAAATGGGGTTGCGCGCATCGATTGGTACCATCCTTGAGCTTCTCCGACTTTCGGAAGGGTTAGGGTTAGGGTTAGGGATGAAAGCACATAGGAGAAAGAGATATTCTTGAATAACTTTTTTTGTGAAGGTCGGAGAGACTTGCAAGTAGGCTCTACCCCCACTAAATGGGGTAGCGCGCATCGATCGGTACCATCCTTGAGCTTCTCCGACTTTCGGAAGGGTTAGGGTTAGGGTTAGGGATGAAAGCACATAGGAGAAAGAGATATTCTTGAATAACTTTTTTTGTGAAGGTCGGAGAGACTTGCAAGTAGGCTCTACCCCCACTAAATGGGGTAGCGCGCATCGATCGGTACCATCCTTGAGCTTCTCCGACTTTCGGAAGGGTTAGGGTTAGGGTTAGGGATGAAAGCACATAGGAGAAAGAGATATTCTTGAATAACTTTTTTTGTGAAGGTCGGAGAGACTTGCAAGTAGGCTCTACCCCCACTAAATGGGGTAGCGCGCATCGATCGGTACCATCCTTGAGCTTCTCCGACTTTCGGAAGGGTTAGGGTTAGGGTTAGGGATGAAAGCACATAGGAGAAAGAGATATTCTTGAATAACTTTTTTTGTGAAGGTCGGAGAGACTTGCAAGTAGGCTCTACCCCCACTAAATGGGGTAGCGCGCATCGATCGGTACCATCCTTGAGCTTCTCCGACTTTCGGAAGGGTTAGGGTTAGGGTTAGGGATGAAAGCACATAGGAGAAAGAGATATTCTTGAATAACTTTTTTTGTGAAGGTCGGAGAGACTTGGAAAGTGGTTGCATCTGGACTAATTTGGGTCCTGCGGATCGATTGGTACCATCCCCGAGCTTGTACGACCTTCGGAAGAGGTCGACCGACGAAATTCCCCCAAATCTGAGGAGATATTCTTGAATAACTTTTTTTGTGAAGGTCGGAGAGACTTGCAAGTAGGCTCTACCCCCACTAAATGGGGTAGCGCGCATCGATCGGTACCATCCTTGAGCTTCTCCGACTTTCGGAAGGGTTAGGGTTAGGGTTAGGGATGAAAGCACATAGGAGAAAGAGATATTCTTGAATAACTTTTTTTGTGAAGGTCGGAGAGACTTGCAAGTAGGCTCTACCCCCACTAAATGGGGTAGCGCGCATCGATCGGTACCATCCTTGAGCTTCTCCGACTTTCGGAAGGGTTAGGGTTAGGGATGAAAGCACATAGGAGAAAGAGATATTCTTGAATAACTTTTTTTGTGAAGGTCGGAGAGACTTGGAAAGTGGTTGCATCTGGACTAATTTGGGTCCTGCGGATCGATTGGTACCATCCCCGAGCTTGTACGACCTTCGGAAGAGGTCGACCGACGAAATTCCCCCAAATCTGAGGAGATATTCTTGAATAACTTTTTTTGTGAAGGTCGGAGAGACTTGCAAGTAGGCTCTACCCCCACTAAATGGGGTTGCGCGCATCGATCGGTACCATCCTTGAGCTTCTCCGACTTTCGGAAGGGTTAGGGTTAGGGTTAGGGATGAAAGCACATAGGAGAAAGAGATATTCTTGAATAACTTTTTTTGTGAAGGTCGGAGAGACTTGCAAGTAGGCTCTACTCCCACTAAATGGGGTAGCGCGCATCGATCGGTACCATCCTTGAGCTTCTCCGACTTTCGGAAGGGTTAGGGTTAGGGTTAGGGATGAAAGCACATAGGAGAAAGAGATATTCTTGAATAACTTTTTTTGTGAAGGTCGGAGAGACTTGCAAGTAGGCTCTACCCCCACTAAATGGGGTAGCGCGCATCGATCGGTACCATCCTTGAGCTTCTCCGACTTTCGGAAGGGTTAGGGTTAGGGTTAGGGATGAAAGCACATAGGAGAAAGAGATATTCTTGAATAACTTTTTTTGTGAAGGTCGGAGAGACTTGCAAGTAGGCTCTGCCCCCACTAAATGGGGTAGCGCGCATCGATCGGTACCATCCTTGAGCTTCTCCGACTTTCGGAAGGGTTAGGGTTAGGGTTAGGGATGAAAGCACATAGGAGAAAGAGATATTCTTGAATAACTTTTTTTGTGAAGGTCGGAGAGACTTGGAAAGTGGTTGCATCTGGACTAATTTGGGTCCTGCAGATCGATTGGTACCATCCCCGAGCTTGTACGACCTTCGGAAGAGGTCGACCGACGAAATTCCCCCAAATCTGAGGAGATATTCTTGAATAACTTTTTTTGTGAAGGTCGGAGAGACTTGCAAGTAGGCTCTACCCCCACTAAATGGGGTAGCGCGCATCGATCGGTACCATCCTTGAGCTTCTCCGACTTTCGGAAGGGTTAGGGTTAGGGTTAGGGATGAAAGCACATAGGAGAAAGAGATATTCTTGAATAACTTTTTTTGTGAAGGTCGGAGAGACTTGGAAAGTGGTTGCATCTGGACTAATTTGGGTCCTGCGGATCGATTGGTACCATCCCCGAGCTTGTACGACCTTCGGAAGAGGTCGACCGACGAAATTCCCCCAAATCTGAGGAGATATTCTTGAATAACTTTTTTTGTGAAGGTCGGAGAGACTTGCAAGTAGGCTCTACCCCCACTAAATGGGGTTGCGCGCATCGATCGGTACCATCCTTGAGCTTCTCCGACTTTCGGAAGGGTTAGGGTTAGGGTTAGGGATGAAAGCACATAGGAGAAAGAGATATTCTTGAATAACTTTTTTTGTGAAGGTCGGAGAGACTTGCAAGTAGGCTCTACTCCCACTAAATGGGGTAGCGCGCATCGATCGGTACCATCCTTGAGCTTCTCCGACTTTCGGAAGGGTTAGGGTTAGGGTTAGGGATGAAAGCACATAGGAGAAAGAGATATTCTTGAATAACTATTTTTGTGAAGGTCGGAGAGACTTGCAAGTAGGCTCTACCCCCACTAAATGGGGTAGCGCGCATCGATCGGTACCATCCTTGAGCTTCTCCGACTTTCGGAAGGGTTAGGGTTAGGGTTAGGGATGAAAGCACATAGGAGAAAGAGATATTCTTGAATAACTTTTTTTGTGAAGGTCGGAGAGACTTGCAAGTAGGCTCTGCCCCCACTAAATGGGGTAGCGCGCATCGATCGGTACCATCCTTGAGCTTCTCCGACTTTCGGAAGGGTTAGGGTTAGGGTTAGGGATGAAAGCACATAGGAGAAAGAGATATTCTTGAATAACTTTTTTTGTGAAGGTCGGAGAGACTTGGAAAGTGGTTGCATCTGGACTAATTTGGGTCCTGCGGATCGATTGGTACCATCCCCGAGCTTGTACGACCTTCGGAAGAGGTCGACCGACGAAATTCCCCCAAATCTGAGGAGATATTCTTGAATAACTTTTTTTGTGAAGGTCGGAGAGACTTGCAAGTAGGCTCTACCCCCACTAAATGGGGTTGCGCGCATCGATCGGTACCATCCTTGAGCTTCTCCGACTTTCGGAAGGGTTAGGGTTAGGGTTAGGGATGAAAGCACATAGGAGAAAGAGATATTCTTGAATAACTTTTTTTGTGAAGGTCGGAGAGACTTGCAAGTAGGCTCTACCCCCACTAAATGGGGTAGCACGCATCGATCGGTACCATCCTTGAGCTTCTCCGACTTTCGGAAGGGTTAGGGTTAGGGTTAGGGATGAAAGCACATAGGAGAAAGAGATATTCTTGAATAACTTTTTTTGTGAAGGTCGGAGAGACTTGCAAGTAGGCTCTACCCCCACTAAATGGGGTAGCGCGCATCGATCGGTACCATCCTTGAGCTTCTCCGACTTTCGGAAGGGTTAGGGTTAGGGTTAGGGATGAAAGCACATAGGAGAAAGAGATATTCTTGAATAACTTTTTTTGTGAAGGTCGGAGAGACTTGCAAGTAGGCTCTGCCCCCACTAAATGGGGTAGCGCGCATCGATCGGTACCATCCTTGAGCTTCTCCGACTTTCGGAAGGGTTAGGGTTAGGGTTAGGGATGAAAGCACATAGGAGAAAGAGATATTCTTGAATAACTTTTTTTGTGAAGGTCGGAGAGACTTGGAAAGTGGTTGCATCTGGACTAATTTGGGTCCTGCGGATCGATTGGTACCATCCCCGAGCTTGTACGACCTTCGGAAGAGGTCGACCGACGAAATTCCCCCAAATCTGAGGAGATATTCTTGAATAACTTTTTTTGTGAAGGTCGGAGAGACTTGCAAGTAGGCTCTACCCCCACTAAATGGGGTAGCGCGCATCGATCGGTACCATCCTTGAGCTTCTCCGACTTTCGGAAGGGTTAGGGTTAGGGATGAAAGCACATAGGAGAAAGAGATATTCTTGAATAACTTTTTTTGTGAAGGTCGGAGAGACTTGGAAAGTGGTTGCATCTGGACTAATTTGGGTCCTGCGGATCGATTGGTACCATCCCCGAGCTTGTACGACCTTCGGAAGAGGTCGACCGACGAAATTCCCCCAAATCTGAGGAGATATTCTTGAATAACCTTTTTTGTGAAGGTCGGAGAGACTTGCAAGTAGGCTCTACCCCCACTAAATGGGGTTGCGCGCATCGATCGGTACCATCCTTGAGCTTCTCCGACTTTCGGAAGGGTTAGGGTTAGGGTTAGGGATGAAAGCACATAGGAGAAAGAGATATTCTTGAATAACTTTTTTTGTGAAGGTCGGAGAGACTTGCAAGTAGGCTCTACCCCCACTAAATGGGGTAGCGCGCATCGATCGGTACCATCCTTGAGCTTCTCCGACTTTCGGAAGGGTTAGGGTTAGGGTTAGGGATGAAAGCACATAGGAGAAAGAGATATTCTTGAATAACTTTTTTTGTGAAGGTCGGAGAGACTTGGAAAGTGGTTGCATCTGGACTAATTTGGGTCCTGCGGATCGATTGGTACCATCCCCGAGCTTGTACGACCTTCGGAAGAGGTCGACCGACGAAATTCCCCCAAATCTGAGGAGATATTCTTGAATTACTTTTTTTGTGAAGGTCGGAGAGACTTGCAAGTAGGCTCTACCCCCACTAAATGGGGTTGCGCGCATCGATTGGTACCATCCTTGAGCTTCTCCGACTTTCGGAAGGGTTAGGGTTAGGGTTAGGGATGAAAGCACATAGGAGAAAGAGATATTCTTGAATAACTTTTTTTGTGAAGGTCGGAGAGACTTGCAAGTAGGCTCTACCCCCACTAAATGGGGTAGCGCGCATCGATCGGTACCATCCTTGAGCTTCTCCGACTTTCGGAAGGGTTAGGGTTAGGGTTAGGGATGAAAGCACATAGGAGAAAGAGATATTCTTGAATAACTTTTTTTGTGAAGGTCGGAGAGACTTGCAAGTAGGCTCTACCCCCACTAAATGGGGTAGCACGCATCGATCGGTACCATCCTTGAGCTTCTCCGACTTTCGGAAGGGTTAGGGTTAGGGTTAGGGATGAAAGCACATAGGAGAAAGAGATATTCTTGAATAACTTTTTTTGTGAAGGTCGGAGAGACTTGCAAGTAGGCTCTACCCCCACTAAATGGGGTAGCGCGCATCGATCGGTACCATCCTTGAGCTTCTCCGACTTTCGGAAGGGTTAGGGTTAGGGTTAGGGATGAAAGCACATAGGAGAAAGAGATATTCTTGAATAACTTTTTTTGTGAAGGTCGGAGAGACTTGCAAGTAGGCTCTGCCCCCACTAAATGGGGTAGCGCGCATCGATCGGTACCATCCTTGAGCTTCTCCGACTTTCGGAAGGGTTAGGGTTAGGGTTAGGGATGAAAGCACATAGGAGAAAGAGATATTCTTGAATAACTTTTTTTGTGAAGGTCGGAGAGACTTGGAAAGTGGTTGCATCTGGACTAATTTGGGTCCTGCGGATCGATTGGTACCATCCCCGAGCTTGTACGACCTTCGGAAGAGGTCGACCGACGAAATTCCCCCAAATCTGAGGAGATATTCTTGAATAACTTTTTTTGTGAAGGTCGGAGAGACTTGCAAGTAGGCTCTACCCCCACTAAATGGGGTAGCGCGCATCGATCGGTACCATCCTTGAGCTTCTCCGACTTTCGGAAGGGTTAGGGTTAGGGATGAAAGCACATAGGAGAAAGAGATATTCTTGAATAACTTTTTTTGTGAAGGTCGGAGAGACTTGGAAAGTGGTTGCATCTGGACTAATTTGGGTCCTGCGGATCGATTGGTACCATCCCCGAGCTTGTACGACCTTCGGAAGAGGTCGACCGACGAAATTCCCCCAAATCTGAGGAGATATTCTTGAATAACCTTTTTTGTGAAGGTCGGAGAGACTTGCAAGTAGGCTCTACCCCCACTAAATGGGGTTGCGCGCATCGATCGGTACCATCCTTGAGCTTCTCCGACTTTCGGAAGGGTTAGGGTTAGGGTTAGGGATGAAAGCACATAGGAGAAAGAGATATTCTTGAATAACTTTTTTTGTGAAGGTCGGAGAGACTTGCAAGTAGGCTCTACCCCCACTAAATGGGGTAGCGCGCATCGATCGGTACCATCCTTGAGCTTCTCCGACTTTCGGAAGGGTTAGGGTTAGGGTTAGGGATGAAAGCACATAGGAGAAAGAGATATTCTTGAATAACTTTTTTTGTGAAGGTCGGAGAGACTTGGAAAGTGGTTGCATCTGGACTAATTTGGGTCCTGCGGATCGATTGGTACCATCCCCGAGCTTGTACGACCTTCGGAAGAGGTCGACCGACGAAATTCCCCCAAATCTGAGGAGATATTCTTGAATTACTTTTTTTGTGAAGGTCGGAGAGACTTGCAAGTAGGCTCTACCCCCACTAAATGGGGTTGCGCGCATCGATTGGTACCATCCTTGAGCTTCTCCGACTTTCGGAAGGGTTAGGGTTAGGGTTAGGGATGAAAGCACATAGGAGAAAGAGATATTCTTGAATAACTTTTTTTGTGAAGGTCGGAGAGACTTGCAAGTAGGCTCTACCCCCACTAAATGGGGTAGCGCGCATCGATCGGTACCATCCTTGAGCTTCTCCGACTTTCGGAAGGGTTAGGGTTAGGGTTAGGGATGAAAGCACATAGGAGAAAGAGATATTCTTGAATAACTTTTTTTGTGAAGGTCGGAGAGACTTGCAAGTAGGCTCTACCCCCACTAAATGGGGTAGCGCGCATCGATCGGTACCATCCTTGAGCTTCTCCGACTTTCGGAAGGGTTAGGGTTAGGGTTAGGGATGAAAGCACATAGGAGAAAGAGATATTCTTGAATAACTTTTTTTGTGAAGGTCGGAGAGACTTGCAAGTAGGCTCTACCCCCACTAAATGGGGTAGCGCGCATCGATCGGTACCATCCTTGAGCTTCTCCGACTTTCGGAAGGGTTAGGGTTAGGGTTAGGGATGAAAGCACATAGGAGAAAGAGATATTCTTGAATAACTTTTTTTGTGAAGGTCGGAGAGACTTGCAAGTAGGCTCTACCCCCACTAAATGGGGTAGCGCGCATCGATCGGTACCATCCTTGAGCTTCTCCGACTTTCGGAAGGGTTAGGGTTAGGGTTAGGGATGAAAGCACATAGGAGAAAGAGATATTCTTGAATAACTTTTTTTGTGAAGGTCGGAGAGACTTGGAAAGTGGTTGCATCTGGACTAATTTGGGTCCTGCGGATCGATTGGTACCATCCCCGAGCTTGTACGACCTTCGGAAGAGGTCGACCGACGAAATTCCCCCAAATCTGAGGAGATATTCTTGAATAACTTTTTTTGTGAAGGTCGGAGAGACTTGCAAGTAGGCTCTACCCCCACTAAATGGGGTTGCGCGCATCGATCGGTACCATCCTTGAGCTTCTCCGACTTTCGGAAGGGTTAGGGTTAGGGTTAGGGATGAAAGCACATAGGAGAAAGAGATATTCTTGAATAACTTTTTTTGTGAAGGTCGGAGAGACTTGCAAGTAGGCTCTACCCCCACTAAATGGGGTAGCACGCATCGATCGGTACCATCCTTGAGCTTCTCCGACTTTCGGAAGGGTTAGGGTTAGGGTTAGGGATGAAAGCACATAGGAGAAAGAGATATTCTTGAATAACTTTTTTTGTGAAGGTCGGAGAGACTTGCAAGTAGGCTCTACCCCCACTAAATGGGGTAGCGCGCATCGATCGGTACCATCCTTGAGCTTCTCCGACTTTCGGAAGGGTTAGGGTTAGGGTTAGGGATGAAAGCACATAGGAGAAAGAGATATTCTTGAATAACTTTTTTTGTGAAGGTCGGAGAGACTTGCAAGTAGGCTCTACCCCCACTAAATGGGGTAGCGCGCATCGATCGGTACCATCCTTGAGCTTCTCCGACTTTCGGAAGGGTTAGGGTTAGGGTTAGGGATGAAAGCACATAGGAGAAAGAGATATTCTTGAATAACTTTTTTTGTGAAGGTCGGAGAGACTTGCAAGTAGGCTCTACCCCCACTAAATGGGGTAGCGCGCATCGATCGGTACCATCCTTGAGCTTCTCCGACTTTCGGAAGGGTTAGGGTTAGGGTTAGGGATGAAAGCACATAGGAGAAAGAGATATTCTTGAATAACTTTTTTTGTGAAGGTCGGAGAGACTTGCAAGTAGGCTCTACCCCCACTAAATGGGGTAGCGCGCATCGATCGGTACCATCCTTGAGCTTCTCCGACTTTCGGAAGGGTTAGGGTTAGGGTTAGGGATGAAAGCACATAGGAGAAAGAGATATTCTTGAATAACTTTTTTTGTGAAGGTCGGAGAGACTTGAAAAGTGGTTGCATCTGGACTAATTTGGGTCCTGCAGATCGATTGGTACCATCCCCGAGCTTGTACGACCTTCGGAAGAGGTCGACCGACGAAATTCCCCCAAATCTGAGGAGATATTCTTGAATAACTTTTTTTGTGAAGGTCGGAGAGACTTGCAAGTAGGCTCTACCCCCACTAAATGGGGTTGCGCGCATCGATCGGTACCATCCTTGAGCTTCTCCGACTTTCGGAAGGGTTAGGGTTAGGGTTAGGGATGAAAGCACATAGGAGAAAGAGATATTCTTGAATAACTTTTTTTGTGAAGGTCGGAGAGACTTGCAAGTAGGCTCTACCCCCACTAAATGGGGTAGCGCGCATCGATCGGTACCATCCTTGAGCTTCTCCGACTTTCGGAAGGGTTAGGGTTAGGGTTAGGGATGAAAGCACATAGGAGAAAGAGATATTCTTGAATAACTTTTTTTGTGAAGGTCGGAGAGACTTGGAAAGTGGTTGCATCTGGACTAATTTGGGTCCTGCAGATCGATTGGTACCATCCCCGAGCTTGTACGACCTTCGGAAGAGGTCGACCGACGAAATTCCCCCAAATCTGAGGAGATATTCTTGAATAACTTTTTTTGTGAAGGTCGGAGAGACTTGCAAGTAGGCTCTACCCCCACTAAATGGGGTTGCGCGCATCGATCGGTACCATCCTTGAGCTTCTCCGACTTTCGGAAGGGTTAGGGTTAGGGTTAGGGATGAAAGCACATAGGAGAAAGAGATATTCTTGAATAACTTTTTTTGTGAAGGTCGGAGAGACTTGCAAGTAGGCTCTACCCCCACTAAATGGGGTAGCGCGCATCTATCGGTACCATCCTTGAGCTTCTCCGACTTTCGGAAGGGTTAGGGTTAGGGTTAGGGATGAAAGCACATAGGAGAAAGAGATATTCTTGAATAACTTTTTTTGTGAAGGTCGGAGAGACTTGGAAAGTGGTTGCATCTGGACTAATTTGGGTCCTGCGGATCGATTGGTACCATCCCCGAGCTTGTACGACCTTCAAAAGAGGTCGACCGACGAAATTCCCCCAAATCTGAGGAGATATTCTTGAATAACTTTTTTTGTGAAGGTCGGAGAGACTTGCAAGTAGGCTCTACCCCCACTAAATGGGGTTGCGCGCATCGATCGGTACCATTCTTGAGCTTCTCCGACTTTCGGAAGGGTTAGGGTTAGGGTTAGGGATGAAAGCACATAGGAGAAAGAGATATTCTTGAATAACTTTTTTTGTGAAGGTCGGAGAGACTTGCAAGTAGGCTCTACCCCCACTAAATGGGGTAGCGCGCATCGATCGGTACCATCCTTGAGCTTCTCCGACTTTCGGAAGGGTTAGGGTTAGGGTTAGGGATGAAAGCACATAGGAGAAAGAGATATTCTTGAATAACTTTTTTTGTGAAGGTCGGAGAGACTTGGAAAGTGGTTGCATCTGGACTAATTTGGGTCCTGCGGATCGATTGGTACCATCCCCGAGCTTGTACGACCTTCGGAAGAGGTCGACCGACGAAATTCCCCCAAATCTGAGGAGATATTCTTGAATTACTTTTTTTGTGAAGGTCGGAGAGACTTGCAAGTAGGCTCTACCCCCACTAAATGGGGTTGCGCGCATCGATCGGTACCATCCTTGAGCTTCTCCGACTTTCGGAAGGGTTAGGGTTAGGGTTAGGGATGAAAGCACATAGGAGAAAGAGATATTCTTGAATAACTTTTTTTGTGAAGGTCGGAGAGACTTGCAAGTAGGCTCTACCCCCACTAAATGGGGTAGCGCGCATCGATCGGTACCATCCTTGAGCTTCTCCGACTTTCGGAAGGGTTAGGGTTAGGGTTAGGGATGAAAGCACATAGGAGAAAGAGATATTCTTGAATAACTTTTTTTGTGAAGGTCGGAGAGACTTGCAAGTAGGCTCTACCCCCACTAAATGGGGTAGCGCGCATCGATCGGTACCATCCTTGAGCTTCTCCGACTTTCGGAAGGGTTAGGGTTAGGGTTAGGGATGAAAGCACATAGGAGAAAGAGATATTCTTGAATAACTTTTTTTGTGAAGGTCGGAGAGACTTGCAAGTAGGCTCTACCCCCACTAAATGGGGTAGCGCGCATCGATCGGTACCATCCTTGAGCTTCTCCGACTTTCGGAAGGGTTAGGGTTAGGGTTAGGGATGAAAGCACATAGGAGAAAGAGATATTCTTGAATAACTTTTTTTGTGAAGGTCGGAGAGACTTGCAAGTAGGCTCTACCCCCACTAAATGGGGTAGCGCGCATCGATCGGTACCATCCTTGAGCTTCTCCGACTTTCGGAAGGGTTAGGGTTAGGGTTAGGGATGAAAGCACATAGGAGAAAGAGATATTCTTGAATAACTTTTTTTGTGAAGGTCGGAGAGACTTGCAAGTAGGCTCTACCCCCACTAAATGGGGTAGCGCGCATCGATCGGTACCATCTTTGAGCTTCTCCGACTTTCGGAAGGGTTAGGGTTAGGGTTAGGGATGAAAGCACATAGGAGAAAGAGATATTCTTGAATAACTTTTTTTGTGAAGGTCGGAGAGACTTGCAAGTAGGCTCTACCCCCACTAAATGGGGTACCGCGCATCGATCGGTACCATCCTTGAGCTTCTCCGACTTTCGGAAGGGTTAGGGTTAGGGTTAGGGATGAAAGCACATAGGAGAAAGAGATATTCTTGAATAACTTTTTTTGTGAAGGTCGGAGAGACTTGCAAGTAGGCTCTACCCCCACTAAATGGGGTAGCGCGCATCGATCGGTACCATCCTTGAGCTTCTCCGACTTTCGGAAGGGTTAGGGTTAGGGTTAGGGATGAAAGCACATAGGAGATAGATATTCTTGAATAACTTTTTTTGTGAAGGTCGGAGAGACTTGGAAAGTGGTTGCATCTGGACTAATTTGGGTCCTGCGGATCGATTGGTACCATCCCCGAGCTTGTACGACCTTCGGAAGAGGTCGACCGACGAAATTCCCCCAAATCTGAGGAGATATTCTTGAATAACTTTTTTTGTGAAGGTCGGAGAGACTTGCAAGTAGGCTCTACCCCCACTAAATGGGGTAGCGCGCATCGATCGGTACCATCCTTGAGCTTCTCCGACTTTCGGAAGGGTTAGGGTTAGGGTTAGGGATGAAAGCACATAGGAGAAAGAGATATTCTTGAATAACTTTTTTTGTGAAGGTCGGAGAGACTTGCAAGTAGGCTCTACCCCCACTAAATGGGGTAGCGCACATCGATCGGTACCATCCTTGAGCTTCTCCGACTTTCGGAAGGGTTAGGGTTAGGGATGAAAGCACATAGGAGAAAGAGATATTCTTGAATAACTTTTTTTGTGAAGGTCGGAGAGACTTGGAAAGTGGTTGCATCTGGACTAATTTGGGTCCTGCGGATCGATTGGTACCATCCCCGAGCTTGTACGACCTTCGGAAGAGGTCGACCGACGAAATTCCCCCAAATCTGAGGAGATATTCTTGAATAACCTTTTTTGTGAAGGTCGGAGAGACTTGCAAGTAGGCTCTACCCCCACTAAATGGGGTTGCGCGCATCGATCGGTACCATCCTTGAGCTTCTCCGACTTTCGGAAGGGTTAGGGTTAGGGTTAGGGATGAAAGCACATAGGAGAAAGAGATATTCTTGAATAACTTTTTTTGTGAAGGTCGGAGAGACTTGCAAGTAGGCTCTACCCCCACTAAATGGGGTAGCGCACATCGATCGGTACCATCCTTGAGCTTCTCCGACTTTCGGAAGGGTTAGGGTTAGGGTTAGGGATGAAAGCACATAGGAGAAAGAGATATTCTTGAATAACTTTTTTTGTGAAGGTCGGAGAGACTTGGAAAGTGGTTGCATCTGGACTAATTTGGGTCCTGCGGATCGATTGGTACCATCCCCGAGCTTGTACGACCTTCGGAAGAGGTCGACCGACGAAATTCCCCCAAATCTGAGGAGATATTCTTGAATTACTTTTTTTGTGAAGGTCGGAGAGACTTGCAAGTAGGCTCTACCCCCACTAAATGGGGTTGCGCGCATCGATTGGTACCATCCTTGAGCTTCTCCGACTTTCGGAAGGGTTAGGGTTAGGGTTAGGGATGAAAGCACATAGGAGAAAGAGATATTCTTGAATAACTTTTTTTGTGAAGGTCGGAGAGACTTGCAAGTAGGCTCTACCCCCACTAAATGGGGTAGCGCGCATCGATCGGTACCATCCTTGAGCTTCTCCGACTTTCGGAAGGGTTAGGGTTAGGGTTAGGGATGAAAGCACATAGGAGAAAGAGATATTCTTGAATAACTTTTTTTGTGAAGGTCGGAGAGACTTGCAAGTAGGCTCTACCCCCACTAAATGGGGTAGCGCGCATCGATCGGTACCATCCTTGAGCTTCTCCGACTTTCGGAAGGGTTAGGGTTAGGGTTAGGGATGAAAGCACATAGGAGAAAGAGATATTCTTGAATAACTTTTTTTGTGAAGGTCGGAGAGACTTGCAAGTAGGCTCTACCCCCACTAAATGGGGTAGCGCGCATCGATCGGTACCATCCTTGAGCTTCTCCGACTTTCGGAAGGGTTAGGGTTAGGGTTAGGGATGAAAGCACATAGGAGAAAGAGATATTCTTGAATAACTTTTTTTGTGAAGGTCGGAGAGACTTGCAAGTAGGCTCTACCCCCACTAAATGGGGTAGCGCGCATCGATCGGTACCATCCTTGAGCTTCTCCGACTTTCGGAAGGGTTAGGGTTAGGGTTAGGGATGAAAGCACATAGGAGAAAGAGATATTCTTGAATAACTTTTTTTGTGAAGGTCGGAGAGACTTGCAAGTAGGCTCTACCCCCACTAAATGGGGTAGCGCGCATCGATCGGTACCATCCTTGAGCTTCTCCGACTTTCGGAAGGGTTAGGGTTAGGGTTAGGGATGAAAGCACATAGGAGAAAGAGATATTCTTGAATAACTTTTTTTGTGAAGGTCGGAGAGACTTGCAAGTAGGCTCTACCCCCACTAAATGGGGTAGCGCGCATCGATCGGTACCATCCTTGAGCTTCTCCGACTTTCGGAAGGGTTAGGGTTAGGGTTAGGGATGAAAGCACATAGGAGAAAGAGATATTCTTGAATAACTTTTTTTGTGAAGGTCGGAGAGACTTGCAAGTAGGCTCTACCCCCACTAAATGGGGTAGCGCGCATCGATCGGTACCATCTTTGAGCTTCTCCGACTTTCGGAAGGGTTAGGGTTAGGGTTAGGGATGAAAGCACATAGGAGAAAGAGATATTCTTGAATAACTTTTTTTGTGAAGGTCGGAGAGACTTGCAAGTAGGCTCTACCCCCACTAAATGGGGTACCGCGCATCGATCGGTACCATCCTTGAGCTTCTCCGACTTTCGGAAGGGTTAGGGTTAGGGTTAGGGATGAAAGCACATAGGAGAAAGAGATATTCTTGAATAACTTTTTTTGTGAAGGTCGGAGAGACTTGCAAGTAGGCTCTACCCCCACTAAATGGGGTAGCGCGCATCGATCGGTACCATCCTTGAGCTTCTCCGACTTTCGGAAGGGTTAGGGTTAGGGTTAGGGATGAAAGCACATAGGAGATAGATATTCTTGAATAACTTTTTTTGTGAAGGTCGGAGAGACTTGGAAAGTGGTTGCATCTGGACTAATTTGGGTCCTGCGGATCGATTGGTACCATCCCCGAGCTTGTACGACCTTCGGAAGAGGTCGACCGACGAAATTCCCCCAAATCTGAGGAGATATTCTTGAATAACTTTTTTTGTGAAGGTCGGAGAGACTTGCAAGTAGGCTCTACCCCCACTAAATGGGGTAGCGCGCATCGATCGGTACCATCCTTGAGCTTCTCCGACTTTCGGAAGGGTTAGGGTTAGGGTTAGGGATGAAAGCACATAGGAGAAAGAGATATTCTTGAATAACTTTTTTTGTGAAGGTCGGAGAGACTTGCAAGTAGGCTCTACCCCCACTAAATGGGGTAGCGCACATCGATCGGTACCATCCTTGAGCTTCTCCGACTTTCGGAAGGGTTAGGGTTAGGGATGAAAGCACATAGGAGAAAGAGATATTCTTGAATAACTTTTTTTGTGAAGGTCGGAGAGACTTGGAAAGTGGTTGCATCTGGACTAATTTGGGTCCTGCGGATCGATTGGTACCATCCCCGAGCTTGTACGACCTTCGGAAGAGGTCGACCGACGAAATTCCCCCAAATCTGAGGAGATATTCTTGAATAACCTTTTTTGTGAAGGTCGGAGAGACTTGCAAGTAGGCTCTACCCCCACTAAATGGGGTTGCGCGCATCGATCGGTACCATCCTTGAGCTTCTCCGACTTTCGGAAGGGTTAGGGTTAGGGTTAGGGATGAAAGCACATAGGAGAAAGAGATATTCTTGAATAACTTTTTTTGTGAAGGTCGGAGAGACTTGCAAGTAGGCTCTACCCCCACTAAATGGGGTAGCGCACATCGATCGGTACCATCCTTGAGCTTCTCCGACTTTCGGAAGGGTTAGGGTTAGGGTTAGGGATGAAAGCACATAGGAGAAAGAGATATTCTTGAATAACTTTTTTTGTGAAGGTCGGAGAGACTTGGAAAGTGGTTGCATCTGGACTAATTTGGGTCCTGCGGATCGATTGGTACCATCCCCGAGCTTGTACGACCTTCGGAAGAGGTCGACCGACGAAATTCCCCCAAATCTGAGGAGATATTCTTGAATTACTTTTTTTGTGAAGGTCGGAGAGACTTGCAAGTAGGCTCTACCCCCACTAAATGGGGTTGCGCGCATCGATTGGTACCATCCTTGAGCTTCTCCGACTTTCGGAAGGGTTAGGGTTAGGGTTAGGGATGAAAGCACATAGGAGAAAGAGATATTCTTGAATAACTTTTTTTGTGAAGGTCGGAGAGACTTGCAAGTAGGCTCTACCCCCACTAAATGGGGTAGCGCGCATCGATCGGTACCATCCTTGAGCTTCTCCGACTTTCGGAAGGGTTAGGGTTAGGGTTAGGGATGAAAGCACATAGGAGAAAGAGATATTCTTGAATAACTTTTTTTGTGAAGGTCGGAGAGACTTGCAAGTAGGCTCTACCCCCACTAAATGGGGTAGCGCGCATCGATCGGTACCATCCTTGAGCTTCTCCGACTTTCGGAAGGGTTAGGGTTAGGGTTAGGGATGAAAGCACATAGGAGAAAGAGATATTCTT
This sequence comes from Limanda limanda, assembly GCF_963576545.1. Taxonomy (NCBI): domain Eukaryota; kingdom Metazoa; phylum Chordata; class Actinopteri; order Pleuronectiformes; family Pleuronectidae; genus Limanda; species Limanda limanda. Next base: position 36,441 of record NW_026870397.1, read on the forward strand.
GAATAACTTTTTTTGTGAAGGTCGGAGAGACTTGCAAGTAGGCTCTACCCCCACTAAATGGGGTAGCGCGCATCGATCGGTACCATCCTTGAGCTTCTCCGACTTTCGGAAGGGTTAGGGTTAGGGATGAAAGCACATAGGAGAAAGAGATATTCTTGAATAACTTTTTTTGTGAAGGTCGGAGAGACTTGGAAAGTGGTTGCATCTGGACTAATTTGGGTCCTGCGGATCGATTGGTACCATCCCCGAGCTTGTACGACCTTCGGAAGAGGTCGACCGACGAAATTCCCCCAAATCTGAGGAGATATTCTTGAATAACTTTTTTTGTGAAGGTCGGAGAGACTTGCAAGTAGGCTCTACCCCCACTAAATGGGGTTGCGCGCATCGATCGGTACCATCCTTGAGCTTCTCCGACTTTCGGAAGGGTTAGGGTTAGGGTTAGGGATGAAAGCACATAGGAGAAAGAGATATTCTTGAATAACTTTTTTTGTGAAGGTCGGAGAGACTTGCAAGTAGGCTCTACCCCCACTAAATGGGGTAGCGCGCATCGATCGGTACCATCCTTGAGCTTCTCCGACTTTCGGAAGGGTTAGGGTTAGGGTTAGGGATGAAAGCACATAGGAGAAAGAGATATTCTTGAATAACTTTTTTTGTGAAGGTCGGAGAGACTTGGAAAGTGGTTGCATCTGGACTAATTTGGGTCCTGCAGATCGATTGGTACCATCCCCGAGCTTGTACGACCTTCGGAAGAGGTCGACCGACGAAATTCCCCCAAATCTGAGGAGATATTCTTGAATAACTTTTTTTGTGAAGGTCGGAGAGACTTGCAAGTAGGCTCTACCCCCACTAAATGGGGTTGCGCGCATCGATCGGTACCATCCTTGAGCTTCTCCGACTTTCGGAAGGGTTAGGGTTAGGGTTAGGGATGAAAGCACATAGGAGAAAGAGATATTCTTGAATAACTTTTTTTGTGAAGGTCGGAGAGACTTGCAAGTAGGCTCTACCCCCACTAAATGGGGTAGCGCGCATCGATCGGTACCATCCTTGAGCTTCTCCGACTTTCGGAAGGGTTAGGGTTAGGGTTAGGGATGAAAGCACATAGGAGATAGATATTCTTGAATAACTTTTTTTGTGAAGGTCGGAGAGACTTGGAAAGTGGTTGCATCTGGACTAATTTGGGTCCTGCGGATCGATTGGTACCATCCCCGAGCTTGTACGACCTTCGGAAGAGGTCGACCGACGAAATTCCCCCAAATCTGAGGAGATATTCTTGAATAACTTTTTTTGTGAAGGTCGGAGAGACTTGCAAGTAGGCTCTACCCCCACTAAATGGGGTAGCGCGCATCGATCGGTACCATCCTTGAGCTTCTCCGACTTTCGGAAGGGTTAGGGTTAGGGTTAGGGATGAAAGCACATAGGAGAAAGAGATATTCTTGAATAACTTTTTTTGTGAAGGTCGGAGAGACTTGCAAGTAGGCTCTACCCCCACTAAATGGGGTAGCGCACATCGATCGGTACCATCCTTGAGCTTCTCCGACTTTCGGAAGGGTTAGGGTTAGGGATGAAAGCACATAGGAGAAAGAGATATTCTTGAATAACTTTTTTTGTGAAGGTCGGAGAGACTTGGAAAGTGGTTGCATCTGGACTAATTTGGGTCCTGCGGATCGATTGGTACCATCCCCGAGCTTGTACGACCTTCGGAAGAGGTCGACCGACGAAATTCCCCCAAATCTGAGGAGATATTCTTGAATAACCTTTTTTGTGAAGGTCGGAGAGACTTGCAAGTAGGCTCTACCCCCACTAAATGGGGTTGCGCGCATCGATCGGTACCATCCTTGAGCTTCTCCGACTTTCGGAAGGGTTAGGGTTAGGGTTAGGGATGAAAGCACATAGGAGAAAGAGATATTCTTGAATAACTTTTTTTGTGAAGGTCGGAGAGACTTGCAAGTAGGCTCTACCCCCACTAAATGGGGTAGCGCACATCGATCGGTACCATCCTTGAGCTTCTCCGACTTTCGGAAGGGTTAGGGTTAGGGTTAGGGATGAAAGCACATAGGAGAAAGAGATATTCTTGAATAACTTTTTTTGTGAAGGTCGGAGAGACTTGGAAAGTGGTTGCATCTGGACTAATTTGGGTCCTGCGGATCGATTGGTACCATCCCCGAGCTTGTACGACCTTCGGAAGAGGTCGACCGACGAAATTCCCCCAAATCTGAGGAGATATTCTTGAATTACTTTTTTTGTGAAGGTCGGAGAGACTTGCAAGTAGGCTCTACCCCCACTAAATGGGGTTGCGCGCATCGATTGGTACCATCCTTGAGCTTCTCCGACTTTCGGAAGGGTTAGGGTTAGGGTTAGGGATGAAAGCACATAGGAGAAAGAGATATTCTTGAATAACTTTTTTTGTGAAGGTCGGAGAGACTTGCAAGTAGGCTCTACCCCCACTAAATGGGGTTGCGCGCATCGATCGGTACCATCCTTGAGCTTCTCCGACTTTCGGAAGGGTTAGGGTTAGGGTTAGGGATGAAAGCACATAGGAGAAAGAGATATTCTTGAATAACTTTTTTTGTGAAGGTCGGAGAGACTTGCAAGTAGGCTCTACCCCCACTAAATGGGGTAGCGCGCATCGATCGGTACCATCCTTGAGCTTCTCCGACTTTCGGAAGGGTTAGGGTTAGGGTTAGGGATGAAAGCACATAGGAGAAAGAGATATTCTTGAATAACTTTTTTTGTGAAGGTCGGAGAGACTTGCAAGTAGGCTCTACCCCCACTAAATGGGGTAGCGCGCATCGATCGGTACCATCCTTGAGCTTCTCCGACTTTCGGAAGGGTTAGGGTTAGGGATGAAAGCACATAGGAGAAAGAGATATTCTTGAATAACTTTTTTTGTGAAGGTCGGAGAGACTTGGAAAGTGGTTGCATCTGGACTAATTTGGGTCCTGCGGATCGATTGGTACCATCCCCGAGCTTGTACGACCTTCGGAAGAGGTCGACCGACGAAATTCCCCCAAATCTGAGGAGATATTCTTGAATAACTTTTTTTGTGAAGGTCGGAGAGACTTGCAAGTAGGCTCTACCCCCACTAAATGGGGTTGCGCGCATCGATCGGTACCATCCTTGAGCTTCTCCGACTTTCGGAAGGGTTAGGGTTAGGGTTAGGGATGAAAGCACATAGGAGAAAGAGATATTCTTGAATAACTTTTTTTGTGAAGGTCGGAGAGACTTGCAAGTAGGCTCTACCCCCACTAAATGGGGTAGCGCGCATCGATCGGTACCATCCTTGAGCTTCTCCGACTTTCGGAAGGGTTAGGGTTAGGGTTAGGGATGAAAGCACATAGGAGAAAGAGATATTCTTGAATAACTTTTTTTGTGAAGGTCGGAGAGACTTGGAAAGTGGTTGCATCTGGACTAATTTGGGTCCTGCTGATCGATTGGTACCATCCCCGAGCTTGTACGACCTTCAGAAGAGGTCGACCGACGAAATTCCCCCAAATCTGAGGAGATATTCTTGAATAACTTTTTTTGTGAAGGTCGGAGAGACTTGCAAGTAGGCTCTACCCCCACTAAATGGGGTTGCGCGCATCGATCGGTACCATCCTTGAGCTTCTCCGACTTTCGGAAGGGTTAGGGTTAGGGTTAGGGATGAAAGCACATAGGAGAAAGAGATATTCTTGAATAACTTTTTTTGTGAAGGTCGGAGAGACTTGCAAGTAGGCTCTACCCCCACTAAATGGGGTAGCGCGCATCGATCGGTACCATCCTTGAGCTTCTCCGACTTTCGGAAGGGTTAGGGTTAGGGTTAGGGATGAAAGCACATAGGAGAAAGAGATATTCTTGAATAACTTTTTTTGTGAAGGTCGGAGAGACTTGGAAAGTGGTTGCATCTGGACTAATTTGGGTCCTGCGGATCGATTGGTACCATCCCCGAGCTTGTACGACCTTCGGAAGAGGTCGACCGACGAAATTCCCCCAAATCTGAGGAGATATTCTTGAATTACTTTTTTTGTGAAGGTCGGAGAGACTTGCAAGTAGGCTCTACCCCCACTAAATGGGGTTGCGCGCATCGATCGGTACCATCCTTGAGCTTCTCCGACTTTCGGAAGGGTTAGGGTTAGGGTTAGGGATGAAAGCACATAGGAGAAAGAGATATTCTTGAATAACTTTTTTTGTGAAGGTCGGAGAGACTTGCAAGTAGGCTCTACCCCCACTAAATGGGGTAGCGCGCATCGATCGGTACCATCCTTGAGCTTCTCCGACTTTCGGAAGGGTTAGGGTTAGGGTTAGGGATGAAAGCACATAGGAGAAAGAGATATTCTTGAATAACTTTTTTTGTGAAGGTCGGAGAGACTTGCAAGTAGGCTCTACCCCCACTAAATGGGGTAGCGCGCATCGATCGGTACCATCCTTGAGCTTCTCCGACTTTCGGAAGGGTTAGGGTTAGGGTTAGGGATGAAAGCACATAGGAGAAAGAGATATTCTTGAATAACTTTTTTTGTGAAGGTCGGAGAGACTTGCAAGTAGGCTCTACCCCCACTAAATGGGGTAGCGCGCATCGATCGGTACCATCCTTGAGCTTCTCCGACTTTCGGAAGGGTTAGGGTTAGGGTTAGGGATGAAAGCACATAGGAGAAAGAGATATTCTTGAATAACTTTTTTTGTGAAGGTCGGAGAGACTTGCAAGTAGGCTCTACCCCCACTAAATGGGGTAGCGCGCATCGATCGGTACCATCCTTGAGCTTCTCCGACTTTCGGAAGGGTTAGGGTTAGGGTTAGGGATGAAAGCACATAGGAGAAAGAGATATTCTTGAATAACTTTTTTTGTGAAGGTCGGAGAGACTTGCAAGTAGGCTCTACCCCCACTAAATGGGGTAGCGCGCATCGATCGGTACCATCCTTGAGCTTCTCCGACTTTCGGAAGGGTTAGGGTTAGGGTTAGGGATGAAAGCACATAGGAGATAGATATTCTTGAATAACTTTTTTTGTGAAGGTCGGAGAGACTTGGAAAGTGGTTGCATCTGGACTAATTTGGGTCCTGCGGATCGATTGGTACCATCCCCGAGCTTGTACGACCTTCGGAAGAGGTCGACCGACGAAATTCCCCCAAATCTGAGGAGATATTCTTGAATAACTTTTTTTGTGAAGGTCGGAGAGACTTGCAAGTAGGCTCTACCCCCACTAAATGGGGTAGCGCGCATCGATCGGTACCATCCTTGAGCTTCTCCGACTTTCGGAAGGGTTAGGGTTAGGGTTAGGGATGAAAGCACATAGGAGAAAGAGATATTCTTGAATAACTTTTTTTGTGAAGGTCGGAGAGACTTGCAAGTAGGCTCTACCCCCACTAAATGGGGTAGCGCGCATCGATCGGTACCATCCTTGAGCTTCTCCGACTTTCGGAAGGGTTAGGGTTAGGGTTAGGGATGAAAGCACATAGGAGAAAGAGATATTCTTGAATAACTTTTTTTGTGAAGGTCGGAGAGACTTGCAAGTAGGCTCTACCCCCACTAAATGGGGTACCGCGCATCGATCGGTACCATCCTTGAGCTTCTCCGACTTTCGGAAGGGTTAGGGTTAGGGTTAGGGATGAAAGCACATAGGAGAAAGAGATATTCTTGAATAACTTTTTTTGTGAAGGTCGGAGAGACTTGCAAGTAGGCTCTACCCCCACTAAATGGGGTAGCGCGCATCGATCGGTACCATCCTTGAGCTTCTCCGACTTTCGGAAGGGTTAGGGTTAGGGTTAGGGATGAAAGCACATAGGAGATAGATATTCTTGAATAACTTTTTTTGTGAAGGTCGGAGAGACTTGGAAAGTGGTTGCATCTGGACTAATTTGGGTCCTGCGGATCGATTGGTACCATCCCCGAGCTTGTACGACCTTCGGAAGAGGTCGACCGACGAAATTCCCCCAAATCTGAGGAGATATTCTTGAATAACTTTTTTTGTGAAGGTCGGAGAGACTTGCAAGTAGGCTCTACCCCCACTAAATGGGGTAGCGCGCATCGATCGGTACCATCCTTGAGCTTCTCCGACTTTCGGAAGGGTTAGGGTTAGGGTTAGGGATGAAAGCACATAGGAGAAAGAGATATTCTTGAATAACTTTTTTTGTGAAGGTCGGAGAGACTTGCAAGTAGGCTCTACCCCCACTAAATGGGGTAGCGCACATCGATCGGTACCATCCTTGAGCTTCTCCGACTTTCGGAAGGGTTAGGGTTAGGGATGAAAGCACATAGGAGAAAGAGATATTCTTGAATAACTTTTTTTGTGAAGGTCGGAGAGACTTGGAAAGTGGTTGCATCTGGACTAATTTGGGTCCTGCGGATCGATTGGTACCATCCCCGAGCTTGTACGACCTTCGGAAGAGGTCGACCGACGAAATTCCCCCAAATCTGAGGAGATATTCTTGAATAACCTTTTTTGTGAAGGTCGGAGAGACTTGCAAGTAGGCTCTACCCCCACTAAATGGGGTTGCGCGCATCGATCGGTACCATCCTTGAGCTTCTCCGACTTTCGGAAGGGTTAGGGTTAGGGTTAGGGATGAAAGCACATAGGAGAAAGAGATATTCTTGAATAACTTTTTTTGTGAAGGTCGGAGAGACTTGCAAGTAGGCTCTACCCCCACTAAATGGGGTAGCGCACATCGATCGGTACCATCCTTGAGCTTCTCCGACTTTCGGAAGGGTTAGGGTTAGGGTTAGGGATGAAAGCACATAGGAGAAAGAGATATTCTTGAATAACTTTTTTTGTGAAGGTCGGAGAGACTTGGAAAGTGGTTGCATCTGGACTAATTTGGGTCCTGCGGATCGATTGGTACCATCCCCGAGCTTGTACGACCTTCGGAAGAGGTCGACCGACGAAATTCCCCCAAATCTGAGGAGATATTCTTGAATTACTTTTTTTGTGAAGGTCGGAGAGACTTGCAAGTAGGCTCTACCCCCACTAAATGGGGTTGCGCGCATCGATTGGTACCATCCTTGAGCTTCTCCGACTTTCGGAAGGGTTAGGGTTAGGGTTAGGGATGAAAGCACATAGGAGAAAGAGATATTCTTGAATAACTTTTTTTGTGAAGGTCGGAGAGACTTGCAAGTAGGCTCTACCCCCACTAAATGGGGTAGCGCGCATCGATCGGTACCATCCTTGAGCTTCTCCGACTTTCGGAAGGGTTAGGGTTAGGGTTAGGGATGAAAGCACATAGGAGAAAGAGATATTCTTGAATAACTTTTTTTGTGAAGGTCGGAGAGACTTGCAAGTAGGCTCTACCCCCACTAAATGGGGTAGCGCGCATCGATCGGTACCATCCTTGAGCTTCTCCGACTTTCGGAAGGGTTAGGGTTAGGGATGAAAGCACATAGGAGAAAGAGATATTCTTGAATAACTTTTTTTGTGAAGGTCGGAGAGACTTGGAAAGTGGTTGCATCTGGACTAATTTGGGTCCTGCGGATCGATTGGTACCATCACCGAGCTTGTACGACCTTCGGAAGAGGTCGACCGACGAAATTCCCCCAAATCTGAGGAGATATTCTTGAATAACTTTTTTTGTGAAGGTCGGAGAGACTTGCAAGTAGGCTCTACCCCCACTAAATGGGGTTGCGCGCATCGATCGGTACCATCCTTGAGCTTCTCCGACTTTCGGAAGGGTTAGGGTTAGGGTTAGGGATGAAAGCACATAGGAGAAAGAGATATTCTTGAATAACTTTTTTTGTGAAGGTCGGAGAGACTTGCAAGTAAGCTCTACCCCCACTAAATGGGGTAGCGCGCATCGATCGGTACCATCCTTGAGCTTCTCCGACTTTCGGAAGGGTTAGGGTTAGGGTTAGGGATGAAAGCACATAGGAGAAAGAGATATTCTTGAATAACTTTTTTTGTGAAGGTCGGAGAGACTTGGAAAGTGGTTGCATCTGGACTAATTTGGGTCCTGCTGATCGATTGGTACCATCCCCGAGCTTGTACGACCTTCAGAAGAGGTCGACCGACGAAATTCCCCCAAATCTGAGGAGATATTCTTGAATAACTTTTTTTGTGAAGGTCGGAGAGACTTGCAAGTAGGCTCTACCCCCACTAAATGGGGTTGCGCGCATCGATCGGTACCATCCTTGAGCTTCTCCGACTTTCGGAAGGGTTAGGGTTAGGGTTAGGGATGAAAGCACATAGGAGAAAGAGATATTCTTGAATAACTTTTTTTGTGAAGGTCGGAGAGACTTGCAAGTAGGCTCTACCCCCACTAAATGGGGTAGCGCGCATCGATCGGTACCATCCTTGAGCTTCTCCGACTTTCGGAAGGGTTAGGGTTAGGGTTAGGGATGAAAGCACATAGGAGAAAGAGATATTCTTGAATAACTTTTTTTGTGAAGGTCGGAGAGACTTGGAAAGTGGTTGCATCTGGACTAATTTGGGTCCTGCGGATCGATTGGTACCATCCCCGAGCTTGTACGACCTTCGGAAGAGGTCGACCGACGAAATTCCCCCAAATCTGAGGAGATATTCTTGAATTACTTTTTTTGTGAAGGTCGGAGAGACTTGCAAGTAGGCTCTACCCCCACTAAATGGGGTTGCGCGCATCGATCGGTACCATCCTTGAGCTTCTCCGACTTTCGGAAGGGTTAGGGTTAGGGATGAAAGCACATAGGAGAAAGAGATATTCTTGAATAACTTTTTTTGTGAAGGTCGGAGAGACTTGGAAAGTGGTTGCATCTGGACTAATTTGGGTCCTGCGGATCGATTGGTACCATCCCCGAGCTTGTACGACCTTCGGAAGAGGTCGACCGACGAAATTCCCCCAAATCTGAGGAGATATTCTTGAATAACTTTTTTTGTGAAGGTCGGAGAGACTTGCAAGTAGGCTATACCCCCACTAAATGGGGTTGCGTGCATCGATCGGTACCATCCTTGAGCTTCTCCGACTTTCGGAAGGGATAGGGTTAGGGTTAGGGATGAAAGCACATAGGAGAAAGAGATATTCTTGAATAACTTTTTTTGTGAAGGTCGGAGAGACTTGGAAAGTGGTTGCATCTGGACTAATTTGGGTCCTGCGGATCGATTGGTACCATCCCCGAGCTTGTACGACCTTCGGAAGAGGTCGACCGACGAAATTCCCCCAAATCTGAGGAGATATTCTTGAATAACTTTTTTTGTGAAGGTCGGAGAGACTTGCAAGTAGGCTCTACCCCCACTAAATGGGGTTGCGCGCATCGATCGGTACCATCCTTGAGCTTCTCCGACTTTCGGAAGGGTTAGGGTTAGGGTTAGGGATGAAAGCACATAGGAGAAAGAGATATTCTTGAATAACTTTTTTTGTGAAGGTCGGAGAGACTTGCAAGTAGGCTCTACTCCCACTAAATGGGGTAGCGCGCATCGATCGGTACCATCCTTGAGCTTCTCCGACTTTCGGAAGGGTTAGGGTTAGGGTTAGGGATGAAAGCACATAGGAGAAAGAGATATTCTTGAATAACTTTTTTTGTGAAGGTCGGAGAGACTTGCAAGTAGGCTCTACCCCCACTAAATGGGGTAGCGCGCATCGATCGGTACCATCCTTGAGCTTCTCCGACTTTCGGAAGGGTTAGGGTTAGGGTTAGGGATGAAAGCACATAGGAGAAAGAGATATTCTTGAATAACTTTTTTTGTGAAGGTCGGAGAGACTTGCAAGTAGGCTCTGCCCCCACTAAATGGGGTAGCGCGCATCGATCGGTACCATCCTTGAGCTTCTCCGACTTTCGGAAGGGTTAGGGTTAGGGTTAGGGATGAAAGCACATAGGAGAAAGAGATATTCTTGAATAACTTTTTTTGTGAAGGTCGGAGAGACTTGGAAAGTGGTTGCATCTGGACTAATTTGGGTCCTGCGGATCGATTGGTACCATCCCCGAGCTTGTACGACCTTCGGAAGAGGTCGACCGACGAAATTCCCCCAAATCTGAGGAGATATTCTTGAATAACTTTTTTTGTGAAGGTCGGAGAGACTTGCAAGTAGGCTCTACCCCCACTAAATGGGGTAGCGCGCATCGATCGGTACCATCCTTGAGCTTCTCCGACTTTCGGAAGGGTTAGGGTTAGGGTTAGGGATGAAAGCACATAGGAGAAAGAGATATTCTTGAATAACTTTTTTTGTGAAGGTCGGAGAGACTTGCAAGTAGGCTCTACCCCCACTAAATGGGGTAGCGCGCATCGATCGGTACCATCCTTGAGCTTCTCCGACTTTCGGAAGGGTTAGGGTTAGGGATGAAAGCACATAGGAGAAAGAGATATTCTTGAATAACTTTTTTTGTGAAGGTCGGAGAGACTTGGAAAGTGGTTGCATCTGGACTAATTTGGGTCCTGCGGATCGATTGGTACCATCCCCGAGCTTGTACGACCTTCGGAAGAGGTCGACCGACGAAATTCCCCCAAATCTGAGGAGATATTCTTGAATAACTTTTTTTGTGAAGGTCGGAGAGACTTGCAAGTAGGCTCTACCCCCACTAAATGGGGTTGCGCGCATCGATCGGTACCATCCTTGAGCTTCTCCGACTTTCGGAAGGGTTAGGGTTAGGGTTAGGGATGAAAGCACATAGGAGAAAGAGATATTCTTGAATAACTTTTTTTGTGAAGGTCGGAGAGACTTGCAAGTAGGCTCTACTCCCACTAAATGGGGTAGCGCGCATCGATCGGTACCATCCTTGAGCTTCTCCGACTTTCGGAAGGGTTAGGGTTAGGGTTAGGGATGAAAGCACATAGGAGAAAGAGATATTCTTGAATAACTTTTTTTGTGAAGGTCGGAGAGACTTGCAAGTAGGCTCTACCCCCACTAAATGGGGTAGCGCGCATCGATCGGTACCATCCTTGAGCTTCTCCGACTTTCGGAAGGGTTAGGGTTAGGGATGAAAGCACATAGGAGAAAGAGATATTCTTGAATAACTTTTTTTGTGAAGGTCGGAGAGACTTGCAAGTAGGCTCTGCCCCCACTAAATGGGGTAGCGCGCATCGATCGGTACCATCCTTGAGCTTCTCCGACTTTCGGAAGGGTTAGGGTTAGGGTTAGGGATGAAAGCACATAGGAGAAAGAGATATTCTTGAATAACTTTTTTTGTGAAGGTCGGAGAGACTTGGAAAGTGGTTGCATCTGGACTAATTTGGGTCCTGCGGATCGATTGGTACCATCCCCGAGCTTGTACGACCTTCGGAAGAGGTCGACCGACGAAATTCCCCCAAATCTGAGGAGATATTCTTGAATAACTTTTTTTGTGAAGGTCGGAGAGACTTGCAAGTAGGCTCTACCCCCACTAAATGGGGTAGCGCGCATCGATCGGTACCATCCTTGAGCTTCTCCGACTTTCGGAAGGGTTAGGGTTAGGGTTAGGGATGAAAGCACATAGGAGAAAGAGATATTCTTGAATAACTTTTTTTGTGAAGGTCGGAGAGACTTGGAAAGTGGTTGCATCTGGACTAATTTGGGTCCTGCGGATCGATTGGTACCATCCCCGAGCTTGTACGACCTTCGGAAGAGGTCGACCGACGAAATTCCCCCAAATCTGAGGAGATATTCTTGAATAACTTTTTTTGTGAAGGTCGGAGAGACTTGCAAGTAGGCTCTACCCCCACTAAATGGGGTTGCGCGCATCGATCGGTACCATCCTTGAGCTTCTCCGACTTTCGGAAGGGTTAGGGTTAGGGTTAGGGATGAAAGCACATAGGAGAAAGAGATATTCTTGAATAACTTTTTTTGTGAAGGTCGGAGAGACTTGCAAGTAGGCTCTACTCCCACTAAATGGGGTAGCGCGCATCGATCGGTACCATCCTTGAGCTTCTCCGACTTTCGGAAGGGTTAGGGTTAGGGTTAGGGATGAAAGCACATAGGAGAAAGAGATATTCTTGAATAACTTTTTTTGTGAAGGTCGGAGAGACTTGCAAGTAGGCTCTACCCCCACTAAATGGGGTAGCGCGCATCGATCGGTACCATCCTTGAGCTTCTCCGACTTTCGGAAGGGTTAGGGTTAGGGATGAAAGCACATAGGAGAAAGAGATATTCTTGAATAACTTTTTTTGTGAAGGTCGGAGAGACTTGCAAGTAGGCTCTGCCCCCACTAAATGGGGTAGCGCGCATCGATCGGTACCATCCTTGAGCTTCTCCGACTTTCGGAAGGGTTAGGGTTAGGGTTAGGGATGAAAGCACATAGGAGAAAGAGATATTCTTGAATAACTTTTTTTGTGAAGGTCGGAGAGACTTGGAAAGTGGTTGCATCTGGACTAATTTGGGTCCTGCGGATCGATTGGTACCATCCCCGAGCTTGTACGACCTTCGGAAGAGGTCGACCGACGAAATTCCCCCAAATCTGAGGAGATATTCTTGAATAACTTTTTTTGTGAAGGTCGGAGAGACTTGCAAGTAGGCTCTACCCCCACTAAATGGGGTTGCGCGCATCGATCGGTACCATCCTTGAGCTTCTCCGACTTTCGGAAGGGTTAGGGTTAGGGTTAGGGATGAAAGCACATAGGAGAAAGAGATATTCTTGAATAACTTTTTTTGTGAAGGTCGGAGAGACTTGCAAGTAGGCTCTACCCCCACTAAATGGGGTAGCACGCATCGATCGGTACCATCCTTGAGCTTCTCCGACTTTCGGAAGGGTTAGGGTTAGGGTTAGGGATGAAAGCACATAGGAGAAAGAGATATTCTTGAATAACTTTTTTTGTGAAGGTCGGAGAGACTTGCAAGTAGGCTCTACCCCCACTAAATGGGGTAGCGCGCATCGATCGGTACCATCCTTGAGCTTCTCCGACTTTCGGAAGGGTTAGGGTTAGGGTTAGGGATGAAAGCACATAGGAGAAAGAGATATTCTTGAATAACTTTTTTTGTGAAGGTCGGAGAGACTTGCAAGTAGGCTCTGCCCCCACTAAATGGGGTAGCGCGCATCGATCGGTACCATCCTTGAGCTTCTCCGACTTTCGGAAGGGTTAGGGTTAGGGTTAGGGATGAAAGCACATAGGAGAAAGAGATATTCTTGAATAACTTTTTTTGTGAAGGTCGGAGAGACTTGGAAAGTGGTTGCATCTGGACTAATTTGGGTCCTGCGGATCGATTGGTACCATCCCCGAGCTTGTACGACCTTCGGAAGAGGTCGACCGACGAAATTCCCCCAAATCTGAGGAGATATTCTTGAATAACTTTTTTTGTGAAGGTCGGAGAGACTTGCAAGTAGGCTCTACCCCCACTAAATGGGGTAGCGCGCATCGATCGGTACCATCCTTGAGCTTCTCCGACTTTCGGAAGGGTTAGGGTTAGGGATGAAAGCACATAGGAGAAAGAGATATTCTTGAATAACTTTTTTTGTGAAGGTCGGAGAGACTTGGAAAGTGGTTGCATCTGGACTAATTTGGGTCCTGCGGATCGATTGGTACCATCCCCGAGCTTGTACGACCTTCGGAAGAGGTCGACCGACGAAATTCCCCCAAATCTGAGGAGATATTCTTGAATAACCTTTTTTGTGAAGGTCGGAGAGACTTGCAAGTAGGCTCTACCCCCACTAAATGGGGTTGCGCGCATCGATCGGTACCATCCTTGAGCTTCTCCGACTTTCGGAAGGGTTAGGGTTAGGGTTAGGGATGAAAGCACATAGGAGAAAGAGATATTCTTGAATAACTTTTTTTGTGAAGGTCGGAGAGACTTGCAAGTAGGCTCTACCCCCACTAAATGGGGTAGCGCGCATCGATCGGTACCATCCTTGAGCTTCTCCGACTTTCGGAAGGGTTAGGGTTAGGGTTAGGGATGAAAGCACATAGGAGAAAGAGATATTCTTGAATAACTTTTTTTGTGAAGGTCGGAGAGACTTGGAAAGTGGTTGCATCTGGACTAATTTGGGTCCTGCGGATCGATTGGTACCATCCCCGAGCTTGTACGACCTTCGGAAGAGGTCGACCGACGAAATTCCCCCAAATCTGAGGAGATATTCTTGAATTACTTTTTTTGTGAAGGTCGGAGAGACTTGCAAGTAGGCTCTACCCCCACTAAATGGGGTTGCGCGCATCGATTGGTACCATCCTTGAGCTTCTCCGACTTTCGGAAGGGTTAGGGTTAGGGTTAGGGATGAAAGCACATAGGAGAAAGAGATATTCTTGAATAACTTTTTTTGTGAAGGTCGGAGAGACTTGCAAGTAGGCTCTACCCCCACTAAATGGGGTAGCGCGCATCGATCGGTACCATCCTTGAGCTTCTCCGACTTTCGGAAGGGTTAGGGTTAGGGTTAGGGATGAAAGCACATAGGAGAAAGAGATATTCTTGAATAACTTTTTTTGTGAAGGTCGGAGAGACTTGCAAGTAGGCTCTACCCCCACTAAATGGGGTAGCGCGCATCGATCGGTACCATCCTTGAGCTTCTCCGACTTTCGGAAGGGTTAGGGTTAGGGTTAGGGATGAAAGCACATAGGAGAAAGAGATATTCTTGAATAACTTTTTTTGTGAAGGTCGGAGAGACTTGCAAGTAGGCTCTACCCCCACTAAATGGGGTAGCGCGCATCGATCGGTACCATCCTTGAGCTTCTCCGACTTTCGGAAGGGTTAGGGTTAGGGTTAGGGATGAAAGCACATAGGAGAAAGAGATATTCTTGAATAACTTTTTTTGTGAAGGTCGGAGAGACTTGCAAGTAGGCTCTACCCCCACTAAATGGGGTAGCGCGCATCGATCGGTACCATCCTTGAGCTTCTCCGACTTTCGGAAGGGTTAGGGTTAGGGTTAGGGATGAAAGCACATAGGAGAAAGAGATATTCTTGAATAACTTTTTTTGTGAAGGTCGGAGAGACTTGGAAAGTGGTTGCATCTGGACTAATTTGGGTCCTGCGGATCGATTGGTACCATCCCCGAGCTTGTACGACCTTCGGAAGAGGTCGACCGACGAAATTCCCCCAAATCTGAGGAGATATTCTTGAATAACTTTTTTTGTGAAGGTCGGAGAGACTTGCAAGTAGGCTCTACCCCCACTAAATGGGGTAGCGCGCATCGATCGGTACCATCCTTGAGCTTCTCCGACTTTCGGAAGGGTTAGGGTTAGGGTTAGGGATGAAAGCACATAGGAGAAAGAGATATTCTTGAATAACTTTTTTTGTGAAGGTCGGAGAGACTTGCAAGTAGGCTCTACCCCCACTAAATGGGGTAGCGCGCATCGATCGGTACCATCCTTGAGCTTCTCCGACTTTCGGAAGGGTTAGGGTTAGGGATGAAAGCACATAGGAGAAAGAGATATTCTTGAATAACTTTTTTTGTGAAGGTCGGAGAGACTTGGAAAGTGGTTGCATCTGGACTAATTTGGGTCCTGCGGATCGATTGGTACCATCCCCGAGCTTGTACGACCTTCGGAAGAGGTCGACCGACGAAATTCCCCCAAATCTGAGGAGATATTCTTGAATAACTTTTTTTGTGAAGGTCGGAGAGACTTGCAAGTAGGCTCTACCCCCACTAAATGGGGTTGCGCGCATCGATCGGTACCATCCTTGAGCTTCTCCGACTTTCGGAAGGGTTAGGGTTAGGGTTAGGGATGAAAGCACATAGGAGAAAGAGATATTCTTGAATAACTTTTTTTGTGAAGGTCGGAGAGACTTGCAAGTAGGCTCTACTCCCACTAAATGGGGTAGCGCGCATCGATCGGTACCATCCTTGAGCTTCTCCGACTTTCGGAAGGGTTAGGGTTAGGGTTAGGGATGAAAGCACATAGGAGAAAGAGATATTCTTGAATAACTTTTTTTGTGAAGGTCGGAGAGACTTGCAAGTAGGCTCTACCCCCACTAAATGGGGTAGCGCGCATCGATCGGTACCATCCTTGAGCTTCTCCGACTTTCGGAAGGGTTAGGGTTAGGGTTAGGGATGAAAGCACATAGGAGAAAGAGATATTCTTGAATAACTTTTTTTGTGAAGGTCGGAGAGACTTGCAAGTAGGCTCTGCCCCCACTAAATGGGGTAGCGCGCATCGATCGGTACCATCCTTGAGCTTCTCCGACTTTCGGAAGGGTTAGGGTTAGGGTTAGGGATGAAAGCACATAGGAGAAAGAGATATTCTTGAATAACTTTTTTTGTGAAGGTCGGAGAGACTTGGAAAGTGGTTGCATCTGGACTAATTTGGGTCCTGCAGATCGATTGGTACCATCCCCGAGCTTGTACGACCTTCGGAAGAGGTCGACCGACGAAATTCCCCCAAATCTGAGGAGATATTCTTGAATAACTTTTTTTGTGAAGGTCGGAGAGACTTGCAAGTAGGCTCTACCCCCACTAAATGGGGTAGCGCGCATCGATCGGTACCATCCTTGAGCTTCTCCGACTTTCGGAAGGGTTAGGGTTAGGGTTAGGGATGAAAGCACATAGGAGAAAGAGATATTCTTGAATAACTTTTTTTGTGAAGGTCGGAGAGACTTGGAAAGTGGTTGCATCTGGACTAATTTGGGTCCTGCGGATCGATTGGTACCATCCCCGAGCTTGTACGACCTTCGGAAGAGGTCGACCGACGAAATTCCCCCAAATCTGAGGAGATATTCTTGAATAACTTTTTTTGTGAAGGTCGGAGAGACTTGCAAGTAGGCTCTACCCCCACTAAATGGGGTTGCGCGCATCGATCGGTACCATCCTTGAGCTTCTCCGACTTTCGGAAGGGTTAGGGTTAGGGTTAGGGATGAAAGCACATAGGAGAAAGAGATATTCTTGAATAACTTTTTTTGTGAAGGTCGGAGAGACTTGCAAGTAGGCTCTACTCCCACTAAATGGGGTAGCGCGCATCGATCGGTACCATCCTTGAGCTTCTCCGACTTTCGGAAGGGTTAGGGTTAGGGTTAGGGATGAAAGCACATAGGAGAAAGAGATATTCTTGAATAACTATTTTTGTGAAGGTCGGAGAGACTTGCAAGTAGGCTCTACCCCCACTAAATGGGGTAGCGCGCATCGATCGGTACCATCCTTGAGCTTCTCCGACTTTCGGAAGGGTTAGGGTTAGGGTTAGGGATGAAAGCACATAGGAGAAAGAGATATTCTTGAATAACTTTTTTTGTGAAGGTCGGAGAGACTTGCAAGTAGGCTCTGCCCCCACTAAATGGGGTAGCGCGCATCGATCGGTACCATCCTTGAGCTTCTCCGACTTTCGGAAGGGTTAGGGTTAGGGTTAGGGATGAAAGCACATAGGAGAAAGAGATATTCTTGAATAACTTTTTTTGTGAAGGTCGGAGAGACTTGGAAAGTGGTTGCATCTGGACTAATTTGGGTCCTGCGGATCGATTGGTACCATCCCCGAGCTTGTACGACCTTCGGAAGAGGTCGACCGACGAAATTCCCCCAAATCTGAGGAGATATTCTTGAATAACTTTTTTTGTGAAGGTCGGAGAGACTTGCAAGTAGGCTCTACCCCCACTAAATGGGGTTGCGCGCATCGATCGGTACCATCCTTGAGCTTCTCCGACTTTCGGAAGGGTTAGGGTTAGGGTTAGGGATGAAAGCACATAGGAGAAAGAGATATTCTTGAATAACTTTTTTTGTGAAGGTCGGAGAGACTTGCAAGTAGGCTCTACCCCCACTAAATGGGGTAGCACGCATCGATCGGTACCATCCTTGAGCTTCTCCGACTTTCGGAAGGGTTAGGGTTAGGGTTAGGGATGAAAGCACATAGGAGAAAGAGATATTCTTGAATAACTTTTTTTGTGAAGGTCGGAGAGACTTGCAAGTAGGCTCTACCCCCACTAAATGGGGTAGCGCGCATCGATCGGTACCATCCTTGAGCTTCTCCGACTTTCGGAAGGGTTAGGGTTAGGGTTAGGGATGAAAGCACATAGGAGAAAGAGATATTCTTGAATAACTTTTTTTGTGAAGGTCGGAGAGACTTGCAAGTAGGCTCTGCCCCCACTAAATGGGGTAGCGCGCATCGATCGGTACCATCCTTGAGCTTCTCCGACTTTCGGAAGGGTTAGGGTTAGGGTTAGGGATGAAAGCACATAGGAGAAAGAGATATTCTTGAATAACTTTTTTTGTGAAGGTCGGAGAGACTTGGAAAGTGGTTGCATCTGGACTAATTTGGGTCCTGCGGATCGATTGGTACCATCCCCGAGCTTGTACGACCTTCGGAAGAGGTCGACCGACGAAATTCCCCCAAATCTGAGGAGATATTCTTGAATAACTTTTTTTGTGAAGGTCGGAGAGACTTGCAAGTAGGCTCTACCCCCACTAAATGGGGTAGCGCGCATCGATCGGTACCATCCTTGAGCTTCTCCGACTTTCGGAAGGGTTAGGGTTAGGGATGAAAGCACATAGGAGAAAGAGATATTCTTGAATAACTTTTTTTGTGAAGGTCGGAGAGACTTGGAAAGTGGTTGCATCTGGACTAATTTGGGTCCTGCGGATCGATTGGTACCATCCCCGAGCTTGTACGACCTTCGGAAGAGGTCGACCGACGAAATTCCCCCAAATCTGAGGAGATATTCTTGAATAACCTTTTTTGTGAAGGTCGGAGAGACTTGCAAGTAGGCTCTACCCCCACTAAATGGGGTTGCGCGCATCGATCGGTACCATCCTTGAGCTTCTCCGACTTTCGGAAGGGTTAGGGTTAGGGTTAGGGATGAAAGCACATAGGAGAAAGAGATATTCTTGAATAACTTTTTTTGTGAAGGTCGGAGAGACTTGCAAGTAGGCTCTACCCCCACTAAATGGGGTAGCGCGCATCGATCGGTACCATCCTTGAGCTTCTCCGACTTTCGGAAGGGTTAGGGTTAGGGTTAGGGATGAAAGCACATAGGAGAAAGAGATATTCTTGAATAACTTTTTTTGTGAAGGTCGGAGAGACTTGGAAAGTGGTTGCATCTGGACTAATTTGGGTCCTGCGGATCGATTGGTACCATCCCCGAGCTTGTACGACCTTCGGAAGAGGTCGACCGACGAAATTCCCCCAAATCTGAGGAGATATTCTTGAATTACTTTTTTTGTGAAGGTCGGAGAGACTTGCAAGTAGGCTCTACCCCCACTAAATGGGGTAGCGCGCATCGATCGGTACCATCCTTGAGCTTCTCCGACTTTCGGAAGGGTTAGGGTTAGGGTTAGGGATGAAAGCACATAGGAGAAAGAGATATTCTTGAATAACTTTTTTTGTGAAGGTCGGAGAGACTTGGAAAGTGGTTGCATCTGGACTAATTTGGGTCCTGCGGATCGATTGGTACCATCCCCGAGCTTGTACGACCTTCGGAAGAGGTCGACCGACGAAATTCCCCCAAATCTGAGGAGATATTCTTGAATAACTTTTTTTGTGAAGGTCGGAGAGACTTGCAAGTAGGCTCTACCCCCACTAAATGGGGTTGCGCGCATCGATCGGTACCATCCTTGAGCTTCTCCGACTTTCGGAAGGGTTAGGGTTAGGGTTAGGGATGAAAGCACATAGGAGAAAGAGATATTCTTGAATAACTTTTTTTGTGAAGGTCGGAGAGACTTGCAAGTAGGCTCTACCCCCACTAAATGGGGTAGCACGCATCGATCGGTACCATCCTTGAGCTTCTCCGACTTTCGGAAGGGTTAGGGTTAGGGTTAGGGATGAAAGCACATAGGAGAAAGAGATATTCTTGAATAACTTTTTTTGTGAAGGTCGGAGAGACTTGCAAGTAGGCTCTACCCCCACTAAATGGGGTAGCGCGCATCGATCGGTACCATCCTTGAGCTTCTCCGACTTTCGGAAGGGTTAGGGTTAGGGTTAGGGATGAAAGCACATAGGAGAAAGAGATATTCTTGAATAACTTTTTTTGTGAAGGTCGGAGAGACTTGCAAGTAGGCTCTGCCCCCACTAAATGGGGTAGCGCGCATCGATCGGTACCATCCTTGAGCTTCTCCGACTTTCGGAAGGGTTAGGGTTAGGGTTAGGGATGAAAGCACATAGGAGAAAGAGATATTCTTGAATAACTTTTTTTGTGAAGGTCGGAGAGACTTGGAAAGTGGTTGCATCTGGACTAATTTGGGTCCTGCGGATCGATTGGTACCATCCCCGAGCTTGTACGACCTTCGGAAGAGGTCGACCGACGAAATTCCCCCAAATCTGAGGAGATATTCTTGAATAACTTTTTTTGTGAAGGTCGGAGAGACTTGCAAGTAGGCTCTACCCCCACTAAATGGGGTAGCGCGCATCGATCGGTACCATCCTTGAGCTTCTCCGACTTTCGGAAGGGTTAGGGTTAGGGATGAAAGCACATAGGAGAAAGAGATATTCTTGAATAACTTTTTTTGTGAAGGTCGGAGAGACTTGGAAAGTGGTTGCATCTGGACTAATTTGGGTCCTGCGGATCGATTGGTACCATCCCCGAGCTTGTACGACCTTCGGAAGAGGTCGACCGACGAAATTCCCCCAAATCTGAGGAGATATTCTTGAATAACCTTTTTTGTGAAGGTCGGAGAGACTTGCAAGTAGGCTCTACCCCCACTAAATGGGGTTGCGCGCATCGATCGGTACCATCCTTGAGCTTCTCCGACTTTCGGAAGGGTTAGGGTTAGGGTTAGGGATGAAAGCACATAGGAGAAAGAGATATTCTTGAATAACTTTTTTTGTGAAGGTCGGAGAGACTTGCAAGTAGGCTCTACCCCCACTAAATGGGGTAGCGCGCATCGATCGGTACCATCCTTGAGCTTCTCCGACTTTCGGAAGGGTTAGGGTTAGGGTTAGGGATGAAAGCACATAGGAGAAAGAGATATTCTTGAATAACTTTTTTTGTGAAGGTCGGAGAGACTTGGAAAGTGGTTGCATCTGGACTAATTTGGGTCCTGCGGATCGATTGGTACCATCCCCGAGCTTGTACGACCTTCGGAAGAGGTCGACCGACGAAATTCCCCCAAATCTGAGGAGATATTCTTGAATTACTTTTTTTGTGAAGGTCGGAGAGACTTGCAAGTAGGCTCTACCCCCACTAAATGGGGTTGCGCGCATCGATTGGTACTATCCTTGAGCTTCTCCGACTTTCGGAAGGGTTAGGGTTAGGGTTAGGGATGAAAGCACATAGGAGAAAGAGATATTCTTGAATAACTTTTTTTGTGAAGGTCGGAGAGACTTGCAAGTAGGCTCTACCCCCACTAAATGGGGTAGCGCGCATCGATCGGTACCATCCTTGAGCTTCTCCGACTTTCGGAAGGGTTAGGGTTAGGGTTAGGGATGAAAGCACATAGGAGAAAGAGATATTCTTGAATAACTTTTTTTGTGAAGGTCGGAGAGACTTGCAAGTAGGCTCTACCCCCACTAAATGGGGTAGCGCGCATCGATCGGTACCATCCTTGAGCTTCTCCGACTTTCGGAAGGGTTAGGGTTAGGGTTAGGGATGAAAGCACATAGGAGAAAGAGATATTCTTGAATAACTTTTTTTGTGAAGGTCGGAGAGACTTGCAAGTAGGCTCTACCCCCACTAAATGGGGTAGCGCGCATCGATCGGTACCATCCTTGAGCTTCTCCGACTTTCGGAAGGGTTAGGGTTAGGGTTAGGGATGAAAGCACATAGGAGAAAGAGATATTCTTGAATAACTTTTTTTGTGAAGGTCGGAGAGACTTGCAAGTAGGCTCTACCCCCACTAAATGGGGTAGCGCGCATCGATCGGTACCATCCTTGAGCTTCTCCGACTTTCGGAAGGGTTAGGGTTAGGGTTAGGGATGAAAGCACATAGGAGAAAGAGATATTCTTGAATAACTTTTTTTGTGAAGGTCGGAGAGACTTGGAAAGTGGTTGCATCTGGACTAATTTGGGTCCTGCGGATCGATTGGTACCATCCCCGAGCTTGTACGACCTTCGGAAGAGGTCGACCGACGAAATTCCCCCAAATCTGAGGAGATATTCTTGAATAACTTTTTTTGTGAAGGTCGGAGAGACTTGCAAGTAGGCTCTACCCCCACTAAATGGGGTAGCGCGCATCGATCGGTACCATCCTTGAGCTTCTCCGACTTTCGGAAGGGTTAGGGTTAGGGTTAGGGATGAAAGCACATAGGAGAAAGAGATATTCTTGAATAACTTTTTTTGTGAAGGTCGGAGAGACTTGCAAGTAGGCTCTACCCCCACTAAATGGGGTAGCGCGCATCGATCGGTACCATCCTTGAGCTTCTCCGACTTTCGGAAGGGTTAGGGTTAGGGATGAAAGCACATAGGAGAAAGAGATATTCTTGAATAACTTTTTTTGTGAAGGTCGGAGAGACTTGGAAAGTGGTTGCATCTGGACTAATTTGGGTCCTGCGGATCGATTGGTACCATCCCCGAGCTTGTACGACCTTCGGAAGAGGTCGACCGACGAAATTCCCCCAAATCTGAGGAGATATTCTTGAATAACTTTTTTTGTGAAGGTCGGAGAGACTTGCAAGTAGGCTCTACCCCCACTAAATGGGGTTGCGCGCATCGATCGGTACCATCCTTGAGCTTCTCCGACTTTCGGAAGGGTTAGGGTTAGGGTTAGGGATGAAAGCACATAGGAGAAAGAGATATTCTTGAATAACTTTTTTTGTGAAGGTCGGAGAGACTTGCAAGTAGGCTCTACTCCCACTAAATGGGGTAGCGCGCATCGATCGGTACCATCCTTGAGCTTCTCCGACTTTCGGAAGGGTTAGGGTTAGGGTTAGGGATGAAAGCACATAGGAGAAAGAGATATTCTTGAATAACTTTTTTTGTGAAGGTCGGAGAGACTTGCAAGTAGGCTCTACCCCCACTAAATGGGGTAGCGCGCATCGATCGGTACCATCCTTGAGCTTCTCCGACTTTCGGAAGGGTTAGGGTTAGGGTTAGGGATGAAAGCACATAGGAGAAAGAGATATTCTTGAATAACTTTTTTTGTGAAGGTCGGAGAGACTTGCAAGTAGGCTCTGCCCCCACTAAATGGGGTAGCGCGCATCGATCGGTACCATCCTTGAGCTTCTCCGACTTTCGGAAGGGTTAGGGTTAGGGTTAGGGATGAAAGCACATAGGAGAAAGAGATATTCTTGAATAACTTTTTTTGTGAAGGTCGGAGAGACTTGGAAAGTGGTTGCATCTGGACTAATTTGGGTCCTGCAGATCGATTGGTACCATCCCCGAGCTTGTACGACCTTCGGAAGAGGTCGACCGACGAAATTCCCCCAAATCTGAGGAGATATTCTTGAATAACTTTTTTTGTGAAGGTCGGAGAGACTTGCAAGTAGGCTCTACCCCCACTAAATGGGGTAGCGCGCATCGATCGGTACCATCCTTGAGCTTCTCCGACTTTCGGAAGGGTTAGGGTTAGGGTTAGGGATGAAAGCACATAGGAGAAAGAGATATTCTTGAATAACTTTTTTTGTGAAGGTCGGAGAGACTTGGAAAGTGGTTGCATCTGGACTAATTTGGGTCCTGCGGATCGATTGGTACCATCCCCGAGCTTGTACGACCTTCGGAAGAGGTCGACCGACGAAATCCCCCCAAATCTGAGGAGATATTCTTGAATAACTTTTTTTGTGAAGGTCGGAGAGACTTGCAAGTAGGCTCTACCCCCACTAAATGGGGTTGCGCGCATCGATCGGTACCATCCTTGAGCTTCTCCGACTTTCGGAAGGGTTAGGGTTAGGGTTAGGGATGAAAGCACATAGGAGAAAGAGATATTCTTGAATAACTTTTTTTGTGAAGGTCGGAGAGACTTGCAAGTAGGCTCTACTCCCACTAAATGGGGTAGCGCGCATCGATCGGTACCATCCTTGAGCTTCTCCGACTTTCGGAAGGGTTAGGGTTAGGGTTAGGGATGAAAGCACATAGGAGAAAGAGATATTCTTGAATAACTATTTTTGTGAAGGTCGGAGAGACTTGCAAGTAGGCTCTACCCCCACTAAATGGGGTAGCGCGCATCGATCGGTACCATCCTTGAGCTTCTCCGACTTTCGGAAGGGTTAGGGTTAGGGTTAGGGATGAAAGCACATAGGAGAAAGAGATATTCTTGAATAACTTTTTTTGTGAAGGTCGGAGAGACTTGCAAGTAGGCTCTGCCCCCACTAAATGGGGTAGCGCGCATCGATCGGTACCATCCTTGAGCTTCTCCGACTTTCGGAAGGGTTAGGGTTAGGGTTAGGGATGAAAGCACATAGGAGAAAGAGATATTCTTGAATAACTTTTTTTGTGAAGGTCGGAGAGACTTGGAAAGTGGTTGCATCTGGACTAATTTGGGTCCTGCGGATCGATTGGTACCATCCCCGAGCTTGTACGACCTTCGGAAGAGGTCGACCGACGAAATTCCCCCAAATCTGAGGAGATATTCTTGAATAACTTTTTTTGTGAAGGTCGGAGAGACTTGCAAGTAGGCTCTACCCCCACTAAATGGGGTTGCGCGCATCGATCGGTACCATCCTTGAGCTTCTCCGACTTTCGGAAGGGTTAGGGTTAGGGTTAGGGATGAAAGCACATAGGAGAAAGAGATATTCTTGAATAACTTTTTTTGTGAAGGTCGGAGAGACTTGCAAGTAGGCTCTACCCCCACTAAATGGGGTAGCACGCATCGATCGGTACCATCCTTGAGCTTCTCCGACTTTCGGAAGGGTTAGGGTTAGGGTTAGGGATGAAAGCACATAGGAGAAAGAGATATTCTTGAATAACTTTTTTTGTGAAGGTCGGAGAGACTTGCAAGTAGGCTCTACCCCCACTAAATGGGGTAGCGCGCATCGATCGGTACCATCCTTGAGCTTCTCCGACTTTCGGAAGGGTTAGGGTTAGGGTTAGGGATGAAAGCACATAGGAGAAAGAGATATTCTTGAATAACTTTTTTTGTGAAGGTCGGAGAGACTTGCAAGTAGGCTCTGCCCCCACTAAATGGGGTAGCGCGCATCGATCGGTACCATCCTTGAGCTTCTCCGACTTTCGGAAGGGTTAGGGTTAGGGTTAGGGATGAAAGCACATAGGAGAAAGAGATATTCTTGAATAACTTTTTTTGTGAAGGTCGGAGAGACTTGGAAAGTGGTTGCATCTGGACTAATTTGGGTCCTGCGGATCGATTGGTACCATCCCCGAGCTTGTACGACCTTCGGAAGAGGTCGACCGACGAAATTCCCCCAAATCTGAGGAGATATTCTTGAATAACTTTTTTTGTGAAGGTCGGAGAGACTTGCAAGTAGGCTCTACCCCCACTAAATGGGGTAGCGCGCATCGATCGGTACCATCCTTGAGCTTCTCCGACTTTCGGAAGGGTTAGGGTTAGGGATGAAAGCACATAGGAGAAAGAGATATTCTTGAATAACTTTTTTTGTGAAGGTCGGAGAGACTTGGAAAGTGGTTGCATCTGGACTAATTTGGGTCCTGCGGATCGATTGGTACCATCCCCGAGCTTGTACGACCTTCGGAAGAGGTCGACCGACGAAATTCCCCCAAATCTGAGGAGATATTCTTGAATAACCTTTTTTGTGAAGGTCGGAGAGACTTGCAAGTAGGCTCTACCCCCACTAAATGGGGTTGCGCGCATCGATCGGTACCATCCTTGAGCTTCTCCGACTTTCGGAAGGGTTAGGGTTAGGGTTAGGGATGAAAGCACATAGGAGAAAGAGATATTCTTGAATAACTTTTTTTGTGAAGGTCGGAGAGACTTGCAAGTAGGCTCTACCCCCACTAAATGGGGTAGCGCGCATCGATCGGTACCATCCTTGAGCTTCTCCGACTTTCGGAAGGGTTAGGGTTAGGGTTAGGGATGAAAGCACATAGGAGAAAGAGATATTCTTGAATAACTTTTTTTGTGAAGGTCGGAGAGACTTGGAAAGTGGTTGCATCTGGACTAATTTGGGTCCTGCGGATCGATTGGTACCATCCCCGAGCTTGTACGACCTTCGGAAGAGGTCGACCGACGAAATTCCCCCAAATCTGAGGAGATATTCTTGAATTACTTTTTTTGTGAAGGTCGGAGAGACTTGCAAGTAGGCTCTACCCCCACTAAATGGGGTTGCGCGCATCGATTGGTACCATCCTTGAGCTTCTCCGACTTTCGGAAGGGTTAGGGTTAGGGTTAGGGATGAAAGCACATAGGAGAAAGAGATATTCTTGAATAACTTTTTTTGTGAAGGTCGGAGAGACTTGCAAGTAGGCTCTACCCCCACTAAATGGGGTAGCGCGCATCGATCGGTACCATCCTTGAGCTTCTCCGACTTTCGGAAGGGTTAGGGTTAGGGTTAGGGATGAAAGCACATAGGAGAAAGAGATATTCTTGAATAACTTTTTTTGTGAAGGTCGGAGAGACTTGCAAGTAGGCTCTACCCCCACTAAATGGGGTAGCGCGCATCGATCGGTACCATCCTTGAGCTTCTCCGACTTTCGGAAGGGTTAGGGTTAGGGTTAGGGATGAAAGCACATAGGAGAAAGAGATATTCTTGAATAACTTTTTTTGTGAAGGTCGGAGAGACTTGCAAGTAGGCTCTACCCCCACTAAATGGGGTAGCGCGCATCGATCGGTACCATCCTTGAGCTTCTCCGACTTTCGGAAGGGTTAGGGTTAGGGTTAGGGATGAAAGCACATAGGAGAAAGAGATATTCTTGAATAACTTTTTTTGTGAAGGTCGGAGAGACTTGCAAGTAGGCTCTACCCCCACTAAATGGGGTAGCGCGCATCGATCGGTACCATCCTTGAGCTTCTCCGACTTTCGGAAGGGTTAGGGTTAGGGTTAGGGATGAAAGCAAATAGGAGAAAGAGATATTCTTGAATAACTTTTTTTGTGAAGGTCGGAGAGACTTGGAAAGTGGTTGCATCTGGACTAATTTGGGTCCTGCGGATCGATTGGTACCATCCCCGAGCTTGTACGACCTTCGGAAGAGGTCGACCGACGAAATTCCCCCAAATCTGAGGAGATATTCTTGAATAACTTTTTTTGTGAAGGTCGGAGAGACTTGCAAGTAGGCTCTACCCCCACTAAATGGGGTAGCGCGCATCGATCGGTACCATCCTTGAGCTTCTCCGACTTTCGGAAGGGTTAGGGTTAGGGTTAGGGATGAAAGCACATAGGAGAAAGAGATATTCTTGAATAACTTTTTTTGTGAAGGTCGGAGAGACTTGCAAGTAGGCTCTACCCCCACTAAATGGGGTAGCGCGCATCGATCGGTACCATCCTTGAGCTTCTCCGACTTTCGGAAGGGTTAGGGTTAGGGATGAAAGCACATAGGAGAAAGAGATATTCTTGAATAACTTTTTTTGTGAAGGTCGGAGAGACTTGGAAAGTGGTTGCATCTGGACTAATTTGGGTCCTGCGGATCGATTGGTACCATCCCCGAGCTTGTACGACCTTCGGAAGAGGTCGACCGACGAAATTCCCCCAAATCTGAGGAGATATTCTTGAATAACTTTTTTTGTGAAGGTCGGAGAGACTTGCAAGTAGGCTCTACCCCCACTAAATGGGGTTGCGCGCATCGATCGGTACCATCCTTGAGCTTCTCCGACTTTCGGAAGGGTTAGGGTTAGGGTTAGGGATGAAAGCACATAGGAGAAAGAGATATTCTTGAATAACTTTTTTTGTGAAGGTCGGAGAGACTTGCAAGTAGGCTCTACTCCCACTAAATGGGGTAGCGCGCATCGATCGGTACCATCCTTGAGCTTCTCCGACTTTCGGAAGGGTTAGGGTTAGGGTTAGGGATGAAAGCACATAGGAGAAAGAGATATTCTTGAATAACTTTTTTTGTGAAGGTCGGAGAGACTTGCAAGTAGGCTCTACCCCCACTAAATGGGGTAGCGCGCATCGATCGGTACCATCCTTGAGCTTCTCCGACTTTCGGAAGGGTTAGGGTTAGGGTTAGGGATGAAAGCACATAGGAGAAAGAGATATTCTTGAATAACTTTTTTTGTGAAGGTCGGAGAGACTTGCAAGTAGGCTCTGCCCCCACTAAATGGGGTAGCGCGCATCGATCGGTACCATCCTTGAGCTTCTCCGACTTTCGGAAGGGTTAGGGTTAGGGTTAGGGATGAAAGCACATAGGAGAAAGAGATATTCTTGAATAACTTTTTTTGTGAAGGTCGGAGAGACTTGGAAAGTGGTTGCATCTGGACTAATTTGGGTCCTGCAGATCGATTGGTACCATCCCCGAGCTTGTACGACCTTCGGAAGAGGTCGACCGACGAAATTCCCCCAAATCTGAGGAGATATTCTTGAATAACTTTTTTTGTGAAGGTCGGAGAGACTTGCAAGTAGGCTCTACCCCCACTAAATGGGGTAGCGCGCATCGATCGGTACCATCCTTGAGCTTCTCCGACTTTCGGAAGGGTTAGGGTTAGGGTTAGGGATGAAAGCACATAGGAGAAAGAGATATTCTTGAATAACTTTTTTTGTGAAGGTCGGAGAGACTTGGAAAGTGGTTGCATCTGGACTAATTTGGGTCCTGCGGATCGATTGGTACCATCCCCGAGCTTGTACGACCTTCGGAAGAGGTCGACCGACGAAATCCCCCCAAATCTGAGGAGATATTCTTGAATAACTTTTTTTGTGAAGGTCGGAGAGACTTGCAAGTAGGCTCTACCCCCACTAAATGGGGTTGCGCGCATCGATCGGTACCATCCTTGAGCTTCTCCGACTTTCGGAAGGGTTAGGGTTAGGGTTAGGGATGAAAGCACATAGGAGAAAGAGATATTCTTGAATAACTTTTTTTGTGAAGGTCGGAGAGACTTGCAAGTAGGCTCTACTCCCACTAAATGGGGTAGCGCGCATCGATCGGTACCATCCTTGAGCTTCTCCGACTTTCGGAAGGGTTAGGGTTAGGGTTAGGGATGAAAGCACATAGGAGAAAGAGATATTCTTGAATAACTATTTTTGTGAAGGTCGGAGAGACTTGCAAGTAGGCTCTACCCCCACTAAATGGGGTAGCGCGCATCGATCGGTACCATCCTTGAGCTTCTCCGACTTTCGGAAGGGTTAGGGTTAGGGTTAGGGATGAAAGCACATAGGAGAAAGAGATATTCTTGAATAACTTTTTTTGTGAAGGTCGGAGAGACTTGCAAGTAGGCTCTGCCCCCACTAAATGGGGTAGCGCGCATCGATCGGTACCATCCTTGAGCTTCTCCGACTTTCGGAAGGGTTAGGGTTAGGGTTAGGGATGAAAGCACATAGGAGAAAGAGATATTCTTGAATAACTTTTTTTGTGAAGGTCGGAGAGACTTGGAAAGTGGTTGCATCTGGACTAATTTGGGTCCTGCGGATCGATTGGTACCATCCCCGAGCTTGTACGACCTTCGGAAGAGGTCGACCGACGAAATTCCCCCAAATCTGAGGAGATATTCTTGAATAACTTTTTTTGTGAAGGTCGGAGAGACTTGCAAGTAGGCTCTACCCCCACTAAATGGGGTTGCGCGCATCGATCGGTACCATCCTTGAGCTTCTCCGACTTTCGGAAGGGTTAGGGTTAGGGTTAGGGATGAAAGCACATAGGAGAAAGAGATATTCTTGAATAACTTTTTTTGTGAAGGTCGGAGAGACTTGCAAGTAGGCTCTACCCCCACTAAATGGGGTAGCACGCATCGATCGGTACCATCCTTGAGCTTCTCCGACTTTCGGAAGGGTTAGGGTTAGGGTTAGGGATGAAAGCACATAGGAGAAAGAGATATTCTTGAATAACTTTTTTTGTGAAGGTCGGAGAGACTTGCAAGTAGGCTCTACCCCCACTAAATGGGGTAGCGCGCATCGATCGGTACCATCCTTGAGCTTCTCCGACTTTCGGAAGGGTTAGGGTTAGGGTTAGGGATGAAAGCACATAGGAGAAAGAGATATTCTTGAATAACTTTTTTTGTGAAGGTCGGAGAGACTTGCAAGTAGGCTCTGCCCCCACTAAATGGGGTAGCGCGCATCGATCGGTACCATCCTTGAGCTTCTCCGACTTTCGGAAGGGTTAGGGTTAGGGTTAGGGATGAAAGCACATAGGAGAAAGAGATATTCTTGAATAACTTTTTTTGTGAAGGTCGGAGAGACTTGGAAAGTGGTTGCATCTGGACTAATTTGGGTCCTGCGGATCGATTGGTACCATCCCCGAGCTTGTACGACCTTCGGAAGAGGTCGACCGACGAAATTCCCCCAAATCTGAGGAGATATTCTTGAATAACTTTTTTTGTGAAGGTCGGAGAGACTTGCAAGTAGGCTCTACCCCCACTAAATGGGGTAGCGCGCATCGATCGGTACCATCCTTGAGCTTCTCCGACTTTCGGAAGGGTTAGGGTTAGGGATGAAAGCACATAGGAGAAAGAGATATTCTTGAATAACTTTTTTTGTGAAGGTCGGAGAGACTTGGAAAGTGGTTGCATCTGGACTAATTTGGGTCCTGCGGATCGATTGGTACCATCCCCGAGCTTGTACGACCTTCGGAAGAGGTCGACCGACGAAATTCCCCCAAATCTGAGGAGATATTCTTGAATAACCTTTTTTGTGAAGGTCGGAGAGACTTGCAAGTAGGCTCTACCCCCACTAAATGGGGTTGCGCGCATCGATCGGTACCATCCTTGAGCTTCTCCGACTTTCGGAAGGGTTAGGGTTAGGGTTAGGGATGAAAGCACATAGGAGAAAGAGATATTCTTGAATAACTTTTTTTGTGAAGGTCGGAGAGACTTGCAAGTAGGCTCTACCCCCACTAAATGGGGTAGCGCGCATCGATCGGTACCATCCTTGAGCTTCTCCGACTTTCGGAAGGGTTAGGGTTAGGGTTAGGGATGAAAGCACATAGGAGAAAGAGATATTCTTGAATAACTTTTTTTGTGAAGGTCGGAGAGACTTGGAAAGTGGTTGCATCTGGACTAATTTGGGTCCTGCGGATCGATTGGTACCATCCCCGAGCTTGTACGACCTTCGGAAGAGGTCGACCGACGAAATTCCCCCAAATCTGAGGAGATATTCTTGAATTACTTTTTTTGTGAAGGTCGGAGAGACTTGCAAGTAGGCTCTACCCCCACTAAATGGGGTTGCGCGCATCGATTGGTACCATCCTTGAGCTTCTCCGACTTTCGGAAGGGTTAGGGTTAGGGTTAGGGATGAAAGCACATAGGAGAAAGAGATATTCTTGAATAACTTTTTTTGTGAAGGTCGGAGAGACTTGCAAGTAGGCTCTACCCCCACTAAATGGGGTAGCGCGCATCGATCGGTACCATCCTTGAGCTTCTCCGACTTTCGGAAGGGTTAGGGTTAGGGTTAGGGATGAAAGCACATAGGAGAAAGAGATATTCTTGAATAACTTTTTTTGTGAAGGTCGGAGAGACTTGCAAGTAGGCTCTACTCCCACTAAATGGGGTAGCGCGCATCGATCGGTACCATCCTTGAGCTTCTCCGACTTTCGGAAGGGTTAGGGTTAGGGTTAGGGATGAAAGCACATAGGAGAAAGAGATATTCTTGAATAACTATTTTTGTGAAGGTCGGAGAGACTTGCAAGTAGGCTCTACCCCCACTAAATGGGGTAGCGCGCATCGATCGGTACCATCCTTGAGCTTCTCCGACTTTCGGAAGGGTTAGGGTTAGGGTTAGGGATGAAAGCACATAGGAGAAAGAGATATTCTTGAATAACTTTTTTTGTGAAGGTCGGAGAGACTTGCAAGTAGGCTCTGCCCCCACTAAATGGGGTAGCGCGCATCGATCGGTACCATCCTTGAGCTTCTCCGACTTTCGGAAGGGTTAGGGTTAGGGTTAGGGATGAAAGCACATAGGAGAAAGAGATATTCTTGAATAACTTTTTTTGTGAAGGTCGGAGAGACTTGGAAAGTGGTTGCATCTGGACTAATTTGGGTCCTGCGGATCGATTGGTACCATCCCCGAGCTTGTACGACCTTCGGAAGAGGTCGACCGACGAAATTCCCCCAAATCTGAGGAGATATTCTTGAATAACTTTTTTTGTGAAGGTCGGAGAGACTTGCAAGTAGGCTCTACCCCCACTAAATGGGGTTGCGCGCATCGATCGGTACCATCCTTGAGCTTCTCCGACTTTCGGAAGGGTTAGGGTTAGGGTTAGGGATGAAAGCACATAGGAGAAAGAGATATTCTTGAATAACTTTTTTTGTGAAGGTCGGAGAGACTTGCAAGTAGGCTCTACCCCCACTAAATGGGGTAGCACGCATCGATCGGTACCATCCTTGAGCTTCTCCGACTTTCGGAAGGGTTAGGGTTAGGGTTAGGGATGAAAGCACATAGGAGAAAGAGATATTCTTGAATAACTTTTTTTGTGAAGGTCGGAGAGACTTGCAAGTAGGCTCTACCCCCACTAAATGGGGTAGCGCGCATCGATCGGTACCATCCTTGAGCTTCTCCGACTTTCGGAAGGGTTAGGGTTAGGGTTAGGGATGAAAGCACATAGGAGAAAGAGATATTCTTGAATAACTTTTTTTGTGAAGGTCGGAGAGACTTGCAAGTAGGCTCTGCCCCCACTAAATGGGGTAG
This sequence comes from Limanda limanda, assembly GCF_963576545.1. Lineage (NCBI taxonomy): Eukaryota > Metazoa > Chordata > Actinopteri > Pleuronectiformes > Pleuronectidae > Limanda > Limanda limanda. The sequence continues at coordinate 68,730 of NW_026870397.1, forward strand.
CGCGCATCGATCGGTACCATCCTTGAGCTTCTCCGACTTTCGGAAGGGTTAGGGTTAGGGTTAGGGATGAAAGCACATAGGAGAAAGAGATATTCTTGAATAACTTTTTTTGTGAAGGTCGGAGAGACTTGGAAAGTGGTTGCATCTGGACTAATTTGGGTCCTGCGGATCGATTGGTACCATCCCCGAGCTTGTACGACCTTCGGAAGAGGTCGACCGACGAAATTCCCCCAAATCTGAGGAGATATTCTTGAATAACTTTTTTTGTGAAGGTCGGAGAGACTTGCAAGTAGGCTCTACCCCCACTAAATGGGGTAGCGCGCATCGATCGGTACCATCCTTGAGCTTCTCCGACTTTCGGAAGGGTTAGGGTTAGGGATGAAAGCACATAGGAGAAAGAGATATTCTTGAATAACTTTTTTTGTGAAGGTCGGAGAGACTTGGAAAGTGGTTGCATCTGGACTAATTTGGGTCCTGCGGATCGATTGGTACCATCCCCGAGCTTGTACGACCTTCGGAAGAGGTCGACCGACGAAATTCCCCCAAATCTGAGGAGATATTCTTGAATAACCTTTTTTGTGAAGGTCGGAGAGACTTGCAAGTAGGCTCTACCCCCACTAAATGGGGTTGCGCGCATCGATCGGTACCATCCTTGAGCTTCTCCGACTTTCGGAAGGGTTAGGGTTAGGGTTAGGGATGAAAGCACATAGGAGAAAGAGATATTCTTGAATAACTTTTTTTGTGAAGGTCGGAGAGACTTGCAAGTAGGCTCTACCCCCACTAAATGGGGTAGCGCGCATCGATCGGTACCATCCTTGAGCTTCTCCGACTTTCGGAAGGGTTAGGGTTAGGGTTAGGGATGAAAGCACATAGGAGAAAGAGATATTCTTGAATAACTTTTTTTGTGAAGGTCGGAGAGACTTGGAAAGTGGTTGCATCTGGACTAATTTGGGTCCTGCGGATCGATTGGTACCATCCCCGAGCTTGTACGACCTTCGGAAGAGGTCGACCGACGAAATTCCCCCAAATCTGAGGAGATATTCTTGAATTACTTTTTTTGTGAAGGTCGGAGAGACTTGCAAGTAGGCTCTACCCCCACTAAATGGGGTTGCGCGCATCGATTGGTACCATCCTTGAGCTTCTCCGACTTTCGGAAGGGTTAGGGTTAGGGTTAGGGATGAAAGCACATAGGAGAAAGAGATATTCTTGAATAACTTTTTTTGTGAAGGTCGGAGAGACTTGCAAGTAGGCTCTACCCCCACTAAATGGGGTAGCGCGCATCGATCGGTACCATCCTTGAGCTTCTCCGACTTTCGGAAGGGTTAGGGTTAGGGTTAGGGATGAAAGCACATAGGAGAAAGAGATATTCTTGAATAACTTTTTTTGTGAAGGTCGGAGAGACTTGCAAGTAGGCTCTACCCCCACTAAATGGGGTAGCGCGCATCGATCGGTACCATCCTTGAGCTTCTCCGACTTTCGGAAGGGTTAGGGTTAGGGTTAGGGATGAAAGCACATAGGAGAAAGAGATATTCTTGAATAACTTTTTTTGTGAAGGTCGGAGAGACTTGCAAGTAGGCTCTACCCCCACTAAATGGGGTAGCGCGCATCGATCGGTACCATCCTTGAGCTTCTCCGACTTTCGGAAGGGTTAGGGTTAGGGTTAGGGATGAAAGCACATAGGAGAAAGAGATATTCTTGAATAACTTTTTTTGTGAAGGTCGGAGAGACTTGCAAGTAGGCTCTACCCCCACTAAATGGGGTAGCGCGCATCGATCGGTACCATCCTTGAGCTTCTCCGACTTTCGGAAGGGTTAGGGTTAGGGTTAGGGATGAAAGCACATAGGAGAAAGAGATATTCTTGAATAACTTTTTTTGTGAAGGTCGGAGAGACTTGGAAAGTGGTTGCATCTGGACTAATTTGGGTCCTGCGGATCGATTGGTACCATCCCCGAGCTTGTACGACCTTCGGAAGAGGTCGACCGACGAAATTCCCCCAAATCTGAGGAGATATTCTTGAATAACTTTTTTTGTGAAGGTCGGAGAGACTTGCAAGTAGGCTCTACCCCCACTAAATGGGGTAGCGCGCATCGATCGGTACCATCCTTGAGCTTCTCCGACTTTCGGAAGGGTTAGGGTTAGGGTTAGGGATGAAAGCACAAAGGAGAAAGAGATATTCTTGAATAACTTTTTTTGTGAAGGTCGGAGAGACTTGCAAGTAGGCTCTACCCCCACTAAATGGGGTAGCGCGCATCGATCGGTACCATCCTTGAGCTTCTCCGACTTTCGGAAGGGTTAGGGTTAGGGATGAAAGCACATAGGAGAAAGAGATATTCTTGAATAACTTTTTTTGTGAAGGTCGGAGAGACTTGGAAAGTGGTTGCATCTGGACTAATTTGGGTCCTGCGGATCGATTGGTACCATCCCCGAGCTTGTACGACCTTCGGAAGAGGTCGACCGACGAAATTCCCCCAAATCTGAGGAGATATTCTTGAATAACTTTTTTTGTGAAGGTCGGAGAGACTTGCAAGTAGGCTCTACCCCCACTAAATGGGGTTGCGCGCATCGATCGGTACCATCCTTGAGCTTCTCCGACTTTCGGAAGGGTTAGGGTTAGGGTTAGGGATGAAAGCACATAGGAGAAAGAGATATTCTTGAATAACTTTTTTTGTGAAGGTCGGAGAGACTTGCAAGTAGGCTCTACTCCCACTAAATGGGGTAGCGCGCATCGATCGGTACCATCCTTGAGCTTCTCCGACTTTCGGAAGGGTTAGGGTTAGGGTTAGGGATGAAAGCACATAGGAGAAAGAGATATTCTTGAATAACTTTTTTTGTGAAGGTCGGAGAGACTTGCAAGTAGGCTCTACCCCCACTAAATGGGGTAGCGCGCATCGATCGGTACCATCCTTGAGCTTCTCCGACTTTCGGAAGGGTTAGGGTTAGGGTTAGGGATGAAAGCACATAGGAGAAAGAGATATTCTTGAATAACTTTTTTTGTGAAGGTCGGAGAGACTTGCAAGTAGGCTCTGCCCCCACTAAATGGGGTAGCGCGCATCGATCGGTACCATCCTTGAGCTTCTCCGACTTTCGGAAGGGTTAGGGTTAGGGTTAGGGATGAAAGCACATAGGAGAAAGAGATATTCTTGAATAACTTTTTTTGTGAAGGTCGGAGAGACTTGGAAAGTGGTTGCATCTGGACTAATTTGGGTCCTGCGGATCGATTGGTACCATCCCCGAGCTTGTACGACCTTCGGAAGAGGTCGACCGACGAAATTCCCCCAAATCTGAGGAGATATTCTTGAATAACTTTTTTTGTGAAGGTCGGAGAGACTTGCAAGTAGGCTCTACCCCCACTAAATGGGGTAGCGCGCATCGATCGGTACCATCCTTGAGCTTCTCCGACTTTCGGAAGGGTTAGGGTTAGGGATGAAAGCACATAGGAGAAAGAGTTATTCTTGAATAACTTTTTTTGTGAAGGTCGGAGAGACTTGGAAAGTGGTTGCATCTGGACTAATTTGGGTCCTGCGGATCGATTGGTACCATCCCCGAGCTTGTACGACCTTCGGAAGAGGTCGACCGACGAAATTCCCCCAAATCTGAGGAGATATTCTTGAATAACTTTTTTTGTGAAGGTCGGAGAGACTTGCAAGTAGGCTCTACCCCCACTAAATGGGGTTGCGCGCATCGATCGGTACCATCCTTGAGCTTCTCCGACTTTCGGAAGGGTTAGGGTTAGGGTTAGGGATGAAAGCACATAGGAGAAAGAGATATTCTTGAATAACTTTTTTTGTGAAGGTCGGAGAGACTTGCAAGTAGGCTCTACTCCCACTAAATGGGGTAGCGCGCATCGATCGGTACCATCCTTGAGCTTCTCCGACTTTCGGAAGGGTTAGGGTTAGGGTTAGGGATGAAAGCACATAGGAGAAAGAGATATTCTTGAATAACTTTTTTTGTGAAGGTCGGAGAGACTTGCAAGTAGGCTCTACCCCCACTAAATGGGGTAGCGCGCATCGATCGGTACCATCCTTGAGCTTCTCCGACTTTCGGAAGGGTTAGGGTTAGGGTTAGGGATGAAAGCACATAGGAGAAAGAGATATTCTTGAATAACTTTTTTTGTGAAGGTCGGAGAGACTTGCAAGTAGGCTCTGCCCCCACTAAATGGGGTAGCGCGCATCGATCGGTACCATCCTTGAGCTTCTCCGACTTTCGGAAGGGTTAGGGTTAGGGTTAGGGATGAAAGCACATAGGAGAAAGAGATATTCTTGAATAACTTTTTTTGTGAAGGTCGGAGAGACTTGGAAAGTGGTTGCATCTGGACTAATTTGGGTCCTGCGGATCGATTGGTACCATCCCCGAGCTTGTACGACCTTCGGAAGAGGTCGACCGACGAAATTCCCCCAAATCTGAGGAGATATTCTTGAATAACTTTTTTTGTGAAGGTCGGAGAGACTTGCAAGTAGGCTCTACCCCCACTAAATGGGGTTGCGCGCATCGATCGGTACCATCCTTGAGCTTCTCCGACTTTCGGAAGGGTTAGGGTTAGGGTTAGGGATGAAAGCACATAGGAGAAAGAGATATTCTTGAATAACTTTTTTTGTGAAGGTCGGAGAGACTTGCAAGTAGGCTCTACTCCCACTAAATGGGGTAGCGCGCATCGATCGGTACCATCCTTGAGCTTCTCCGACTTTCGGAAGGGTTAGGGTTAGGGTTAGGGATGAAAGCACATAGGAGAAAGAGATATTCTTGAATAACTTTTTTTGTGAAGGTCGGAGAGACTTGCAAGTAGGCTCTACCCCCACTAAATGGGGTAGCGCGCATCGATCGGTACCATCCTTGAGCTTCTCCGACTTTCGGAAGGGTTAGGGTTAGGGTTAGGGATGAAAGCACATAGGAGAAAGAGATATTCTTGAATAACTTTTTTTGTGAAGGTCGGAGAGACTTGCAAGTAGGCTCTGCCCCCACTAAATGGGGTAGCGCGCATCGATCGGTACCATCCTTGAGCTTCTCCGACTTTCGGAAGGGTTAGGGTTAGGGTTAGGGATGAAAGCACATAGGAGAAAGAGATATTCTTGAATAACTTTTTTTGTGAAGGTCGGAGAGACTTGGAAAGTGGTTGCATCTGGACTAATTTGGGTCCTGCGGATCGATTGGTACCATCCCCGAGCTTGTACGACCTTCGGAAGAGGTCGACCGACGAAATTCCCCCAAATCTGAGGAGATATTCTTGAATAACTTTTTTTGTGAAGGTCGGAGAGACTTGCAAGTAGGCTCTACCCCCACTAAATGGGGTAGCGCGCATCGATCGGTACCATCCTTGAGCTTCTCCGACTTTCGGAAGGGTTAGGGTTAGGGATGAAAGCACATAGGAGAAAGAGATATTCTTGAATAACTTTTTTTGTGAAGGTCGGAGAGACTTGGAAAGTGGTTGCATCTGGACTAATTTGGGTCCTGCGGATCGATTGGTACCATCCCCGAGCTTGTACGACCTTCGGAAGAGGTCGACCGACGAAATTCCCCCAAATCTGAGGAGATATTCTTGAATAACTTTTTTTGTGAAGGTCGGAGAGACTTGCAAGTAGGCTCTACCCCCACTAAATGGGGTTGCGCGCATCGATCGGTACCATCCTTGAGCTTCTCCGACTTTCGGAAGGGTTAGGGTTAGGGTTAGGGATGAAAGCACATAGGAGAAAGAGATATTCTTGAATAACTTTTTTTGTGAAGGTCGGAGAGACTTGCAAGTAGGCTCTACCCCCACTAAATGGGGTAGCGCGCATCGATCGGTACCATCCTTGAGCTTCTCCGACTTTCGGAAGGGTTAGGGTTAGGGTTAGGGATGAAAGCACATAGGAGAAAGAGATATTCTTGAATAACTTTTTTTGTGAAGGTCGGAGAGACTTGGAAAGTGGTTGCATCTGGACTAATTTGGGTCCTGCGGATCGATTGGTACCATCCCCGAGCTTGTACGACCTTCGGAAGAGGTCGACCGACGAAATTCCCCCAAATCTGAGGAGATATTCTTGAATTACTTTTTTTGTGAAGGTCGGAGAGACTTGCAAGTAGGCTCTACCCCCACTAAATGGGGTTGCGCGCATCGATTGGTACCATCCTTGAGCTTCTCCGACTTTCGGAAGGGTTAGGGTTAGGGTTAGGGATGAAAGCACATAGGAGAAAGAGATATTCTTGAATAACTTTTTTTGTGAAGGTCGGAGAGACTTGCAAGTAGGCTCTACCCCCACTAAATGGGGTAGCGCGCATCGATCGGTACCATCCTTGAGCTTCTCCGACTTTCGGAAGGGTTAGGGTTAGGGTTAGGGATGAAAGCACATAGGAGAAAGAGATATTCTTGAATAACTTTTTTTGTGAAGGTCGGAGAGACTTGCAAGTAGGCTCTACTCCCACTAAATGGGGTAGCGCGCATCGATCGGTACCATCCTTGAGCTTCTCCGACTTTCGGAAGGGTTAGGGTTAGGGTTAGGGATGAAAGCACATAGGAGAAAGAGATATTCTTGAATAACTATTTTTGTGAAGGTCGGAGAGACTTGCAAGTAGGCTCTACCCCCACTAAATGGGGTAGCGCGCATCGATCGGTACCATCCTTGAGCTTCTCCGACTTTCGGAAGGGTTAGGGTTAGGGTTAGGGATGAAAGCACATAGGAGAAAGAGATATTCTTGAATAACTTTTTTTGTGAAGGTCGGAGAGACTTGCAAGTAGGCTCTGCCCCCACTAAATGGGGTAGCGCGCATCGATCGGTACCATCCTTGAGCTTCTCCGACTTTCGGAAGGGTTAGGGTTAGGGTTAGGGATGAAAGCACATAGGAGAAAGAGATATTCTTGAATAACTTTTTTTGTGAAGGTCGGAGAGACTTGGAAAGTGGTTGCATCTGGACTAATTTGGGTCCTGCGGATCGATTGGTACCATCCCCGAGCTTGTACGACCTTCGGAAGAGGTCGACCGACGAAATTCCCCCAAATCTGAGGAGATATTCTTGAATAACTTTTTTTGTGAAGGTCGGAGAGACTTGCAAGTAGGCTCTACCCCCACTAAATGGGGTTGCGCGCATCGATCGGTACCATCCTTGAGCTTCTCCGACTTTCGGAAGGGTTAGGGTTAGGGTTAGGGATGAAAGCACATAGGAGAAAGAGATATTCTTGAATAACTTTTTTTGTGAAGGTCGGAGAGACTTGCAAGTAGGCTCTACCCCCACTAAATGGGGTAGCACGCATCGATCGGTACCATCCTTGAGCTTCTCCGACTTTCGGAAGGGTTAGGGTTAGGGTTAGGGATGAAAGCACATAGGAGAAAGAGATATTCTTGAATAACTTTTTTTGTGAAGGTCGGAGAGACTTGCAAGTAGGCTCTACCCCCACTAAATGGGGTAGCGCGCATCGATCGGTACCATCCTTGAGCTTCTCCGACTTTCGGAAGGGTTAGGGTTAGGGTTAGGGATGAAAGCACATAGGAGAAAGAGATATTCTTGAATAACTTTTTTTGTGAAGGTCGGAGAGACTTGCAAGTAGGCTCTGCCCCCACTAAATGGGGTAGCGCGCATCGATCGGTACCATCCTTGAGCTTCTCCGACTTTCGGAAGGGTTAGGGTTAGGGTTAGGGATGAAAGCACATAGGAGAAAGAGATATTCTTGAATAACTTTTTTTGTGAAGGTCGGAGAGACTTGGAAAGTGGTTGCATCTGGACTAATTTGGGTCCTGCGGATCGATTGGTACCATCCCCGAGCTTGTACGACCTTCGGAAGAGGTCGACCGACGAAATTCCCCCAAATCTGAGGAGATATTCTTGAATAACTTTTTTTGTGAAGGTCGGAGAGACTTGCAAGTAGGCTCTACCCCCACTAAATGGGGTAGCGCGCATCGATCGGTACCATCCTTGAGCTTCTCCGACTTTCGGAAGGGTTAGGGTTAGGGATGAAAGCACATAGGAGAAAGAGATATTCTTGAATAACTTTTTTTGTGAAGGTCGGAGAGACTTGGAAAGTGGTTGCATCTGGACTAATTTGGGTCCTGCGGATCGATTGGTACCATCCCCGAGCTTGTACGACCTTCGGAAGAGGTCGACCGACGAAATTCCCCCAAATCTGAGGAGATATTCTTGAATAACCTTTTTTGTGAAGGTCGGAGAGACTTGCAAGTAGGCTCTACCCCCACTAAATGGGGTTGCGCGCATCGATCGGTACCATCCTTGAGCTTCTCCGACTTTCGGAAGGGTTAGGGTTAGGGTTAGGGATGAAAGCACATAGGAGAAAGAGATATTCTTGAATAACTTTTTTTGTGAAGGTCGGAGAGACTTGCAAGTAGGCTCTACCCCCACTAAATGGGGTAGCGCGCATCGATCGGTACCATCCTTGAGCTTCTCCGACTTTCGGAAGGGTTAGGGTTAGGGTTAGGGATGAAAGCACATAGGAGAAAGAGATATTCTTGAATAACTTTTTTTGTGAAGGTCGGAGAGACTTGGAAAGTGGTTGCATCTGGACTAATTTGGGTCCTGCGGATCGATTGGTACCATCCCCGAGCTTGTACGACCTTCGGAAGAGGTCGACCGACGAAATTCCCCCAAATCTGAGGAGATATTCTTGAATTACTTTTTTTGTGAAGGTCGGAGAGACTTGCAAGTAGGCTCTACCCCCACTAAATGGGGTTGCGCGCATCGATTGGTACCATCCTTGAGCTTCTCCGACTTTCGGAAGGGTTAGGGTTAGGGTTAGGGATGAAAGCACATAGGAGAAAGAGATATTCTTGAATAACTTTTTTTGTGAAGGTCGGAGAGACTTGCAAGTAGGCTCTACCCCCACTAAATGGGGTAGCGCGCATCGATCGGTACCATCCTTGAGCTTCTCCGACTTTCGGAAGGGTTAGGGTTAGGGTTAGGGATGAAAGCACATAGGAGAAAGAGATATTCTTGAATAACTTTTTTTGTGAAGGTCGGAGAGACTTGCAAGTAGGCTCTACCCCCACTAAATGGGGTAGCGCGCATCGATCGGTACCATCCTTGAGCTTCTCCGACTTTCGGAAGGGTTAGGGTTAGGGTTAGGGATGAAAGCACATAGGAGAAAGAGATATTCTTGAATAACTTTTTTTGTGAAGGTCGGAGAGACTTGCAAGTAGGCTCTACCCCCACTAAATGGGGTAGCGCGCATCGATCGGTACCATCCTTGAGCTTCTCCGACTTTCGGAAGGGTTAGGGTTAGGGTTAGGGATGAAAGCACATAGGAGAAAGAGATATTCTTGAATAACTTTTTTTGTGAAGGTCGGAGAGACTTGCAAGTAGGCTCTACCCCCACTAAATGGGGTAGCGCGCATCGATCGGTACCATCCTTGAGCTTCTCCGACTTTCGGAAGGGTTAGGGTTAGGGTTAGGGATGAAAGCACATAGGAGAAAGAGATATTCTTGAATAACTTTTTTTGTGAAGGTCGGAGAGACTTGGAAAGTGGTTGCATCTGGACTAATTTGGGTCCTGCGGATCGATTGGTACCATCCCCGAGCTTGTACGACCTTCGGAAGAGGTCGACCGACGAAATTCCCCCAAATCTGAGGAGATATTCTTGAATAACTTTTTTTGTGAAGGTCGGAGAGACTTGCAAGTAGGCTCTACCCCCACTAAATGGGGTAGCGCGCATCGATCGGTACCATCCTTGAGCTTCTCCGACTTTCGGAAGGGTTAGGGTTAGGGTTAGGGATGAAAGCACAAAGGAGAAAGAGATATTCTTGAATAACTTTTTTTGTGAAGGTCGGAGAGACTTGCAAGTAGGCTCTACCCCCACTAAATGGGGTAGCGCGCATCGATCAGTACCATCCTTGAGCTTCTCCGACTTTCGGAAGGGTTAGGGTTAGGGATGAAAGCACATAGGAGAAAGAGATATTCTTGAATAACTTTTTTTGTGAAGGTCGGAGAGACTTGGAAAGTGGTTGCATCTGGACTAATTTGGGTCCTGCGGATCGATTGGTACCATCCCCGAGCTTGTACGACCTTCGGAAGAGGTCGACCGACGAAATTCCCCCAAATCTGAGGAGATATTCTTGAATAACTTTTTTTGTGAAGGTCGGAGAGACTTGCAAGTAGGCTCTACCCCCACTAAATGGGGTTGCGCGCATCGATCGGTACCATCCTTGAGCTTCTCCGACTTTCGGAAGGGTTAGGGTTAGGGTTAGGGATGAAAGCACATAGGAGAAAGAGATATTCTTGAATAACTTTTTTTGTGAAGGTCGGAGAGACTTGCAAGTAGGCTCTACTCCCACTAAATGGGGTAGCGCGCATCGATCGGTACCATCCTTGAGCTTCTCCGACTTTCGGAAGGGTTAGGGTTAGGGTTAGGGATGAAAGCACATAGGAGAAAGAGATATTCTTGAATAACTTTTTTTGTGAAGGTCGGAGAGACTTGCAAGTAGGCTCTACCCCCACTAAATGGGGTAGCGCGCATCGATCGGTACCATCCTTGAGCTTCTCCGACTTTCGGAAGGGTTAGGGTTAGGGTTAGGGATGAAAGCACATAGGAGAAAGAGATATTCTTGAATAACTTTTTTTGTGAAGGTCGGAGAGACTTGCAAGTAGGCTCTGCCCCCACTAAATGGGGTAGCGCGCATCGATCGGTACCATCCTTGAGCTTCTCCGACTTTCGGAAGGGTTAGGGTTAGGGTTAGGGATGAAAGCACATAGGAGAAAGAGATATTCTTGAATAACTTTTTTTGTGAAGGTCGGAGAGACTTGGAAAGTGGTTGCATCTGGACTAATTTGGGTCCTGCGGATCGATTGGTACCATCCCCGAGCTTGTACGACCTTCGGAAGAGGTCGACCGACGAAATTCCCCCAAATCTGAGGAGATATTCTTGAATAACTTTTTTTGTGAAGGTCGGAGAGACTTGCAAGTAGGCTCTACCCCCACTAAATGGGGTTGCGCGCATCGATCGGTACCATCCTTGAGCTTCTCCGACTTTCGGAAGGGTTAGGGTTAGGGTTAGGGATGAAAGCACATAGGAGAAAGAGATATTCTTGAATAACTTTTTTTGTGAAGGTCGGAGAGACTTGCAAGTAGGCTCTACCCCCACTAAATGGGGTAGCACGCATCGATCGGTACCATCCTTGAGCTTCTCCGACTTTCGGAAGGGTTAGGGTTAGGGTTAGGGATGAAAGCACATAGGAGAAAGAGATATTCTTGAATAACTTTTTTTGTGAAGGTCGGAGAGACTTGCAAGTAGGCTCTACCCCCACTAAATGGGGTAGCGCGCATCGATCGGTACCATCCTTGAGCTTCTCCGACTTTCGGAAGGGTTAGGGTTAGGGTTAGGGATGAAAGCACATAGGAGAAAGAGATATTCTTGAATAACTTTTTTTGTGAAGGTCGGAGAGACTTGCAAGTAGGCTCTGCCCCCACTAAATGGGGTAGCGCGCATCGATCGGTACCATCCTTGAGCTTCTCCGACTTTCGGAAGGGTTAGGGTTAGGGTTAGGGATGAAAGCACATAGGAGAAAGAGATATTCTTGAATAACTTTTTTTGTGAAGGTCGGAGAGACTTGGAAAGTGGTTGCATCTGGACTAATTTGGGTCCTGCGGATCGATTGGTACCATCCCCGAGCTTGTACGACCTTCGGAAGAGGTCGACCGACGAAATTCCCCCAAATCTGAGGAGATATTCTTGAATAACTTTTTTTGTGAAGGTCGGAGAGACTTGCAAGTAGGCTCTACCCCCACTAAATGGGGTAGCGCGCATCGATCGGTACCATCCTTGAGCTTCTCCGACTTTCGGAAGGGTTAGGGTTAGGGATGAAAGCACATAGGAGAAAGAGATATTCTTGAATAACTTTTTTTGTGAAGGTCGGAGAGACTTGGAAAGTGGTTGCATCTGGACTAATTTGGGTCCTGCGGATCGATTGGTACCATCCCCGAGCTTGTACGACCTTCGGAAGAGGTCGACCGACGAAATTCCCCCAAATCTGAGGAGATATTCTTGAATAACCTTTTTTGTGAAGGTCGGAGAGACTTGCAAGTAGGCTCTACCCCCACTAAATGGGGTTGCGCGCATCGATCGGTACCATCCTTGAGCTTCTCCGACTTTCGGAAGGGTTAGGGTTAGGGTTAGGGATGAAAGCACATAGGAGAAAGAGATATTCTTGAATAACTTTTTTTGTGAAGGTCGGAGAGACTTGCAAGTAGGCTCTACCCCCACTAAATGGGGTAGCGCGCATCGATCGGTACCATCCTTGAGCTTCTCCGACTTTCGGAAGGGTTAGGGTTAGGGTTAGGGATGAAAGCACATAGGAGAAAGAGATATTCTTGAATAACTTTTTTTGTGAAGGTCGGAGAGACTTGGAAAGTGGTTGCATCTGGACTAATTTGGGTCCTGCGGATCGATTGGTACCATCCCCGAGCTTGTACGACCTTCGGAAGAGGTCGACCGACGAAATTCCCCCAAATCTGAGGAGATATTCTTGAATTACTTTTTTTGTGAAGGTCGGAGAGACTTGCAAGTAGGCTCTACCCCCACTAAATGGGGTTGCGCGCATCGATTGGTACCATCCTTGAGCTTCTCCGACTTTCGGAAGGGTTAGGGTTAGGGTTAGGGATGAAAGCACATAGGAGAAAGAGATATTCTTGAATAACTTTTTTTGTGAAGGTCGGAGAGACTTGCAAGTAGGCTCTACCCCCACTAAATGGGGTAGCGCGCATCGATCGGTACCATCCTTGAGCTTCTCCGACTTTCGGAAGGGTTAGGGTTAGGGTTAGGGATGAAAGCACATAGGAGAAAGAGATATTCTTGAATAACTTTTTTTGTGAAGGTCGGAGAGACTTGCAAGTAGGCTCTACCCCCACTAAATGGGGTAGCGCGCATCGATCGGTACCATCCTTGAGCTTCTCCGACTTTCGGAAGGGTTAGGGTTAGGGTTAGGGATGAAAGCACATAGGAGAAAGAGATATTCTTGAATAACTTTTTTTGTGAAGGTCGGAGAGACTTGCAAGTAGGCTCTACCCCCACTAAATGGGGTAGCGCGCATCGATCGGTACCATCCTTGAGCTTCTCCGACTTTCGGAAGGGTTAGGGTTAGGGTTAGGGATGAAAGCACATAGGAGAAAGAGATATTCTTGAATAACTTTTTTTGTGAAGGTCGGAGAGACTTGGAAAGTGGTTGCATCTGGACTAATTTGGGTCCTGCGGATCGATTGGTACCATCCCCGAGCTTGTACGACCTTCGGAAGAGGTCGACCGACGAAATTCCCCCAAATCTGAGGAGATATTCTTGAATAACTTTTTTTGTGAAGGTCGGAGAGACTTGCAAGTAGGCTCTACCCCCACTAAATGGGGTAGCGCGCATCGATCGGTACCATCCTTGAGCTTCTCCGACTTTCGGAAGGGTTAGGGTTAGGGTTAGGGATGAAAGCACAAAGGAGAAAGAGATATTCTTGAATAACTTTTTTTGTGAAGGTCGGAGAGACTTGCAAGTAGGCTCTACCCCCACTAAATGGGGTAGCGCGCATCGATCAGTACCATCCTTGAGCTTCTCCGACTTTCGGAAGGGTTAGGGTTAGGGATGAAAGCACATAGGAGAAAGAGATATTCTTGAATAACTTTTTTTGTGAAGGTCGGAGAGACTTGGAAAGTGGTTGCATCTGGACTAATTTGGGTCCTGCGGATCGATTGGTACCATCCCCGAGCTTGTACGACCTTCGGAAGAGGTCGACCGACGAAATTCCCCCAAATCTGAGGAGATATTCTTGAATAACTTTTTTTGTGAAGGTCGGAGAGACTTGCAAGTAGGCTCTACCCCCACTAAATGGGGTTGCGCGCATCGATCGGTACCATCCTTGAGCTTCTCCGACTTTCGGAAGGGTTAGGGTTAGGGTTAGGGATGAAAGCACATAGGAGAAAGAGATATTCTTGAATAACTTTTTTTGTGAAGGTCGGAGAGACTTGCAAGTAGGCTCTACTCCCACTAAATGGGGTAGCGCGCATCGATCGGTACCATCCTTGAGCTTCTCCGACTTTCGGAAGGGTTAGGGTTAGGGTTAGGGATGAAAGCACATAGGAGAAAGAGATATTCTTGAATAACTTTTTTTGTGAAGGTCGGAGAGACTTGCAAGTAGGCTCTACCCCCACTAAATGGGGTAGCGCGCATCGATCGGTACCATCCTTGAGCTTCTCCGACTTTCGGAAGGGTTAGGGTTAGGGTTAGGGATGAAAGCACATAGGAGAAAGAGATATTCTTGAATAACTTTTTTTGTGAAGGTCGGAGAGACTTGCAAGTAGGCTCTGCCCCCACTAAATGGGGTAGCGCGCATCGATCGGTACCATCCTTGAGCTTCTCCGACTTTCGGAAGGGTTAGGGTTAGGGTTAGGGATGAAAGCACATAGGAGAAAGAGATATTCTTGAATAACTTTTTTTGTGAAGGTCGGAGAGACTTGGAAAGTGGTTGCATCTGGACTAATTTGGGTCCTGCGGATCGATTGGTACCATCCCCGAGCTTGTACGACCTTCGGAAGAGGTCGACCGACGAAATTCCCCCAAATCTGAGGAGATATTCTTGAATAACTTTTTTTGTGAAGGTCGGAGAGACTTGCAAGTAGGCTCTACCCCCACTAAATGGGGTAGCGCGCATCGATCGGTACCATCCTTGAGCTTCTCCGACTTTCGGAAGGGTTAGGGTTAGGGATGAAAGCACATAGGAGAAAGAGATATTCTTGAATAACTTTTTTTGTGAAGGTCGGAGAGACTTGGAAAGTGGTTGCATCTGGACTAATTTGGGTCCTGCGGATCGATTGGTACCATCCCCGAGCTTGTACGACCTTCGGAAGAGGTCGACCGACGAAATTCCCCCAAATCTGAGGAGATATTCTTGAATAACTTTTTTTGTGAAGGTCGGAGAGACTTGCAAGTAGGCTCTACCCCCACTAAATGGGGTTGCGCGCATCGATCGGTACCATCCTTGAGCTTCTCCGACTTTCGGAAGGGTTAGGGTTAGGGTTAGGGATGAAAGCACATAGGAGAAAGAGATATTCTTGAATAACTTTTTTTGTGAAGGTCGGAGAGACTTGCAAGTAGGCTCTACCCCCACTAAATGGGGTTGCGCGCATCGATCGGTACCATCCTTGAGCTTCTCCGACTTTCGGAAGGGTTAGGGTTAGGGTTAGGGATGAAAGCACATAGGAGAAAGAGATATTCTTGAATAACTTTTTTTGTGAAGGTCGGAGAGACTTGCAAGTAGGCTCTACTCCCACTAAATGGGGTAGCGCGCATCGATCGGTACCATCCTTGAGCTTCTCCGACTTTCGGAAGGGTTAGGGTTAGGGTTAGGGATGAAAGCACATAGGAGAAAGAGATATTCTTGAATAACTTTTTTTGTGAAGGTCGGAGAGACTTGCAAGTAGGCTCTACCCCCACTAAATGGGGTAGCGCGCATCGATCGGTACCATCCTTGAGCTTCTCCGACTTTCGGAAGGGTTAGGGTTAGGGTTAGGGATGAAAGCACATAGGAGAAAGAGATATTCTTGAATAACTTTTTTTGTGAAGGTCGGAGAGACTTGCAAGTAGGCTCTGCCCCCACTAAATGGGGTAGCGCGCATCGATCGGTACCATCCTTGAGCTTCTCCGACTTTCGGAAGGGTTAGGGTTAGGGTTAGGGATGAAAGCACATAGGAGAAAGAGATATTCTTGAATAACTTTTTTTGTGAAGGTCGGAGAGACTTGGAAAGTGGTTGCATCTGGACTAATTTGGGTCCTGCGGATCGATTGGTACCATCCCCGAGCTTGTACGACCTTCGGAAGAGGTCGACCGACGAAATTCCCCCAAATCTGAGGAGATATTCTTGAATAACTTTTTTTGTGAAGGTCGGAGAGACTTGCAAGTAGGCTCTACCCCCACTAAATGGGGTAGCGCGCATCGATCGGTACCATCCTTGAGCTTCTCCGACTTTCGGAAGGGTTAGGGTTAGGGATGAAAGCACATAGGAGAAAGAGATATTCTTGAATAACTTTTTTTGTGAAGGTCGGAGAGACTTGGAAAGTGGTTGCATCTGGACTAATTTGGGTCCTGCGGATCGATTGGTACCATCCCCGAGCTTGTACGACCTTCGGAAGAGGTCGACCGACGAAATTCCCCCAAATCTGAGGAGATATTCTTGAATAACTTTTTTTGTGAAGGTCGGAGAGACTTGCAAGTAGGCTCTACCCCCACTAAATGGGGTTGCGCGCATCGATCGGTACCATCCTTGAGCTTCTCCGACTTTCGGAAGGGTTAGGGTTAGGGTTAGGGATGAAAGCACATAGGAGAAAGAGATATTCTTGAATAACTTTTTTTGTGAAGGTCGGAGAGACTTGCAAGTAGGCTCTACCCCCACTAAATGGGGTAGCGCGCATCGATCGGTACCATCCTTGAGCTTCTCCGACTTTCGGAAGGGTTAGGGTTAGGGTTAGGGATGAAAGCACATAGGAGAAAGAGATATTCTTGAATAACTTTTTTTGTGAAGGTCGGAGAGACTTGCAAGTAGGCTCTGCCCCCACTAAATGGGGTAGCGCGCATCGATCGGTACCATCCTTGAGCTTCTCCGACTTTCGGAAGGGTTAGGGTTAGGGTTAGGGATGAAAGCACATAGGAGAAAGAGATATTCTTGAATAACTTTTTTTGTGAAGGTCGGAGAGACTTGGAAAGTGGTTGCATCTGGACTAATTTGGGTCCTGCGGATCGATTGGTACCATCCCCGAGCTTGTACGACCTTCGGAAGAGGTCGACCGACGAAATTCCCCCAAATCTGAGGAGATATTCTTGAATAACTTTTTTTGTGAAGGTCGGAGAGACTTGCAAGTAGGCTCTACCCCCACTAAATGGGGTTGCGCGCATCGATCGGTACCATCCTTGAGCTTCTCCGACTTTCGGAAGGGTTAGGGTTAGGGTTAGGGATGAAAGCACATAGGAGAAAGAGATATTCTTGAATAACTTTTTTTGTGAAGGTCGGAGAGACTTGCAAGTAGGCTCTACTCCCACTAAATGGGGTAGCGCGCATCGATCGGTACCATCCTTGAGCTTCTCCGACTTTCGGAAGGGTTAGGGTTAGGGTTAGGGATGAAAGCACATAGGAGAAAGAGATATTCTTGAATAACTTTTTTTGTGAAGGTCGGAGAGACTTGCAAGTAGGCTCTACCCCCACTAAATGGGGTAGCGCGCATCGATCGGTACCATCCTTGAGCTTCTCCGACTTTCGGAAGGGTTAGGGTTAGGGTTAGGGATGAAAGCACATAGGAGAAAGAGATATTCTTGAATAACTTTTTTTGTGAAGGTCGGAGAGACTTGCAAGTAGGCTCTGCCCCCACTAAATGGGGTAGCGCGCATCGATCGGTACCATCCTTGAGCTTCTCCGACTTTCGGAAGGGTTAGGGTTAGGGTTAGGGATGAAAGCACATAGGAGAAAGAGATATTCTTGAATAACTTTTTTTGTGAAGGTCGGAGAGACTTGGAAAGTGGTTGCATCTGGACTAATTTGGGTCCTGCGGATCGATTGGTACCATCCCCGAGCTTGTACGACCTTCGGAAGAGGTCGACCGACGAAATTCCCCCAAATCTGAGGAGATATTCTTGAATAACTTTTTTTGTGAAGGTCGGAGAGACTTGCAAGTAGGCTCTACCCCCACTAAATGGGGTAGCGCGCATCGATCGGTACCATCCTTGAGCTTCTCCGACTTTCGGAAGGGTTAGGGTTAGGGATGAAAGCACATAGGAGAAAGAGATATTCTTGAATAACTTTTTTTGTGAAGGTCGGAGAGACTTGGAAAGTGGTTGCATCTGGACTAATTTGGGTCCTGCGGATCGATTGGTACCATCCCCGAGCTTGTACGACCTTCGGAAGAGGTCGACCGACGAAATTCCCCCAAATCTGAGGAGATATTCTTGAATAACTTTTTTTGTGAAGGTCGGAGAGACTTGCAAGTAGGCTCTACCCCCACTAAATGGGGTTGCGCGCATCGATCGGTACCATCCTTGAGCTTCTCCGACTTTCGGAAGGGTTAGGGTTAGGGTTAGGGATGAAAGCACATAGGAGAAAGAGATATTCTTGAATAACTTTTTTTGTGAAGGTCGGAGAGACTTGCAAGTAGGCTCTACTCCCACTAAATGGGGTAGCGCGCATCGATCGGTACCATCCTTGAGCTTCTCCGACTTTCGGAAGGGTTAGGGTTAGGGTTAGGGATGAAAGCACATAGGAGAAAGAGATATTCTTGAATAACTTTTTTTGTGAAGGTCGGAGAGACTTGCAAGTAGGCTCTACCCCCACTAAATGGGGTAGCGCGCATCGATCGGTACCATCCTTGAGCTTCTCCGACTTTCGGAAGGGTTAGGGTTAGGGTTAGGGATGAAAGCACATAGGAGAAAGAGATATTCTTGAATAACTTTTTTTGTGAAGGTCGGAGAGACTTGCAAGTAGGCTCTGCCCCCACTAAATGGGGTAGCGCGCATCGATCGGTACCATCCTTGAGCTTCTCCGACTTTCGGAAGGGTTAGGGTTAGGGTTAGGGATGAAAGCACATAGGAGAAAGAGATATTCTTGAATAACTTTTTTTGTGAAGGTCGGAGAGACTTGGAAAGTGGTTGCATCTGGACTAATTTGGGTCCTGCGGATCGATTGGTACCATCCCCGAGCTTGTACGACCTTCGGAAGAGGTCGACCGACGAAATTCCCCCAAATCTGAGGAGATATTCTTGAATAACTTTTTTTGTGAAGGTCGGAGAGACTTGCAAGTAGGCTCTACCCCCACTAAATGGGGTTGCGCGCATCGATCGGTACCATCCTTGAGCTTCTCCGACTTTCGGAAGGGTTAGGGTTAGGGTTAGGGATGAAAGCACATAGGAGAAAGAGATATTCTTGAATAACTTTTTTTGTGAAGGTCGGAGAGACTTGCAAGTAGGCTCTACCCCCACTAAATGGGGTAGCGCGCATCGATCGGTACCATCCTTGAGCTTCTCCGACTTTCGGAAGGGTTAGGGTTAGGGTTAGGGATGAAAGCACATAGGAGAAAGAGATATTCTTGAATAACTTTTTTTGTGAAGGTCGGAGAGACTTGCAAGTAGGCTCTACCCCCACTAAATGGGGTAGCGCGCATCGATCGGTACCATCCTTGAGCTTCTCCGACTTTCGGAAGGGTTAGGGTTAGGGTTAGGGATGAAAGCACATAGGAGATAGATATTCTTGAATAACTTTTTTTGTGAAGGTCGGAGAGACTTGCAAGTAGGCTCTACTCCCACTAAATGGGGTAGCGCGCATCGATCGGTACCATCCTTGAGCTTCTCCGACTTTCGGAAGGGTTAGGGTTAGGGTTAGGGATGAAAGCACATAGGAGAAAGAGATATTCTTGAATAACTTTTTTTGTGAAGGTCGGAGAGACTTGCAAGTAGGCTCTACCCCCACTAAATGGGGTAGCGCGCATCGATCGGTACCATCCTTGAGCTTCTCCGACTTTCGGAAGGGTTAGGGTTAGGGTTAGGGATGAAAGCACATAGGAGAAAGAGATATTCTTGAATAACTTTTTTTGTGAAGGTCGGAGAGACTTGCAAGTAGGCTCTGCCCCCACTAAATGGGGTAGCGCGCATCGATCGGTACCATCCTTGAGCTTCTCCGACTTTCGGAAGGGTTAGGGTTAGGGTTAGGGATGAAAGCACATAGGAGAAAGAGATATTCTTGAATAACTTTTTTTGTGAAGGTCGGAGAGACTTGGAAAGTGGTTGCATCTGGACTAATTTGGGTCCTGCGGATCGATTGGTACCATCCCCGAGCTTGTACGACCTTCGGAAGAGGTCGACCGACGAAATTCCCCCAAATCTGAGGAGATATTCTTGAATAACTTTTTTTGTGAAGGTCGGAGAGACTTGCAAGTAGGCTCTACCCCCACTAAATGGGGTTGCGCGCATCGATCGGTACCATCCTTGAGCTTCTCCGACTTTCGGAAGGGTTAGGGTTAGGGTTAGGGATGAAAGCACATAGGAGAAAGAGATATTCTTGAATAACTTTTTTTGTGAAGGTCGGAGAGACTTGCAAGTAGGCTCTACCCCCACTAAATGGGGTAGCGCGCATCGATCGGTACCATCCTTGAGCTTCTCCGACTTTCGGAAGGGTTAGGGTTAGGGTTAGGGATGAAAGCACATAGGAGAAAGAGATATTCTTGAATAACTTTTTTTGTGAAGGTCGGAGAGACTTGCAAGTAGGCTCTACCCCCACTAAATGGGGTAGCGCGCATCGATCGGTACCATCCTTGAGCTTCTCCGACTTTCGGAAGGGTTAGGGTTAGGGTTAGGGATGAAAGCACATAGGAGATAGATATTCTTGAATAACTTTTTTTGTGAAGGTCGGAGAGACTTGGAAAGTGGTTGCATCTGGACTAATTTGGGTCCTGCGGATCGATTGGTACCATCCCCGAGCTTGTACGACCTTCGGAAGAGGTCGACCGACGAAATTCCCCCAAATCTGAGGAGATATTCTTGAATAACTTTTTTTGTGAAGGTCGGAGAGACTTGCAAGTAGGCTCTACCCCCACTAAATGGGGTAGCGCGCATCGATCGGTACCATCCTTGAGCTTCTCCGACTTTCGGAAGGGTTAGGGTTAGGGTTAGGGATGAAAGCACATAGGAGAAAGAGATATTCTTGAATAACTTTTTTTGTGAAGGTCGGAGAGACTTGCAAGTAGGCTCTACCCCCACTAAATGGGGTAGCGCACATCGATCGGTACCATCCTTGAGCTTCTCCGACTTTCGGAAGGGTTAGGGTTAGGGATGAAAGCACATAGGAGAAAGAGATATTCTTGAATAACTTTTTTTGTGAAGGTCGGAGAGACTTGGAAAGTGGTTGCATCTGGACTAATTTGGGTCCTGCGGATCGATTGGTACCATCCCCGAGCTTGTACGACCTTCGGAAGAGGTCGACCGACGAAATTCCCCCAAATCTGAGGAGATATTCTTGAATAACCTTTTTTGTGAAGGTCGGAGAGACTTGCAAGTAGGCTCTACCCCCACTAAATGGGGTTGCGCGCATCGATCGGTACCATCCTTGAGCTTCTCCGACTTTCGGAAGGGTTAGGGTTAGGGTTAGGGATGAAAGCACATAGGAGAAAGAGATATTCTTGAATAACTTTTTTTGTGAAGGTCGGAGAGACTTGCAAGTAGGCTCTACCCCCACTAAATGGGGTAGCGCGCATCGATCGGTACCATCCTTGAGCTTCTCCGACTTTCGGAAGGGTTAGGGTTAGGGTTAGGGATGAAAGCACATAGGAGAAAGAGATATTCTTGAATAACTTTTTTTGTGAAGGTCGGAGAGACTTGGAAAGTGGTTGCATCTGATCTAATTTGGGTCCTGCGGATCGATTGGTACCATCCCCGAGCTTGTACGACCTTCGGAAGAGGTCGACCGACGAAATTCCCCCAAATCTGAGGAGATATTCTTGAATTACTTTTTTTGTGAAGGTCGGAGAGACTTGCAAGTAGGCTCTACCCCCACTAAATGGGGTTGCGCGCATCGATTGGTACCATCCTTGAGCTTCTCCGACTTTCGGAAGGGTTAGGGTTAGGGTTAGGGATGAAAGCACATAGGAGAAAGAGATATTCTTGAATAACTTTTTTTGTGAAGGTCGGAGAGACTTGCAAGTAGGCTCTACCCCCACTAAATGGGGTAGCGCGCATCGATCGGTACCATCCTTGAGCTTCTCCGACTTTCGGAAGGGTTAGGGTTAGGGTTAGGGATGAAAGCACATAGGAGAAAGAGATATTCTTGAATAACTTTTTTTGTGAAGGTCGGAGAGACTTGCAAGTAGGCTCTACCCCCACTAAATGGGGTAGCGCGCATCGATCGGTACCATCCTTGAGCTTCTCCGACTTTCGGAAGGGTTAGGGTTAGGGTTAGGGATGAAAGCACATAGGAGAAAGAGATATTCTTGAATAACTTTTTTTGTGAAGGTCGGAGAGACTTGCAAGTAGGCTCTACCCCCACTAAATGGGGTAGCGCGCATCGATCGGTACCATCCTTGAGCTTCTCCGACTTTCGGAAGGGTTAGGGTTAGGGTTAGGGATGAAAGCACATAGGAGAAAGAGATATTCTTGAATAACTTTTTTTGTGAAGGTCGGAGAGACTTGCAAGTAGGCTCTACCCCCACTAAATGGGGTAGCGCGCATCGATCGGTACCATCCTTGAGCTTCTCCGACTTTCGGAAGGGTTAGGGTTAGGGTTAGGGATGAAAGCACATAGGAGAAAGAGATATTCTTGAATAACTTTTTTTGTGAAGGTCGGAGAGACTTGGAAAGTGGTTGCATCTGGACTAATTTGGGTCCTGCGGATCGATTGGTACCATCCCCGAGCTTGTACGACCTTCGGAAGAGGTCGACCGACGAAATTCCCCCAAATCTGAGGAGATATTCTTGAATAACTTTTTTTGTGAAGGTCGGAGAGACTTGCAAGTAGGCTCTACCCCCACTAAATGGGGTAGCGCGCATCGATCGGTACCATCCTTGAGCTTCTCCGACTTTCGGAAGGGTTAGGGTTAGGGTTAGGGATGAAAGCACATAGGAGAAAGAGATATTCTTGAATAACTTTTTTTGTGAAGGTCGGAGAGACTTGCAAGTAGGCTCTACCCCCACTAAATGGGGTAGCGCGCATCGATCGGTACCATCCTTGAGCTTCTCCGACTTTCGGAAGGGTTAGGGTTAGGGATGAAAGCACATAGGAGAAAGAGATATTCTTGAATAACTTTTTTTGTGAAGGTCGGAGAGACTTGGAAAGTGGTTGCATCTGGACTAATTTGGGTCCTGCGGATCGATTGGTACCATCCCCGAGCTTGTACGACCTTCGGAAGAGGTCGACCGACGAAATTCCCCCAAATCTGAGGAGATATTCTTGAATAACTTTTTTTGTGAAGGTCGGAGAGACTTGCAAGTAGGCTCTACCCCCACTAAATGGGGTTGCGCGCATCGATCGGTACCATCCTTGAGCTTCTCCGACTTTCGGAAGGGTTAGGGTTAGGGTTAGGGATGAAAGCACATAGGAGAAAGAGATATTCTTGAATAACTTTTTTTGTGAAGGTCGGAGAGACTTGCAAGTAGGCTCTACTCCCACTAAATGGGGTAGCGCGCATCGATCGGTACCATCCTTGAGCTTCTCCGACTTTCGGAAGGGTTAGGGTTAGGGTTAGGGATGAAAGCACATAGGAGAAAGAGATATTCTTGAATAACTTTTTTTGTGAAGGTCGGAGAGACTTGGAAAGTGGTTGCATCTGGACTAATTTGGGTCCTGCGGATCGATTGGTACCATCCCCGAGCTTGTACGACCTTCGGAAGAGGTCGACCGACGAAATTCCCCCAAATCTGAGGAGATATTCTTGAATAACTTTTTTTGTGAAGGTCGGAGAGACTTGCAAGTAGGCTCTACCCCCACTAAATGGGGTAGCGCGCATCGATCGGTACCATCCTTGAGCTTCTCCGACTTTCGGAAGGGTTAGGGTTAGGGTTAGGGATGAAAGCACATAGGAGAAAGAGATATTCTTGAATAACTTTTTTTGTGAAGGTCGGAGAGACTTGGAAAGTGGTTGCATCTGGACTAATTTGGGTCCTGCGGATCGATTGGTACCATCCCCGAGCTTGTACGACCTTCGGAAGAGGTCGACCGACGAAATTCCCCCAAATCTGAGGAGATATTCTTGAATAACTTTTTTTGTGAAGGTCGGAGAGACTTGCAAGTAGGCTCTACCCCCACTAAATGGGGTTGCGCGCATCGATCGGTACCATCCTTGAGCTTCTCCGACTTTCGGAAGGGTTAGGGTTAGGGTTAGGGATGAAAGCACATAGGAGAAAGAGATATTCTTGAATAACTTTTTTTGTGAAGGTCGGAGAGACTTGCAAGTAGGCTCTACTCCCACTAAATGGGGTAGCGCGCATCGATCGGTACCATCCTTGAGCTTCTCCGACTTTCGGAAGGGTTAGGGTTAGGGTTAGGGATGAAAGCACATAGGAGAAAGAGATATTCTTGAATAACTTTTTTTGTGAAGGTCGGAGAGACTTGCAAGTAGGCTCTACCCCCACTAAATGGGGTAGCGCGCATCGATCGGTACCATCCTTGAGCTTCTCCGACTTTCGGAAGGGTTAGGGTTAGGGTTAGGGATGAAAGCACATAGGAGAAAGAGATATTCTTGAATAACTTTTTTTGTGAAGGTCGGAGAGACTTGCAAGTAGGCTCTGCCCCCACTAAATGGGGTAGCGCGCATCGATCGGTACCATCCTTGAGCTTCTCCGACTTTCGGAAGGGTTAGGGTTAGGGTTAGGGATGAAAGCACATAGGAGAAAGAGATATTCTTGAATAACTTTTTTTGTGAAGGTCGGAGAGACTTGGAAAGTGGTTGCATCTGGACTAATTTGGGTCCTGCGGATCGATTGGTACCATCCCCGAGCTTGTACGACCTTCGGAAGAGGTCGACCGACGAAATTCCCCCAAATCTGAGGAGATATTCTTGAATAACTTTTTTTGTGAAGGTCGGAGAGACTTGCAAGTAGGCTCTACCCCCACTAAATGGGGTTGCGCGCATCGATCGGTACCATCCTTGAGCTTCTCCGACTTTCGGAAGGGTTAGGGTTAGGGTTAGGGATGAAAGCACATAGGAGAAAGAGATATTCTTGAATAACTTTTTTTGTGAAGGTCGGAGAGACTTGCAAGTAGGCTCTACCCCCACTAAATGGGGTAGCACGCATCGATCGGTACCATCCTTGAGCTTCTCCGACTTTCGGAAGGGTTAGGGTTAGGGTTAGGGATGAAAGCACATAGGAGAAAGAGATATTCTTGAATAACTTTTTTTGTGAAGGTCGGAGAGACTTGCAAGTAGGCTCTACCCCCACTAAATGGGGTAGCGCGCATCGATCGGTACCATCCTTGAGCTTCTCCGACTTTCGGAAGGGTTAGGGTTAGGGTTAGGGATGAAAGCACATAGGAGAAAGAGATATTCTTGAATAACTTTTTTTGTGAAGGTCGGAGAGACTTGCAAGTAGGCTCTGCCCCCACTAAATGGGGTAGCGCGCATCGATCGGTACCATCCTTGAGCTTCTCCGACTTTCGGAAGGGTTAGGGTTAGGGTTAGGGATGAAAGCACATAGGAGAAAGAGAAATTCTTGAATAACTTTTTTTGTGAAGGTCGGAGAGACTTGGAAAGTGGTTGCATCTGGACTAATTTGGGTCCTGCGGATCGATTGGTACCATCCCCGAGCTTGTACGACCTTCGGAAGAGGTCGACCGACGAAATTCCCCCAAATCTGAGGAGATATTCTTGAATAACTTTTTTTGTGAAGGTCGGAGAGACTTGCAAGTAGGCTCTACCCCCACTAAATGGGGTAGCGCGCATCGATCGGTACCATCCTTGAGCTTCTCCGACTTTCGGAAGGGTTAGGGTTAGGGATGAAAGCACATAGGAGAAAGAGATATTCTTGAATAACTTTTTTTGTGAAGGTCGGAGAGACTTGGAAAGTGGTTGCATCTGGACTAATTTGGGTCCTGCGGATCGATTGGTACCATCCCCGAGCTTGTACGACCTTCGGAAGAGGTCGACCGACGAAATTCCCCCAAATCTGAGGAGATATTCTTGAATAACCTTTTTTGTGAAGGTCGGAGAGACTTGCAAGTAGGCTCTACCCCCACTAAATGGGGTTGCGCGCATCGATCGGTACCATCCTTGAGCTTCTCCGACTTTCGGAAGGGTTAGGGTTAGGGTTAGGGATGAAAGCACATAGGAGAAAGAGATATTCTTGAATAACTTTTTTTGTGAAGGTCGGAGAGACTTGCAAGTAGGCTCTACCCCCACTAAATGGGGTAGCGCGCATCGATCGGTACCATCCTTGAGCTTCTCCGACTTTCGGAAGGGTTAGGGTTAGGGTTAGGGATGAAAGCACATAGGAGAAAGAGAAATTCTTGAATAACTTTTTTTGTGAAGGTCGGAGAGACTTGGAAAGTGGTTGCATCTGGACTAATTTGGGTCCTGCGGATCGATTGGTACCATCCCCGAGCTTGTACGACCTTCGGAAGAGGTCGACCGACGAAATTCCCCCAAATCTGAGGAGATATTCTTGAATAACTTTTTTTGTGAAGGTCGGAGAGACTTGCAAGTAGGCTCTACCCCCACTAAATGGGGTAGCGCGCATCGATCGGTACCATCCTTGAGCTTCTCCGACTTTCGGAAGGGTTAGGGTTAGGGATGAAAGCACATAGGAGAAAGAGATATTCTTGAATAACTTTTTTTGTGAAGGTCGGAGAGACTTGGAAAGTGGTTGCATCTGGACTAATTTGGGTCCTGCGGATCGATTGGTACCATCCCCGAGCTTGTACGACCTTCGGAAGAGGTCGACCGACGAAATTCCCCCAAATCTGAGGAGATATTCTTGAATAACCTTTTTTGTGAAGGTCGGAGAGACTTGCAAGTAGGCTCTACCCCCACTAAATGGGGTTGCGCGCATCGATCGGTACCATCCTTGAGCTTCTCCGACTTTCGGAAGGGTTAGGGTTAGGGTTAGGGATGAAAGCACATAGGAGAAAGAGATATTCTTGAATAACTTTTTTTGTGAAGGTCGGAGAGACTTGCAAGTAGGCTCTACCCCCACTAAATGGGGTAGCGCGCATCGATCGGTACCATCCTTGAGCTTCTCCGACTTTCGGAAGGGTTAGGGTTAGGGTTAGGGATGAAAGCACATAGGAGAAAGAGATATTCTTGAATAACTTTTTTTGTGAAGGTCGGAGAGACTTGCAAGTAGGCTCTGCCCCCACTAAATGGGGTAGCGCGCATCGATCGGTACCATC
This sequence comes from Limanda limanda, assembly GCF_963576545.1. Classification (NCBI taxonomy): domain Eukaryota; kingdom Metazoa; phylum Chordata; class Actinopteri; order Pleuronectiformes; family Pleuronectidae; genus Limanda; species Limanda limanda. The sequence continues at coordinate 95,526 of NW_026870397.1, forward strand.
CTTGAGCTTCTCCGACTTTCGGAAGGGTTAGGGTTAGGGTTAGGGATGAAAGCACATAGGAGAAAGAGATATTCTTGAATAACTTTTTTTGTGAAGGTCGGAGAGACTTGGAAAGTGGTTGCATCTGGACTAATTTGGGTCCTGCGGATCGATTGGTACCATCCCCGAGCTTGTACGACCTTCGGAAGAGGTCGACCGACGAAATTCCCCCAAATCTGAGGAGATATTCTTGAATAACTTTTTTTGTGAAGGTCGGAGAGACTTGCAAGTAGGCTCTACCCCCACTAAATGGGGTTGCGCGCATCGATCGGTACCATCCTTGAGCTTCTCCGACTTTCGGAAGGGTTAGGGTTAGGGTTAGGGATGAAAGCACATAGGAGAAAGAGATATTCTTGAATAACTTTTTTTGTGAAGGTCGGAGAGACTTGCAAGTAGGCTCTACCCCCACTAAATGGGGTAGCGCGCATCGATCGGTACCATCCTTGAGCTTCTCCGACTTTCGGAAGGGTTAGGGTTAGGGTTAGGGATGAAAGCACATAGGAGAAAGAGATATTCTTGAATAACTTTTTTTGTGAAGGTCGGAGAGACTTGCAAGTAGGCTCTACCCCCACTAAATGGGGTAGCGCGCATCGATCGGTACCATCCTTGAGCTTCTCCGACTTTCGGAAGGGTTAGGGTTAGGGTTAGGGATGAAAGCACATAGGAGAAAGAGATATTCTTGAATAACTTTTTTTGTGAAGGTCGGAGAGACTTGGAAAGTGGTTGCATCTGGACTAATTTGGGTCCTGCGGATCGATTGGTACCATCCCCGAGCTTGTACGACCTTCGGAAGAGGTCGACCGACGAAATTCCCCCAAATCTGAGGAGATATTCTTGAATAACTTTTTTTGTGAAGGTCGGAGAGACTTGCAAGTAGGCTCTACCCCCACTAAATGGGGTAGCGCGCATCGATCGGTACCATCCTTGAGCTTCTCCGACTTTCGGAAGGGTTAGGGTTAGGGTTAGGGATGAAAGCACAAAGGAGAAAGAGATATTCTTGAATAACTTTTTTTGTGAAGGTCGGAGAGACTTGCAAGTAGGCTCTACCCCCACTAAATGGGGTAGCGCGCATCGATCGGTACCATCCTTGAGCTTCTCCGACTTTCGGAAGGGTTAGGGTTAGGGATGAAAGCACATAGGAGAAAGAGATATTCTTGAATAACTTTTTTTGTGAAGGTCGGAGAGACTTGGAAAGTGGTTGCATCTGGACTAATTTGGGTCCTGCGGATCGATTGGTACCATCCCCGAGCTTGTACGACCTTCGGAAGAGGTCGACCGACGAAATTCCCCCAAATCTGAGGAGATATTCTTGAATAACTTTTTTTGTGAAGGTCGGAGAGACTTGCAAGTAGGCTCTACCCCCACTAAATGGGGTTGCGCGCATCGATCGGTACCATCCTTGAGCTTCTCCGACTTTCGGAAGGGTTAGGGTTAGGGTTAGGGATGAAAGCACATAGGAGAAAGAGATATTCTTGAATAACTTTTTTTGTGAAGGTCGGAGAGACTTGCAAGTAGGCTCTACTCCCACTAAATGGGGTAGCGCGCATCGATCGGTACCATCCTTGAGCTTCTCCGACTTTCGGAAGGGTTAGGGTTAGGGTTAGGGATGAAAGCACATAGGAGAAAGAGATATTCTTGAATAACTTTTTTTGTGAAGGTCGGAGAGACTTGCAAGTAGGCTCTACCCCCACTAAATGGGGTAGCGCGCATCGATCGGTACCATCCTTGAGCTTCTCCGACTTTCGGAAGGGTTAGGGTTAGGGTTAGGGATGAAAGCACATAGGAGAAAGAGATATTCTTGAATAACTTTTTTTGTGAAGGTCGGAGAGACTTGCAAGTAGGCTCTGCCCCCACTAAATGGGGTAGCGCGCATCGATCGGTACCATCCTTGAGCTTCTCCGACTTTCGGAAGGGTTAGGGTTAGGGTTAGGGATGAAAGCACATAGGAGAAAGAGATATTCTTGAATAACTTTTTTTGTGAAGGTCGGAGAGACTTGGAAAGTGGTTGCATCTGGACTAATTTGGGTCCTGCGGATCGATTGGTACCATCCCCGAGCTTGTACGACCTTCGGAAGAGGTCGACCGACGAAATTCCCCCAAATCTGAGGAGATATTCTTGAATAACTTTTTTTGTGAAGGTCGGAGAGACTTGCAAGTAGGCTCTACCCCCACTAAATGGGGTAGCGCGCATCGATCGGTACCATCCTTGAGCTTCTCCGACTTTCGGAAGGGTTAGGGTTAGGGATGAAAGCACATAGGAGAAAGAGATATTCTTGAATAACTTTTTTTGTGAAGGTCGGAGAGACTTGGAAAGTGGTTGCATCTGGACTAATTTGGGTCCTGCGGATCGATTGGTACCATCCCCGAGCTTGTACGACCTTCGGAAGAGGTCGACCGACGAAATTCCCCCAAATCTGAGGAGATATTCTTGAATAACTTTTTTTGTGAAGGTCGGAGAGACTTGCAAGTAGGCTCTACCCCCACTAAATGGGGTTGCGCGCATCGATCGGTACCATCCTTGAGCTTCTCCGACTTTCGGAAGGGTTAGGGTTAGGGTTAGGGATGAAAGCACATAGGAGAAAGAGATATTCTTGAATAACTTTTTTTGTGAAGGTCGGAGAGACTTGCAAGTAGGCTCTACTCCCACTAAATGGGGTAGCGCGCATCGATCGGTACCATCCTTGAGCTTCTCCGACTTTCGGAAGGGTTAGGGTTAGGGTTAGGGATGAAAGCACATAGGAGAAAGAGATATTCTTGAATAACTTTTTTTGTGAAGGTCGGAGAGACTTGCAAGTAGGCTCTACCCCCACTAAATGGGGTAGCGCGCATCGATCGGTACCATCCTTGAGCTTCTCCGACTTTCGGAAGGGTTAGGGTTAGGGTTAGGGATGAAAGCACATAGGAGAAAGAGATATTCTTGAATAACTTTTTTTGTGAAGGTCGGAGAGACTTGCAAGTAGGCTCTGCCCCCACTAAATGGGGTAGCGCGCATCGATCGGTACCATCCTTGAGCTTCTCCGACTTTCGGAAGGGTTAGGGTTAGGGTTAGGGATGAAAGCACATAGGAGAAAGAGATATTCTTGAATAACTTTTTTTGTGAAGGTCGGAGAGACTTGGAAAGTGGTTGCATCTGGACTAATTTGGGTCCTGCGGATCGATTGGTACCATCCCCGAGCTTGTACGACCTTCGGAAGAGGTCGACCGACGAAATTCCCCCAAATCTGAGGAGATATTCTTGAATAACTTTTTTTGTGAAGGTCGGAGAGACTTGCAAGTAGGCTCTACCCCCACTAAATGGGGTTGCGCGCATCGATCGGTACCATCCTTGAGCTTCTCCGACTTTCGGAAGGGTTAGGGTTAGGGTTAGGGATGAAAGCACATAGGAGAAAGAGATATTCTTGAATAACTTTTTTTGTGAAGGTCGGAGAGACTTGCAAGTAGGCTCTACTCCCACTAAATGGGGTAGCGCGCATCGATCGGTACCATCCTTGAGCTTCTCCGACTTTCGGAAGGGTTAGGGTTAGGGTTAGGGATGAAAGCACATAGGAGAAAGAGATATTCTTGAATAACTTTTTTTGTGAAGGTCGGAGAGACTTGCAAGTAGGCTCTACCCCCACTAAATGGGGTAGCGCGCATCGATCGGTACCATCCTTGAGCTTCTCCGACTTTCGGAAGGGTTAGGGTTAGGGTTAGGGATGAAAGCACATAGGAGAAAGAGATATTCTTGAATAACTTTTTTTGTGAAGGTCGGAGAGACTTGCAAGTAGGCTCTGCCCCCACTAAATGGGGTAGCGCGCATCGATCGGTACCATCCTTGAGCTTCTCCGACTTTCGGAAGGGTTAGGGTTAGGGTTAGGGATGAAAGCACATAGGAGAAAGAGATATTCTTGAATAACTTTTTTTGTGAAGGTCGGAGAGACTTGGAAAGTGGTTGCATCTGGACTAATTTGGGTCCTGCGGATCGATTGGTACCATCCCCGAGCTTGTACGACCTTCGGAAGAGGTCGACCGACGAAATTCCCCCAAATCTGAGGAGATATTCTTGAATAACTTTTTTTGTGAAGGTCGGAGAGACTTGCAAGTAGGCTCTACCCCCACTAAATGGGGTAGCGCGCATCGATCGGTACCATCCTTGAGCTTCTCCGACTTTCGGAAGGGTTAGGGTTAGGGATGAAAGCACATAGGAGAAAGAGATATTCTTGAATAACTTTTTTTGTGAAGGTCGGAGAGACTTGGAAAGTGGTTGCATCTGGACTAATTTGGGTCCTGCGGATCGATTGGTACCATCCCCGAGCTTGTACGACCTTCGGAAGAGGTCGACCGACGAAATTCCCCCAAATCTGAGGAGATATTCTTGAATAACTTTTTTTGTGAAGGTCGGAGAGACTTGCAAGTAGGCTCTACCCCCACTAAATGGGGTTGCGCGCATCGATCGGTACCATCCTTGAGCTTCTCCGACTTTCGGAAGGGTTAGGGTTAGGGTTAGGGATGAAAGCACATAGGAGAAAGAGATATTCTTGAATAACTTTTTTTGTGAAGGTCGGAGAGACTTGCAAGTAGGCTCTACCCCCACTAAATGGGGTAGCGCGCATCGATCGGTACCATCCTTGAGCTTCTCCGACTTTCGGAAGGGTTAGGGTTAGGGTTAGGGATGAAAGCACATAGGAGAAAGAGATATTCTTGAATAACTTTTTTTGTGAAGGTCGGAGAGACTTGCAAGTAGGCTCTGCCCCCACTAAATGGGGTAGCGCGCATCGATCGGTACCATCCTTGAGCTTCTCCGACTTTCGGAAGGGTTAGGGTTAGGGTTAGGGATGAAAGCACATAGGAGAAAGAGATATTCTTGAATAACTTTTTTTGTGAAGGTCGGAGAGACTTGGAAAGTGGTTGCATCTGGACTAATTTGGGTCCTGCGGATCGATTGGTACCATCCCCGAGCTTGTACGACCTTCGGAAGAGGTCGACCGACGAAATTCCCCCAAATCTGAGGAGATATTCTTGAATAACTTTTTTTGTGAAGGTCGGAGAGACTTGCAAGTAGGCTCTACCCCCACTAAATGGGGTTGCGCGCATCGATCGGTACCATCCTTGAGCTTCTCCGACTTTCGGAAGGGTTAGGGTTAGGGTTAGGGATGAAAGCACATAGGAGAAAGAGATATTCTTGAATAACTTTTTTTGTGAAGGTCGGAGAGACTTGCAAGTAGGCTCTACTCCCACTAAATGGGGTAGCGCGCATCGATCGGTACCATCCTTGAGCTTCTCCGACTTTCGGAAGGGTTAGGGTTAGGGTTAGGGATGAAAGCACATAGGAGAAAGAGATATTCTTGAATAACTTTTTTTGTGAAGGTCGGAGAGACTTGCAAGTAGGCTCTACCCCCACTAAATGGGGTAGCGCGCATCGATCGGTACCATCCTTGAGCTTCTCCGACTTTCGGAAGGGTTAGGGTTAGGGTTAGGGATGAAAGCACATAGGAGAAAGAGATATTCTTGAATAACTTTTTTTGTGAAGGTCGGAGAGACTTGCAAGTAGGCTCTGCCCCCACTAAATGGGGTAGCGCGCATCGATCGGTACCATCCTTGAGCTTCTCCGACTTTCGGAAGGGTTAGGGTTAGGGTTAGGGATGAAAGCACATAGGAGAAAGAGATATTCTTGAATAACTTTTTTTGTGAAGGTCGGAGAGACTTGGAAAGTGGTTGCATCTGGACTAATTTGGGTCCTGCGGATCGATTGGTACCATCCCCGAGCTTGTACGACCTTCGGAAGAGGTCGACCGACGAAATTCCCCCAAATCTGAGGAGATATTCTTGAATAACTTTTTTTGTGAAGGTCGGAGAGACTTGCAAGTAGGCTCTACCCCCACTAAATGGGGTAGCGCGCATCGATCGGTACCATCCTTGAGCTTCTCCGACTTTCGGAAGGGTTAGGGTTAGGGATGAAAGCACATAGGAGAAAGAGATATTCTTGAATAACTTTTTTTGTGAAGGTCGGAGAGACTTGGAAAGTGGTTGCATCTGGACTAATTTGGGTCCTGCGGATCGATTGGTACCATCCCCGAGCTTGTACGACCTTCGGAAGAGGTCGACCGACGAAATTCCCCCAAATCTGAGGAGATATTCTTGAATAACTTTTTTTGTGAAGGTCGGAGAGACTTGCAAGTAGGCTCTACCCCCACTAAATGGGGTTGCGCGCATCGATCGGTACCATCCTTGAGCTTCTCCGACTTTCGGAAGGGTTAGGGTTAGGGTTAGGGATGAAAGCACATAGGAGAAAGAGATATTCTTGAATAACTTTTTTTGTGAAGGTCGGAGAGACTTGCAAGTAGGCTCTACTCCCACTAAATGGGGTAGCGCGCATCGATCGGTACCATCCTTGAGCTTCTCCGACTTTCGGAAGGGTTAGGGTTAGGGTTAGGGATGAAAGCACATAGGAGAAAGAGATATTCTTGAATAACTTTTTTTGTGAAGGTCGGAGAGACTTGCAAGTAGGCTCTACCCCCACTAAATGGGGTAGCGCGCATCGATCGGTACCATCCTTGAGCTTCTCCGACTTTCGGAAGGGTTAGGGTTAGGGTTAGGGATGAAAGCACATAGGAGAAAGAGATATTCTTGAATAACTTTTTTTGTGAAGGTCGGAGAGACTTGCAAGTAGGCTCTGCCCCCACTAAATGGGGTAGCGCGCATCGATCGGTACCATCCTTGAGCTTCTCCGACTTTCGGAAGGGTTAGGGTTAGGGTTAGGGATGAAAGCACATAGGAGAAAGAGATATTCTTGAATAACTTTTTTTGTGAAGGTCGGAGAGACTTGGAAAGTGGTTGCATCTGGACTAATTTGGGTCCTGCGGATCGATTGGTACCATCCCCGAGCTTGTACGACCTTCGGAAGAGGTCGACCGACGAAATTCCCCCAAATCTGAGGAGATATTCTTGAATAACTTTTTTTGTGAAGGTCGGAGAGACTTGCAAGTAGGCTCTACCCCCACTAAATGGGGTTGCGCGCATCGATCGGTACCATCCTTGAGCTTCTCCGACTTTCGGAAGGGTTAGGGTTAGGGTTAGGGATGAAAGCACATAGGAGAAAGAGATATTCTTGAATAACTTTTTTTGTGAAGGTCGGAGAGACTTGCAAGTAGGCTCTACCCCCACTAAATGGGGTAGCGCGCATCGATCGGTACCATCCTTGAGCTTCTCCGACTTTCGGAAGGGTTAGGGTTAGGGTTAGGGATGAAAGCACATAGGAGAAAGAGATATTCTTGAATAACTTTTTTTGTGAAGGTCGGAGAGACTTGCAAGTAGGCTCTACCCCCACTAAATGGGGTAGCGCGCATCGATCGGTACCATCCTTGAGCTTCTCCGACTTTCGGAAGGGTTAGGGTTAGGGTTAGGGATGAAAGCACATAGGAGATAGATATTCTTGAATAACTTTTTTTGTGAAGGTCGGAGAGACTTGCAAGTAGGCTCTACTCCCACTAAATGGGGTAGCGCGCATCGATCGGTACCATCCTTGAGCTTCTCCGACTTTCGGAAGGGTTAGGGTTAGGGTTAGGGATGAAAGCACATAGGAGAAAGAGATATTCTTGAATAACTTTTTTTGTGAAGGTCGGAGAGACTTGCAAGTAGGCTCTACCCCCACTAAATGGGGTAGCGCGCATCGATCGGTACCATCCTTGAGCTTCTCCGACTTTCGGAAGGGTTAGGGTTAGGGTTAGGGATGAAAGCACATAGGAGAAAGAGATATTCTTGAATAACTTTTTTTGTGAAGGTCGGAGAGACTTGCAAGTAGGCTCTGCCCCCACTAAATGGGGTAGCGCGCATCGATCGGTACCATCCTTGAGCTTCTCCGACTTTCGGAAGGGTTAGGGTTAGGGTTAGGGATGAAAGCACATAGGAGAAAGAGATATTCTTGAATAACTTTTTTTGTGAAGGTCGGAGAGACTTGGAAAGTGGTTGCATCTGGACTAATTTGGGTCCTGCGGATCGATTGGTACCATCCCCGAGCTTGTACGACCTTCGGAAGAGGTCGACCGACGAAATTCCCCCAAATCTGAGGAGATATTCTTGAATAACTTTTTTTGTGAAGGTCGGAGAGACTTGCAAGTAGGCTCTACCCCCACTAAATGGGGTTGCGCGCATCGATCGGTACCATCCTTGAGCTTCTCCGACTTTCGGAAGGGTTAGGGTTAGGGTTAGGGATGAAAGCACATAGGAGAAAGAGATATTCTTGAATAACTTTTTTTGTGAAGGTCGGAGAGACTTGCAAGTAGGCTCTACCCCCACTAAATGGGGTAGCGCGCATCGATCGGTACCATCCTTGAGCTTCTCCGACTTTCGGAAGGGTTAGGGTTAGGGTTAGGGATGAAAGCACATAGGAGAAAGAGATATTCTTGAATAACTTTTTTTGTGAAGGTCGGAGAGACTTGCAAGTAGGCTCTACCCCCACTAAATGGGGTAGCGCGCATCGATCGGTACCATCCTTGAGCTTCTCCGACTTTCGGAAGGGTTAGGGTTAGGGTTAGGGATGAAAGCACATAGGAGATAGATATTCTTGAATAACTTTTTTTGTGAAGGTCGGAGAGACTTGGAAAGTGGTTGCATCTGGACTAATTTGGGTCCTGCGGATCGATTGGTACCATCCCCGAGCTTGTACGACCTTCGGAAGAGGTCGACCGACGAAATTCCCCCAAATCTGAGGAGATATTCTTGAATAACTTTTTTTGTGAAGGTCGGAGAGACTTGCAAGTAGGCTCTACCCCCACTAAATGGGGTAGCGCGCATCGATCGGTACCATCCTTGAGCTTCTCCGACTTTCGGAAGGGTTAGGGTTAGGGTTAGGGATGAAAGCACATAGGAGAAAGAGATATTCTTGAATAACTTTTTTTGTGAAGGTCGGAGAGACTTGCAAGTAGGCTCTACCCCCACTAAATGGGGTAGCGCACATCGATCGGTACCATCCTTGAGCTTCTCCGACTTTCGGAAGGGTTAGGGTTAGGGATGAAAGCACATAGGAGAAAGAGATATTCTTGAATAACTTTTTTTGTGAAGGTCGGAGAGACTTGGAAAGTGGTTGCATCTGGACTAATTTGGGTCCTGCGGATCGATTGGTACCATCCCCGAGCTTGTACGACCTTCGGAAGAGGTCGACCGACGAAATTCCCCCAAATCTGAGGAGATATTCTTGAATAACCTTTTTTGTGAAGGTCGGAGAGACTTGCAAGTAGGCTCTACCCCCACTAAATGGGGTTGCGCGCATCGATCGGTACCATCCTTGAGCTTCTCCGACTTTCGGAAGGGTTAGGGTTAGGGTTAGGGATGAAAGCACATAGGAGAAAGAGATATTCTTGAATAACTTTTTTTGTGAAGGTCGGAGAGACTTGCAAGTAGGCTCTACCCCCACTAAATGGGGTAGCGCGCATCGATCGGTACCATCCTTGAGCTTCTCCGACTTTCGGAAGGGTTAGGGTTAGGGTTAGGGATGAAAGCACATAGGAGAAAGAGATATTCTTGAATAACTTTTTTTGTGAAGGTCGGAGAGACTTGGAAAGTGGTTGCATCTGGACTAATTTGGGTCCTGCGGATCGATTGGTACCATCCCCGAGCTTGTACGACCTTCGGAAGAGGTCGACCGACGAAATTCCCCCAAATCTGAGGAGATATTCTTGAATTACTTTTTTTGTGAAGGTCGGAGAGACTTGCAAGTAGGCTCTACCCCCACTAAATGGGGTTGCGCGCATCGATTGGTACCATCCTTGAGCTTCTCCGACTTTCGGAAGGGTTAGGGTTAGGGTTAGGGATGAAAGCACATAGGAGAAAGAGATATTCTTGAATAACTTTTTTTGTGAAGGTCGGAGAGACTTGCAAGTAGGCTCTACCCCCACTAAATGGGGTAGCGCGCATCGATCGGTACCATCCTTGAGCTTCTCCGACTTTCGGAAGGGTTAGGGTTAGGGTTAGGGATGAAAGCACATAGGAGAAAGAGATATTCTTGAATAACTTTTTTTGTGAAGGTCGGAGAGACTTGCAAGTAGGCTCTACCCCCACTAAATGGGGTAGCGCGCATCGATCGGTACCATCCTTGAGCTTCTCCGACTTTCGGAAGGGTTAGGGTTAGGGTTAGGGATGAAAGCACATAGGAGAAAGAGATATTCTTGAATAACTTTTTTTGTGAAGGTCGGAGAGACTTGCAAGTAGGCTCTACCCCCACTAAATGGGGTAGCGCGCATCGATCGGTACCATCCTTGAGCTTCTCCGACTTTCGGAAGGGTTAGGGTTAGGGTTAGGGATGAAAGCACATAGGAGAAAGAGATATTCTTGAATAACTTTTTTTGTGAAGGTCGGAGAGACTTGCAAGTAGGCTCTACCCCCACTAAATGGGGTAGCGCGCATCGATCGGTACCATCCTTGAGCTTCTCCGACTTTCGGAAGGGTTAGGGTTAGGGTTAGGGATGAAAGCACATAGGAGAAAGAGATATTCTTGAATAACTTTTTTTGTGAAGGTCGGAGAGACTTGGAAAGTGGTTGCATCTGGACTAATTTGGGTCCTGCGGATCGATTGGTACCATCCCCGAGCTTGTACGACCTTCGGAAGAGGTCGACCGACGAAATTCCCCCAAATCTGAGGAGATATTCTTGAATAACTTTTTTTGTGAAGGTCGGAGAGACTTGCAAGTAGGCTCTACCCCCACTAAATGGGGTAGCGCGCATCGATCGGTACCATCCTTGAGCTTCTCCGACTTTCGGAAGGGTTAGGGTTAGGGTTAGGGATGAAAGCACATAGGAGAAAGAGATATTCTTGAATAACTTTTTTTGTGAAGGTCGGAGAGACTTGCAAGTAGGCTCTACCCCCACTAAATGGGGTAGCGCGCATCGATCGGTACCATCCTTGAGCTTCTCCGACTTTCGGAAGGGTTAGGGTTAGGGTTAGGGATGAAAGCACATAGGAGAAAGAGATATTCTTGAATAACTTTTTTTGTGAAGGTCGGAGAGACTTGCAAGTAGGCTCTACCCCCACTAAATGGGGTAGCGCGCATCGATCGGTACCATCCTTGAGCTTCTCCGACTTTCGGAAGGGTTAGGGTTAGGGTTAGGGATGAAAGCACATAGGAGAAAGAGATATTCTTGAATAACTTTTTTTGTGAAGGTCGGAGAGACTTGGAAAGTGGTTGCATCTGGACTAATTTGGGTCCTGCGGATCGATTGGTACCATCCCCGAGCTTGTACGACCTTCGGAAGAGGTCGACCGACGAAATTCCCCCAAATCTGAGGAGATATTCTTGAATAACTTTTTTTGTGAAGGTCGGAGAGACTTGCAAGTAGGCTCTACCCCCACTAAATGGGGTAGCGCGCATCGATCGGTACCATCCTTGAGCTTCTCCGACTTTCGGAAGGGTTAGGGTTAGGGTTAGGGATGAAAGCACATAGGAGAAAGAGATATTCTTGAATAACTTTTTTTGTGAAGGTCGGAGAGACTTGCAAGTAGGCTCTACCCCCACTAAATGGGGTAGCGCGCATCGATCGGTACCATCCTTGAGCTTCTCCGACTTTCGGAAGGGTTAGGGTTAGGGATGAAAGCACATAGGAGAAAGAGATATTCTTGAATAACTTTTTTTGTGAAGGTCGGAGAGACTTGGAAAGTGGTTGCATCTGGACTAATTTGGGTCCTGCGGATCGATTGGTACCATCCCCGAGCTTGTACGACCTTCGGAAGAGGTCGACCGACGAAATTCCCCCAAATCTGAGGAGATATTCTTGAATAACTTTTTTTGTGAAGGTCGGAGAGACTTGCAAGTAGGCTCTACCCCCACTAAATGGGGTTGCGCGCATCGATCGGTACCATCCTTGAGCTTCTCCGACTTTCGGAAGGGTTAGGGTTAGGGTTAGGGATGAAAGCACATAGGAGAAAGAGATATTCTTGAATAACTTTTTTTGTGAAGGTCGGAGAGACTTGCAAGTAGGCTCTACTCCCACTAAATGGGGTAGCGCGCATCGATCGGTACCATCCTTGAGCTTCTCCGACTTTCGGAAGGGTTAGGGTTAGGGTTAGGGATGAAAGCACATAGGAGAAAGAGATATTCTTGAATAACTTTTTTTGTGAAGGTCGGAGAGACTTGGAAAGTGGTTGCATCTGGACTAATTTGGGTCCTGCGGATCGATTGGTACCATCCCCGAGCTTGTACGACCTTCGGAAGAGGTCGACCGACGAAATTCCCCCAAATCTGAGGAGATATTCTTGAATAACTTTTTTTGTGAAGGTCGGAGAGACTTGCAAGTAGGCTCTACCCCCACTAAATGGGGTTGCGCGCATCGATCGGTACCATCCTTGAGCTTCTCCGACTTTCGGAAGGGTTAGGGTTAGGGTTAGGGATGAAAGCACATAGGAGAAAGAGATATTCTTGAATAACTTTTTTTGTGAAGGTCGGAGAGACTTGCAAGTAGGCTCTACTCCCACTAAATGGGGTAGCGCGCATCGATCGGTACCATCCTTGAGCTTCTCCGACTTTCGGAAGGGTTAGGGTTAGGGTTAGGGATGAAAGCACATAGGAGAAAGAGATATTCTTGAATAACTTTTTTTGTGAAGGTCGGAGAGACTTGCAAGTAGGCTCTACCCCCACTAAATGGGGTAGCGCGCATCGATCGGTACCATCCTTGAGCTTCTCCGACTTTCGGAAGGGTTAGGGTTAGGGTTAGGGATGAAAGCACATAGGAGAAAGAGATATTCTTGAATAACTTTTTTTGTGAAGGTCGGAGAGACTTGCAAGTAGGCTCTGCCCCCACTAAATGGGGTAGCGCGCATCGATCGGTACCATCCTTGAGCTTCTCCGACTTTCGGAAGGGTTAGGGTTAGGGTTAGGGATGAAAGCACATAGGAGAAAGAGATATTCTTGAATAACTTTTTTTGTGAAGGTCGGAGAGACTTGGAAAGTGGTTGCATCTGGACTAATTTGGGTCCTGCGGATCGATTGGTACCATCCCCGAGCTTGTACGACCTTCGGAAGAGGTCGACCGACGAAATTCCCCCAAATCTGAGGAGATATTCTTGAATAACTTTTTTTGTGAAGGTCGGAGAGACTTGCAAGTAGGCTCTACCCCCACTAAATGGGGTTGCGCGCATCGATCGGTACCATCCTTGAGCTTCTCCGACTTTCGGAAGGGTTAGGGTTAGGGTTAGGGATGAAAGCACATAGGAGAAAGAGATATTCTTGAATAACTTTTTTTGTGAAGGTCGGAGAGACTTGCAAGTAGGCTCTACCCCCACTAAATGGGGTAGCACGCATCGATCGGTACCATCCTTGAGCTTCTCCGACTTTCGGAAGGGTTAGGGTTAGGGTTAGGGATGAAAGCACATAGGAGAAAGAGATATTCTTGAATAACTTTTTTTGTGAAGGTCGGAGAGACTTGCAAGTAGGCTCTACCCCCACTAAATGGGGTAGCGCGCATCGATCGGTACCATCCTTGAGCTTCTCCGACTTTCGGAAGGGTTAGGGTTAGGGTTAGGGATGAAAGCACATAGGAGAAAGAGATATTCTTGAATAACTTTTTTTGTGAAGGTCGGAGAGACTTGCAAGTAGGCTCTGCCCCCACTAAATGGGGTAGCGCGCATCGATCGGTACCATCCTTGAGCTTCTCCGACTTTCGGAAGGGTTAGGGTTAGGGTTAGGGATGAAAGCACATAGGAGAAAGAGAAATTCTTGAATAACTTTTTTTGTGAAGGTCGGAGAGACTTGGAAAGTGGTTGCATCTGGACTAATTTGGGTCCTGCGGATCGATTGGTACCATCCCCGAGCTTGTACGACCTTCGGAAGAGGTCGACCGACGAAATTCCCCCAAATCTGAGGAGATATTCTTGAATAACTTTTTTTGTGAAGGTCGGAGAGACTTGCAAGTAGGCTCTACCCCCACTAAATGGGGTAGCGCGCATCGATCGGTACCATCCTTGAGCTTCTCCGACTTTCGGAAGGGTTAGGGTTAGGGATGAAAGCACATAGGAGAAAGAGATATTCTTGAATAACTTTTTTTGTGAAGGTCGGAGAGACTTGGAAAGTGGTTGCATCTGGACTAATTTGGGTCCTGCGGATCGATTGGTACCATCCCCGAGCTTGTACGACCTTCGGAAGAGGTCGACCGACGAAATTCCCCCAAATCTGAGGAGATATTCTTGAATAACCTTTTTTGTGAAGGTCGGAGAGACTTGCAAGTAGGCTCTACCCCCACTAAATGGGGTTGCGCGCATCGATCGGTACCATCCTTGAGCTTCTCCGACTTTCGGAAGGGTTAGGGTTAGGGTTAGGGATGAAAGCACATAGGAGAAAGAGATATTCTTGAATAACTTTTTTTGTGAAGGTCGGAGAGACTTGCAAGTAGGCTCTACCCCCACTAAATGGGGTAGCGCGCATCGATCGGTACCATCCTTGAGCTTCTCCGACTTTCGGAAGGGTTAGGGTTAGGGTTAGGGATGAAAGCACATAGGAGAAAGAGATATTCTTGAATAACTTTTTTTGTGAAGGTCGGAGAGACTTGGAAAGTGGTTGCATCTGGACTAATTTGGGTCCTGCGGATCGATTGGTACCATCCCCGAGCTTGTACGACCTTCGGAAGAGGTCGACCGACGAAATTCCCCCAAATCTGAGGAGATATTCTTGAATTACTTTTTTTGTGAAGGTCGGAGAGACTTGCAAGTAGGCTCTACCCCCACTAAATGGGGTTGCGCGCATCGATTGGTACCATCCTTGAGCTTCTCCGACTTTCGGAAGGGTTAGGGTTAGGGTTAGGGATGAAAGCACATAGGAGAAAGAGATATTCTTGAATAACTTTTTTTGTGAAGGTCGGAGAGACTTGCAAGTAGGCTCTACCCCCACTAAATGGGGTAGCGCGCATCGATCGGTACCATCCTTGAGCTTCTCCGACTTTCGGAAGGGTTAGGGTTAGGGTTAGGGATGAAAGCACATAGGAGAAAGAGATATTCTTGAATAACTTTTTTTGTGAAGGTCGGAGAGACTTGCAAGTAGGCTCTACCCCCACTAAATGGGGTAGCGCGCATCGATCGGTACCATCCTTGAGCTTCTCCGACTTTCGGAAGGGTTAGGGTTAGGGTTAGGGATGAAAGCACATAGGAGAAAGAGATATTCTTGAATAACTTTTTTTGTGAAGGTCGGAGAGACTTGCAAGTAGGCTCTACCCCCACTAAATGGGGTAGCGCGCATCGATCGGTACCATCCTTGAGCTTCTCCGACTTTCGGAAGGGTTAGGGTTAGGGTTAGGGATGAAAGCACATAGGAGAAAGAGATATTCTTGAATAACTTTTTTTGTGAAGGTCGGAGAGACTTGCAAGTAGGCTCTACCCCCACTAAATGGGGTAGCGCGCATCGATCGGTACCATCCTTGAGCTTCTCCGACTTTCGGAAGGGTTAGGGTTAGGGTTAGGGATGAAAGCACATAGGAGAAAGAGATATTCTTGAATAACTTTTTTTGTGAAGGTCGGAGAGACTTGGAAAGTGGTTGCATCTGGACTAATTTGGGTCCTGCGGATCGATTGGTACCATCCCCGAGCTTGTACGACCTTCGGAAGAGGTCGACCGACGAAATTCCCCCAAATCTGAGGAGATATTCTTGAATAACTTTTTTTGTGAAGGTCGGAGAGACTTGCAAGTAGGCTCTACCCCCACTAAATGGGGTAGCGCGCATCGATCGGTACCATCCTTGAGCTTCTCCGACTTTCGGAAGGGTTAGGGTTAGGGTTAGGGATGAAAGCACATAGGAGAAAGAGATATTCTTGAATAACTTTTTTTGTGAAGGTCGGAGAGACTTGCAAGTAGGCTCTACCCCCACTAAATGGGGTAGCGCGCATCGATCGGTACCATCCTTGAGCTTCTCCGACTTTCGGAAGGGTTAGGGTTAGGGATGAAAGCACATAGGAGAAAGAGATATTCTTGAATAACTTTTTTTGTGAAGGTCGGAGAGACTTGGAAAGTGGTTGCATCTGGACTAATTTGGGTCCTGCGGATCGATTGGTACCATCCCCGAGCTTGTACGACCTTCGGAAGAGGTCGACCGACGAAATTCCCCCAAATCTGAGGAGATATTCTTGAATAACTTTTTTTGTGAAGGTCGGAGAGACTTGCAAGTAGGCTCTACCCCCACTAAATGGGGTTGCGCGCATCGATCGGTACCATCCTTGAGCTTCTCCGACTTTCGGAAGGGTTAGGGTTAGGGTTAGGGATGAAAGCACATAGGAGAAAGAGATATTCTTGAATAACTTTTTTTGTGAAGGTCGGAGAGACTTGCAAGTAGGCTCTACTCCCACTAAATGGGGTAGCGCGCATCGATCGGTACCATCCTTG
Source organism: Limanda limanda (assembly GCF_963576545.1). Taxonomy (NCBI): domain Eukaryota; kingdom Metazoa; phylum Chordata; class Actinopteri; order Pleuronectiformes; family Pleuronectidae; genus Limanda; species Limanda limanda. The sequence continues at coordinate 111,896 of NW_026870397.1, forward strand.
AGCTTCTCCGACTTTCGGAAGGGTTAGGGTTAGGGTTAGGGATGAAAGCACATAGGAGAAAGAGATATTCTTGAATAACTTTTTTTGTGAAGGTCGGAGAGACTTGCAAGTAGGCTCTACCCCCACTAAATGGGGTAGCGCGCATCGATCGGTACCATCCTTGAGCTTCTCCGACTTTCGGAAGGGTTAGGGTTAGGGTTAGGGATGAAAGCACATAGGAGAAAGAGATATTCTTGAATAACTTTTTTTGTGAAGGTCGGAGAGACTTGCAAGTAGGCTCTGCCCCCACTAAATGGGGTAGCGCGCATCGATCGGTACCATCCTTGAGCTTCTCCGACTTTCGGAAGGGTTAGGGTTAGGGTTAGGGATGAAAGCACATAGGAGAAAGAGATATTCTTGAATAACTTTTTTTGTGAAGGTCGGAGAGACTTGGAAAGTGGTTGCATCTGGACTAATTTGGGTCCTGCAGATCGATTGGTACCATCCCCGAGCTTGTACGACCTTCGGAAGAGGTCGACCGACGAAATTCCCCCAAATCTGAGGAGATATTCTTGAATAACTTTTTTTGTGAAGGTCGGAGAGACTTGCAAGTAGGCTCTACCCCCACTAAATGGGGTAGCGCGCATCGATCGGTACCATCCTTGAGCTTCTCCGACTTTCGGAAGGGTTAGGGTTAGGGTTAGGGATGAAAGCACATAGGAGAAAGAGATATTCTTGAATAACTTTTTTTGTGAAGGTCGGAGAGACTTGGAAAGTGGTTGCATCTGGACTAATTTGGGTCCTGCGGATCGATTGGTACCATCCCCGAGCTTGTACGACCTTCGGAAGAGGTCGACCGACGAAATCCCCCCAAATCTGAGGAGATATTCTTGAATAACTTTTTTTGTGAAGGTCGGAGAGACTTGCAAGTAGGCTCTACCCCCACTAAATGGGGTTGCGCGCATCGATCGGTACCATCCTTGAGCTTCTCCGACTTTCGGAAGGGTTAGGGTTAGGGTTAGGGATGAAAGCACATAGGAGAAAGAGATATTCTTGAATAACTTTTTTTGTGAAGGTCGGAGAGACTTGCAAGTAGGCTCTACCCCCACTAAATGGGGTAGCGCGCATCGATCGGTACCATCCTTGAGCTTCTCCGACTTTCGGAAGGGTTAGGGTTAGGGTTAGGGATGAAAGCACATAGGAGAAAGAGATATTCTTGAATAACTATTTTTGTGAAGGTCGGAGAGACTTGCAAGTAGGCTCTACCCCCACTAAATGGGGTAGCGCGCATCGATCGGTACCATCCTTGAGCTTCTCCGACTTTCGGAAGGGTTAGGGTTAGGGTTAGGGATGAAAGCACATAGGAGAAAGAGATATTCTTGAATAACTTTTTTTGTGAAGGTCGGAGAGACTTGCAAGTAGGCTCTGCCCCCACTAAATGGGGTAGCGCGCATCGATCGGTACCATCCTTGAGCTTCTCCGACTTTCGGAAGGGTTAGGGTTAGGGTTAGGGATGAAAGCACATAGGAGAAAGAGATATTCTTGAATAACTTTTTTTGTGAAGGTCGGAGAGACTTGGAAAGTGGTTGCATCTGGACTAATTTGGGTCCTGCGGATCGATTGGTACCATCCCCGAGCTTGTACGACCTTCGGAAGAGGTCGACCGACGAAATTCCCCCAAATCTGAGGAGATATTCTTGAATAACTTTTTTTGTGAAGGTCGGAGAGACTTGCAAGTAGGCTCTACCCCCACTAAATGGGGTTGCGCGCATCGATCGGTACCATCCTTGAGCTTCTCCGACTTTCGGAAGGGTTAGGGTTAGGGTTAGGGATGAAAGCACATAGGAGAAAGAGATATTCTTGAATAACTTTTTTTGTGAAGGTCGGAGAGACTTGCAAGTAGGCTCTACCCCCACTAAATGGGGTAGCACGCATCGATCGGTACCATCCTTGAGCTTCTCCGACTTTCGGAAGGGTTAGGGTTAGGGTTAGGGATGAAAGCACATAGGAGAAAGAGATATTCTTGAATAACTTTTTTTGTGAAGGTCGGAGAGACTTGCAAGTAGGCTCTACCCCCACTAAATGGGGTAGCGCGCATCGATCGGTACCATCCTTGAGCTTCTCCGACTTTCGGAAGGGTTAGGGTTAGGGTTAGGGATGAAAGCACATAGGAGAAAGAGATATTCTTGAATAACTTTTTTTGTGAAGGTCGGAGAGACTTGCAAGTAGGCTCTGCCCCCACTAAATGGGGTAGCGCGCATCGATCGGTACCATCCTTGAGCTTCTCCGACTTTCGGAAGGGTTAGGGTTAGGGTTAGGGATGAAAGCACATAGGAGAAAGAGATATTCTTGAATAACTTTTTTTGTGAAGGTCGGAGAGACTTGGAAAGTGGTTGCATCTGGACTAATTTGGGTCCTGCGGATCGATTGGTACCATCCCCGAGCTTGTACGACCTTCGGAAGAGGTCGACCGACGAAATTCCCCCAAATCTGAGGAGATATTCTTGAATAACTTTTTTTGTGAAGGTCGGAGAGACTTGCAAGTAGGCTCTACCCCCACTAAATGGGGTAGCGCGCATCGATCGGTACCATCCTTGAGCTTCTCCGACTTTCGGAAGGGTTAGGGTTAGGGATGAAAGCACATAGGAGAAAGAGATATTCTTGAATAACTTTTTTTGTGAAGGTCGGAGAGACTTGGAAAGTGGTTGCATCTGGACTAATTTGGGTCCTGCGGATCGATTGGTACCATCCCCGAGCTTGTACGACCTTCGGAAGAGGTCGACCGACGAAATTCCCCCAAATCTGAGGAGATATTCTTGAATAACCTTTTTTGTGAAGGTCGGAGAGACTTGCAAGTAGGCTCTACCCCCACTAAATGGGGTTGCGCGCATCGATCGGTACCATCCTTGAGCTTCTCCGACTTTCGGAAGGGTTAGGGTTAGGGTTAGGGATGAAAGCACATAGGAGAAAGAGATATTCTTGAATAACTTTTTTTGTGAAGGTCGGAGAGACTTGCAAGTAGGCTCTACCCCCACTAAATGGGGTAGCGCGCATCGATCGGTACCATCCTTGAGCTTCTCCGACTTTCGGAAGGGTTAGGGTTAGGGTTAGGGATGAAAGCACATAGGAGAAAGAGATATTCTTGAATAACTTTTTTTGTGAAGGTCGGAGAGACTTGGAAAGTGGTTGCATCTGGACTAATTTGGGTCCTGCGGATCGATTGGTACCATCCCCGAGCTTGTACGACCTTCGGAAGAGGTCGACCGACGAAATTCCCCCAAATCTGAGGAGATATTCTTGAATTACTTTTTTTGTGAAGGTCGGAGAGACTTGCAAGTAGGCTCTACCCCCACTAAATGGGGTTGCGCGCATCGATTGGTACCATCCTTGAGCTTCTCCGACTTTCGGAAGGGTTAGGGTTAGGGTTAGGGATGAAAGCACATAGGAGAAAGAGATATTCTTGAATAACTTTTTTTGTGAAGGTCGGAGAGACTTGCAAGTAGGCTCTACCCCCACTAAATGGGGTAGCGCGCATCGATCGGTACCATCCTTGAGCTTCTCCGACTTTCGGAAGGGTTAGGGTTAGGGTTAGGGATGAAAGCACATAGGAGAAAGAGATATTCTTGAATAACTTTTTTTGTGAAGGTCGGAGAGACTTGCAAGTAGGCTCTACCCCCACTAAATGGGGTAGCGCGCATCGATCGGTACCATCCTTGAGCTTCTCCGTCTTTCGGAAGGGTTAGGGTTAGGGTTAGGGATGAAAGCACATAGGAGAAAGAGATATTATTGAATAACTTTTTTTGTGAAGGTCGGAGAGACTTGCAAGTAGGCTCTACCCCCACTAAATGGGGTAGCGCGCATCGATCGGTACCATCCTTGAGCTTCTCCGACTTTCGGAAGGGTTAGGGTTAGGGTTAGGGATGAAAGCACATAGGAGAAAGAGATATTCTTGAATAACTTTTTTTGTGAAGGTCGGAGAGACTTGCAAGTAGGCTCTACCCCCACTAAATGGGGTAGCGCGCATCGATCGGTACCATCCTTGAGCTTCTCCGACTTTCGGAAGGGTTAGGGTTAGGGTTAGGGATGAAAGCACATAGGAGAAAGAGATATTCTTGAATAACTTTTTTTGTGAAGGTCGGAGAGACTTGGAAAGTGGTTGCATCTGGACTAATTTGGGTCCTGCGGATCGATTGGTACCATCCCCGAGCTTGTACGACCTTCGGAAGAGGTCGACCGACGAAATTCCCCCAAATCTGAGGAGATATTCTTGAATAACTTTTTTTGTGAAGGTCGGAGAGACTTGCAAGTAGGCTCTACCCCCACTAAATGGGGTAGCGCGCATCGATCGGTACCATCCTTGAGCTTCTCCGACTTTCGGAAGGGTTAGGGTTAGGGTTAGGGATGAAAGCACATAGGAGAAAGAGATATTCTTGAATAACTTTTTTTGTGAAGGTCGGAGAGACTTGCAAGTAGGCTCTACCCCCACTAAATGGGGTAGCGCGCATCGATCGGTACCATCCTTGAGCTTCTCCGACTTTCGGAAGGGTTAGGGTTAGGGATGAAAGCACATAGGAGAAAGAGATATTCTTGAATAACTTTTTTTGTGAAGGTCGGAGAGACTTGGAAAGTGGTTGCATCTGGACTAATTTGGGTCCTGCGGATCGATTGGTACCATCCCCGAGCTTGTACGACCTTCGGAAGAGGTCGACCGACGAAATTCCCCCAAATCTGAGGAGATATTCTTGAATAACTTTTTTTGTGAAGGTCGGAGAGACTTGCAAGTAGGCTCTACCCCCACTAAATGGGGTTGCGCGCATCGATCGGTACCATCCTTGAGCTTCTCCGACTTTCGGAAGGGTTAGGGTTAGGGTTAGGGATGAAAGCACATAGGAGAAAGAGATATTCTTGAATAACTTTTTTTGTGAAGGTCGGAGAGACTTGCAAGTAGGCTCTACTCCCACTAAATGGGGTAGCGCGCATCGATCGGTACCATCCTTGAGCTTCTCCGACTTTCGGAAGGGTTAGGGTTAGGGTTAGGGATGAAAGCACATAGGAGAAAGAGATATTCTTGAATAACTTTTTTTGTGAAGGTCGGAGAGACTTGCAAGTAGGCTCTACCCCCACTAAATGGGGTAGCGCGCATCGATCGGTACCATCCTTGAGCTTCTCCGACTTTCGGAAGGGTTAGGGTTAGGGTTAGGGATGAAAGCACATAGGAGAAAGAGATATTCTTGAATAACTTTTTTTGTGAAGGTCGGAGAGACTTGCAAGTAGGCTCTGCCCCCACTAAATGGGGTAGCGCGCATCGATCGGTACCATCCTTGAGCTTCTCCGACTTTCGGAAGGGTTAGGGTTAGGGTTAGGGATGAAAGCACATAGGAGAAAGAGATATTCTTGAATAACTTTTTTTGTGAAGGTCGGAGAGACTTGGAAAGTGGTTGCATCTGGACTAATTTGGGTCCTGCGGATCGATTGGTACCATCCCCGAGCTTGTACGACCTTCGGAAGAGGTCGACCGACGAAATTCCCCCAAATCTGAGGAGATATTCTTGAATAACTTTTTTTGTGAAGGTCGGAGAGACTTGCAAGTAGGCTCTACCCCCACTAAATGGGGTAGCGCGCATCGATCGGTACCATCCTTGAGCTTCTCCGACTTTCGGAAGGGTTAGGGTTAGGGATGAAAGCACATAGGAGAAAGAGATATTCTTGAATAACTTTTTTTGTGAAGGTCGGAGAGACTTGGAAAGTGGTTGCATCTGGACTAATTTGGGTCCTGCGGATCGATTGGTACCATCTCCGAGCTTGTACGACCTTCGGAAGAGGTCGACCGACGAAATTCCCCCAAATCTGAGGAGATATTCTTGAATAACTTTTTTTGTGAAGGTCGGAGAGACTTGCAAGTAGGCTCTACCCCCACTAAATGGGGTTGCGCGCATCGATCGGTACCATCCTTGAGCTTCTCCGACTTTCGGAAGGGTTAGGGTTAGGGTTAGGGATGAAAGCACATAGGAGAAAGAGATATTCTTGAATAACTTTTTTTGTGAAGGTCGGAGAGACTTGCAAGTAGGCTCTACTCCCACTAAATGGGGTAGCGCGCATCGATCGGTACCATCCTTGAGCTTCTCCGACTTTCGGAAGGGTTAGGGTTAGGGTTAGGGATGAAAGCACATAGGAGAAAGAGATATTCTTGAATAACTTTTTTTGTGAAGGTCGGAGAGACTTGCAAGTAGGCTCTACCCCCACTAAATGGGGTAGCGCGCATCGATCGGTACCATCCTTGAGCTTCTCCGACTTTCGGAAGGGTTAGGGTTAGGGTTAGGGATGAAAGCACATAGGAGAAAGAGATATTCTTGAATAACTTTTTTTGTGAAGGTCGGAGAGACTTGCAAGTAGGCTCTGCCCCCACTAAATGGGGTAGCGCGCATCGATCGGTACCATCCTTGAGCTTCTCCGACTTTCGGAAGGGTTAGGGTTAGGGTTAGGGATGAAAGCACATAGGAGAAAGAGATATTCTTGAATAACTTTTTTTGTGAAGGTCGGAGAGACTTGGAAAGTGGTTGCATCTGGACTAATTTGGGTCCTGCGGATCGATTGGTACCATCCCCGAGCTTGTACGACCTTCGGAAGAGGTCGACCGACGAAATTCCCCCAAATCTGAGGAGATATTCTTGAATAACTTTTTTTGTGAAGGTCGGAGAGACTTGCAAGTAGGCTCTACCCCCACTAAATGGGGTTGCGCGCATCGATCGGTACCATCCTTGAGCTTCTCCGACTTTCGGAAGGGTTAGGGTTAGGGTTAGGGATGAAAGCACATAGGAGAAAGAGATATTCTTGAATAACTTTTTTTGTGAAGGTCGGAGAGACTTGCAAGTAGGCTCTACTCCCACTAAATGGGGTAGCGCGCATCGATCGGTACCATCCTTGAGCTTCTCCGACTTTCGGAAGGGTTAGGGTTAGGGTTAGGGATGAAAGCACATAGGAGAAAGAGATATTCTTGAATAACTTTTTTTGTGAAGGTCGGAGAGACTTGCAAGTAGGCTCTACCCCCACTAAATGGGGTAGCGCGCATCGATCGGTACCATCCTTGAGCTTCTCCGACTTTCGGAAGGGTTAGGGTTAGGGTTAGGGATGAAAGCACATTGGAGAAAGAGATATTCTTGAATAACTTTTTTTGTGAAGGTCGGAGAGACTTGCAAGTAGGCTCTGCCCCCACTAAATGGGGTAGCGCGCATCGATCGGTACCATCCTTGAGCTTCTCCGACTTTCGGAAGGGTTAGGGTTAGGGTTAGGGATGAAAGCACATAGGAGAAAGAGATATTCTTGAATAACTTTTTTTGTGAAGGTCGGAGAGACTTGGAAAGTGGTTGCATCTGGACTAATTTGGGTCCTGCGGATCGATTGGTACCATCCCCGAGCTTGTACGACCTTCGGAAGAGGTCGACCGACGAAATTCCCCCAAATCTGAGGAGATATTCTTGAATAACTTTTTTTGTGAAGGTCGGAGAGACTTGCAAGTAGGCTCTACCCCCACTAAATGGGGTAGCGCGCATCGATCGGTACCATCCTTGAGCTTCTCCGACTTTCGGAAGGGTTAGGGTTAGGGATGAAAGCACATAGGAGAAAGAGATATTCTTGAATAACTTTTTTTGTGAAGGTCGGAGAGACATGGAAAGTGGTTGCATCTGGACTAATTTGGGTCCTGCGGATCGATTGGTACCATCCCCGAGCTTGTACGACCTTCGGAAGAGGTCGACCGACGAAATTCCCCCAAATCTGAGGAGATATTCTTGAATAACTTTTTTTGTGAAGGTCGGAGAGACTTGCAAGTAGGCTCTACCCCCACTAAATGGGGTTGCGCGCATCGATCGGTACCATCCTTGAGCTTCTCCGACTTTCGGAAGGGTTAGGGTTAGGGTTAGGGATGAAAGCACATAGGAGAAAGAGATATTCTTGAATAACTTTTTTTGTGAAGGTCGGAGAGACTTGCAAGTAGGCTCTACTCCCACTAAATGGGGTAGCGCGCATCGATCGGTACCATCCTTGAGCTTCTCCGACTTTCGGAAGGGTTAGGGTTAGGGTTAGGGATGAAAGCACATAGGAGAAAGAGATATTCTTGAATAACTTTTTTTGTGAAGGTCGGAGAGACTTGCAAGTAGGCTCTACCCCCACTAAATGGGGTAGCGCGCATCGATCGGTACCATCCTTGAGCTTCTCCGACTTTCGGAAGGGTTAGGGTTAGGGTTAGGGATGAAAGCACATAGGAGAAAGAGATATTCTTGAATAACTTTTTTTGTGAAGGTCGGAGAGACTTGCAAGTAGGCTCTGCCCCCACTAAATGGGGTAGCGCGCATCGATCGGTACCATCCTTGAGCTTCTCCGACTTTCGGAAGGGTTAGGGTTAGGGTTAGGGATGAAAGCACATAGGAGAAAGAGATATTCTTGAATAACTTTTTTTGTGAAGGTCGGAGAGACTTGGAAAGTGGTTGCATCTGGACTAATTTGGGTCCTGCGGATCGATTGGTACCATCCCCGAGCTTGTACGACCTTCGGAAGAGGTCGACCGACGAAATTCCCCCAAATCTGAGGAGATATTCTTGAATAACTTTTTTTGTGAAGGTCGGAGAGACTTGCAAGTAGGCTCTACCCCCACTAAATGGGGTTGCGCGCATCGATCGGTACCATCCTTGAGCTTCTCCGACTTTCGGAAGGGTTAGGGTTAGGGTTAGGGATGAAAGCACATAGGAGAAAGAGATATTCTTGAATAACTTTTTTTGTGAAGGTCGGAGAGACTTGCAAGTAGGCTCTACTCCCACTAAATGGGGTAGCGCGCATCGATCGGTACCATCCTTGAGCTTCTCCGACTTTCGGAAGGGTTAGGGTTAGGGTTAGGGATGAAAGCACATAGGAGAAAGAGATATTCTTGAATAACTTTTTTTGTGAAGGTCGGAGAGACTTGCAAGTAGGCTCTACCCCCACTAAATGGGGTAGCGCGCATCGATCGGTACCATCCTTGAGCTTCTCCGACTTTCGGAAGGGTTAGGGTTAGGGTTAGGGATGAAAGCACATAGGAGAAAGAGATATTCTTGAATAACTTTTTTTGTGAAGGTCGGAGAGACTTGCAAGTAGGCTCTGCCCCCACTAAATGGGGTAGCGCGCATCGATCGGTACCATCCTTGAGCTTCTCCGACTTTCGGAAGGGTTAGGGTTAGGGTTAGGGATGAAAGCACATAGGAGAAAGAGATATTCTTGAATAACTTTTTTTGTGAAGGTCGGAGAGACTTGGAAAGTGGTTGCATCTGGACTAATTTGGGTCCTGCGGATCGATTGGTACCATCCCCGAGCTTGTACGACCTTCGGAAGAGGTCGACCGACGAAATTCCCCCAAATCTGAGGAGATATTCTTGAATAACTTTTTTTGTGAAGGTCGGAGAGACTTGCAAGTAGGCTCTACCCCCACTAAATGGGGTTGCGCGCATCGATCGGTACCATCCTTGAGCTTCTCCGACTTTCGGAAGGGTTAGGGTTAGGGTTAGGGATGAAAGCACATAGGAGAAAGAGATATTCTTGAATAACTTTTTTTGTGAAGGTCGGAGAGACTTGCAAGTAGGCTCTACTCCCACTAAATGGGGTAGCGCGCATCGATCGGTACCATCCTTGAGCTTCTCCGACTTTCGGAAGGGTTAGGGTTAGGGTTAGGGATGAAAGCACATAGGAGAAAGAGATATTCTTGAATAACTTTTTTTGTGAAGGTCGGAGAGACTTGCAAGTAGGCTCTACCCCCACTAAATGGGGTAGCGCGCATCGATCGGTACCATCCTTGAGCTTCTCCGACTTTCGGAAGGGTTAGGGTTAGGGTTAGGGATGAAAGCACATAGGAGAAAGAGATATTCTTGAATAACTTTTTTTGTGAAGGTCGGAGAGACTTGCAAGTAGGCTCTGCCCCCACTAAATGGGGTAGCGCGCATCGATCGGTACCATCCTTGAGCTTCTCCGACTTTCGGAAGGGTTAGGGTTAGGGTTAGGGATGAAAGCACATAGGAGAAAGAGATATTCTTGAATAACTTTTTTTGTGAAGGTCGGAGAGACTTGGAAAGTGGTTGCATCTGGACTAATTTGGGTCCTGCGGATCGATTGGTACCATCCCCGAGCTTGTACGACCTTCGGAAGAGGTCGACCGACGAAATTCCCCCAAATCTGAGGAGATATTCTTGAATAACTTTTTTTGTGAAGGTCGGAGAGACTTGCAAGTAGGCTCTACCCCCACTAAATGGGGTAGCGCGCATCGATCGGTACCATCCTTGAGCTTCTCCGACTTTCGGAAGGGTTAGGGTTAGGGATGAAAGCACATAGGAGAAAGAGATATTCTTGAATAACTTTTTTTGTGAAGGTCGGAGAGACTTGGAAAGTGGTTGCATCTGGACTAATTTGGGTCCTGCGGATCGATTGGTACCATCCCCGAGCTTGTACGACCTTCGGAAGAGGTCGACCGACGAAATTCCCCCAAATCTGAGGAGATATTCTTGAATAACTTTTTTTGTGAAGGTCGGAGAGACTTGCAAGTAGGCTCTACCCCCACTAAATGGGGTTGCGCGCATCGATCGGTACCATCCTTGAGCTTCTCCGACTTTCGGAAGGGTTAGGGTTAGGGTTAGGGATGAAAGCACATAGGAGAAAGAGATATTCTTGAATAACTTTTTTTGTGAAGGTCGGAGAGACTTGCAAGTAGGCTCTACTCCCACTAAATGGGGTAGCGCGCATCGATCGGTACCATCCTTGAGCTTCTCCGACTTTCGGAAGGGTTAGGGTTAGGGTTAGGGATGAAAGCACATAGGAGAAAGAGATATTCTTGAATAACTTTTTTTGTGAAGGTCGGAGAGACTTGCAAGTAGGCTCTACCCCCACTAAATGGGGTAGCGCGCATCGATCGGTACCATCCTTGAGCTTCTCCGACTTTCGGAAGGGTTAGGGTTAGGGTTAGGGATGAAAGCACATAGGAGAAAGAGATATTCTTGAATAACTTTTTTTGTGAAGGTCGGAGAGACTTGCAAGTAGGCTCTGCCCCCACTAAATGGGGTAGCGCGCATCGATCGGTACCATCCTTGAGCTTCTCCGACTTTCGGAAGGGTTAGGGTTAGGGTTAGGGATGAAAGCACATAGGAGAAAGAGATATTCTTGAATAACTTTTTTTGTGAAGGTCGGAGAGACTTGGAAAGTGGTTGCATCTGGACTAATTTGGGTCCTGCGGATCGATTGGTACCATCCCCGAGCTTGTACGACCTTCGGAAGAGGTCGACCGACGAAATTCCCCCAAATCTGAGGAGATATTCTTGAATAACTTTTTTTGTGAAGGTCGGAGAGACTTGCAAGTAGGCTCTACCCCCACTAAATGGGGTAGCGCGCATCGATCGGTACCATCCTTGAGCTTCTCCGACTTTCGGAAGGGTTAGGGTTAGGGATGAAAGCACATAGGAGAAAGAGATATTCTTGAATAACTTTTTTTGTGAAGGTCGGAGAGACTTGGAAAGTGGTTGCATCTGGACTAATTTGGGTCCTGCGGATCGATTGGTACCATCCCCGAGCTTGTACGACCTTCGGAAGAGGTCGACCGACGAAATTCCCCCAAATCTGAGGAGATATTCTTGAATAACTTTTTTTGTGAAGGTCGGAGAGACTTGCAAGTAGGCTCTACCCCCACTAAATGGGGTAGCGCGCATCGATCGGTACCATCCTTGAGCTTCTCCGACTTTCGGAAGGGTTAGGGTTAGGGTTAGGGATGAAAGCACATAGGAGAAAGAGATATTCTTGAATAACTTTTTTTGTGAAGGTCGGAGAGACTTGCAAGTAGGCTCTGCCCCCACTAAATGGGGTAGCGCGCATCGATCGGTACCATCCTTGAGCTTCTCCGACTTTCGGAAGGGTTAGGGTTAGGGTTAGGGATGAAAGCACATAGGAGAAAGAGATATTCTTGAATAACTTTTTTTGTGAAGGTCGGAGAGACTTGGAAAGTGGTTGCATCTGGACTAATTTGGGTCCTGCGGATCGATTGGTACCATCCCCGAGCTTGTACGACCTTCGGAAGAGGTCGACCGACGAAATTCCCCCAAATCTGAGGAGATATTCTTGAATAACTTTTTTTGTGAAGGTCGGAGAGACTTGCAAGTAGGCTCTACCCCCACTAAATGGGGTTGCGCGCATCGATCGGTACCATCCTTGAGCTTCTCCGACTTTCGGAAGGGTTAGGGTTAGGGTTAGGGATGAAAGCACATAGGAGAAAGAGATATTCTTGAATAACTTTTTTTGTGAAGGTCGGAGAGACTTGCAAGTAGGCTCTACCCCCACTAAATGGGGTAGCACGCATCGATCGGTACCATCCTTGAGCTTCTCCGACTTTCGGAAGGGTTAGGGTTAGGGTTAGGGATGAAAGCACATAGGAGAAAGAGATATTCTTGAATAACTTTTTTTGTGAAGGTCGGAGAGACTTGCAAGTAGGCTCTACCCCCACTAAATGGGGTAGCGCGCATCGATCGGTACCATCCTTGAGCTTCTCCGACTTTCGGAAGGGTTAGGGTTAGGGTTAGGGATGAAAGCACATAGGAGAAAGAGATATTCTTGAATAACTTTTTTTGTGAAGGTCGGAGAGACTTGCAAGTAGGCTCTGCCCCCACTAAATGGGGTAGCGCGCATCGATCGGTACCATCCTTGAGCTTCTCCGACTTTCGGAAGGGTTAGGGTTAGGGTTAGGGATGAAAGCACATAGGAGAAAGAGATATTCTTGAATAACTTTTTTTGTGAAGGTCGGAGAGACTTGGAAAGTGGTTGCATCTGGACTAATTTGGGTCCTGCGGATCGATTGGTACCATCCCCGAGCTTGTACGACCTTCGGAAGAGGTCGACCGACGAAATTCCCCCAAATCTGAGGAGATATTCTTGAATAACTTTTTTTGTGAAGGTCGGAGAGACTTGCAAGTAGGCTCTACCCCCACTAAATGGGGTAGCGCGCATCGATCGGTACCATCCTTGAGCTTCTCCGACTTTCGGAAGGGTTAGGGTTAGGGTTAGGGATGAAAGCACATAGGAGAAAGAGATATTCTTGAATAACTTTTTTTGTGAAGGTCGGAGAGACTTGGAAAGTGGTTGCATCTGGACTAATTTGGGTCCTGCGGATCGATTGGTACCATCCCCGAGCTTGTACGACCTTCGGAAGAGGTCGACCGACGAAATTCCCCCAAATCTGAGGAGATATTCTTGAATAACTTTTTTTGTGAAGGTCGGAGAGACTTGCAAGTAGGCTCTACCCCCACTAAATGGGGTTGCGCGCATCGATCGGTACCATCCTTGAGCTTCTCCGACTTTCGGAAGGGTTAGGGTTAGGGTTAGGGATGAAAGCACATAGGAGAAAGAGATATTCTTGAATAACTTTTTTTGTGAAGGTCGGAGAGACTTGCAAGTAGGCTCTACCCCCACTAAATGGGGTAGCGCGCATCGATCGGTACCATCCTTGAGCTTCTCCGACTTTCGGAAGGGTTAGGGTTAGGGTTAGGGATGAAAGCACATAGGAGAAAGAGATATTCTTGAATAACTTTTTTTGTGAAGGTCGGAGAGACTTGCAAGTAGGCTCTACCCCCACTAAATGGGGTAGCGCGCATCGATCGGTACCATCCTTGAGCTTCTCCGACTTTCGGAAGGGTTAGGGTTAGGGTTAGGGATGAAAGCACATAGGAGAAAGAGATATTCTTGAATAACTTTTTTTGTGAAGGTCGGAGAGACTTGCAAGTAGGCTCTGCCCCCACTAAATGGGGTAGCGCGCATCGATCGGTACCATCCTTGAGCTTCTCCGACTTTCGGAAGGGTTAGGGTTAGGGTTAGGGATGAAAGCACATAGGAGAAAGAGATATTCTTGAATAACTTTTTTTGTGAAGGTCGGAGAGACTTGGAAAGTGGTTGCATCTGGACTAATTTGGGTCCTGCGGATCGATTGGTACCATCCCCGAGCTTGTACGACCTTCGGAAAAGGTCGACCGACGAAATTCCCCCAAATCTGAGGAGATATTCTTGAATAACTTTTTTTGTGAAGGTCGGAGAGACTTGCAAGTAGGCTCTACCCCCACTAAATGGGGTAGCGCGCATCGATCGGTACCATCCTTGAGCTTCTCCGACTTTCGGAAGGGTTAGGGTTAGGGTTAGGGATGAAAGCACATAGGAGAAAGAGATATTCTTGAATAACTTTTTTTGTGAAGGTCGGAGAGACTTGGAAAGTGGTTGCATCTGGATTAATTTGGGTCCTGCGGATCGATTGGTACCATCCCCGAGCTTGTACGACCTTCGGAAGAGGTCGACCGACGAAATTCCCCCAAATCTGAGGAGATATTCTTGAATAACTTTTTTTGTGAAGGTCGGAGAGACTTGCAAGTAGGCTCTACCCCCACTAAATGGGGTTGCGCGCATCGATCGGTACCATCCTTGAGCTTCTCCGACTTTCGGAAGGGTTAGGGTTAGGGTTAGGGATGAAAGCACATAGGAGAAAGAGATATTCTTGAATAACTTTTTTTGTGAAGGTCGGAGAGACTTGCAAGTAGGCTTTACCCCCACTAAATGGGGTAGCGCGCATCGATCGGTACCATCCTTGAGCTTCTCCGACTTTCGGAAGGGTTAGGGTTAGGGTTAGGGATGAAAGCACATAGGAGAAAGAGATATTCTTGAATAACTTTTTTTGTGAAGGTCGGAGAGACTTTCAAGTAGGCTCTACCCCCACTAAATGGGGTAGCGCGCATCGATCGGTACCATCCTTGAGCTTCTCCGACTTTCGGAAGGGTTAGGGTTAGGGTTAGGGATGAAAGCACATAGGAGAAAGAGATATTCTTGAATAACTTTTTTTGTGAAGGTCGGAGAGACTTGCAAGTAGGCTCTGCCCCCACTAAATGGGGTAGCGCGCATCGATCGGTACCATCCTTGAGCTTCTCCGACTTTCGGAAGGGTTAGGGTTAGGGTTAGGGATGAAAGCACATAGGAGAAAGAGATATTCTTGAATAACTTTTTTTGTGAAGGTCGGAGAGACTTGGAAAGTGGTTGCATCTGGACTAATTTGGGTCCTGCGGATCGATTGGTACCATCCCCGAGCTTGTACGACCTTCGGAAGAGGTCGACCGACGAAATTCCCCCAAATCTGAGGAGATATTCTTGAATAACTTTTTTTGTGAAGGTCGGAGAGACTTGCAAGTAGGCTCTACCCCCACTAAATGGGGTAGCGCGCATCGATCGGTACCATCTTTGAGCTTCTCCGACTTTCGGAAGGGTTAGGGTTAGGGTTAGGGATGAAAGCACATAGGAGAAAGAGATATTCTTGAATAACTTTTTTTGTGAAGGTCGGAGAGACTTGGAAAGTGGTTGCATCTGGACTAATTTGGGTCCTGCGGATCGATTGGTACCATCCCCGAGCTTGTACGACCTTCGGAAAAGGTCGACCGACGAAATTCCCCCAAATCTGAGGAGATATTCTTGAATAACTTTTTTTGTGAAGGTCGGAGAGACTTGCAAGTAGGCTCTACCCCCACTAAATGGGGTTGCGCGCATCGATCGGTACCATCCTTGAGCTTCTCCGACTTTCGGAAGGGTTAGGGTTAGGGTTAGGGATGAAAGCACATAGGAGAAAGAGATATTCTTGAATAACTTTTTTTGTGAAGGTCGGAGAGACTTGCAAGTAGGCTCTACCCCCACTAAATGGGGTAGCGCGCATCGATCGGTACCATCCTTGAGCTTCTCCGACTTTCGGAAGGGTTAGGGTTAGGGTTAGGGATGAAAGCACATAGGAGAAAGAGATTTTCTTGAATAACTTTTTTTGTGAAGGTCGGAGAGACTTGGAAAGTGGTTGCATCTGGACTAATTTGGGTCCTGCGGATCGATTGGTACCATCCCCGAGCTTGTACGACCTTCGGAAGAGGTCGACCGACGAAATTCCCCCAAATCTGAGGAGATATTCTTGAATAACTTTTTTTGTGAAGGTCGGAGAGACTTGCAAGTAGGCTCTACCCCCACTAAATGGGGTTGCACGCATCGATCGGTACCATCCTTGAGCTTCTCCGACTTTCGGAAGGGTTAGGGTTAGGGTTAGGGATGAAAGCACATAGGAGAAAGAGATATTCTTGAATAACTTTTTTTGTGAAGGTCGGAGAGACTTGCAAGTAGGCTCTACCCCCACTAAATGGGGTAGCGCGCATCGATCGGTACCATCCTTGAGCTTCTCCGACTTTCGGAAGGGTTAGGGTTAGGGTTAGGGATGAAAGCACATAGGAGAAAGAGATATTCTTGAATAACTTTTTTTGTGAAGGTCGGAGAGACTTGGAAAGTGGTTGCATCTGGACTAATTTGGGTCCTGCGGATCGATTGGTACCATCCCCGAGCTTGTACGACCTTTGGAAGAGGTCGACCGACGAAATTCCCCCAAATCTGAGGAGATATTCTTGAATAACTTTTTTTGTGAAGGTCGGAGAGACTTGCAAGTAGGCTCTACCCCCACTAAATGGGGTAGCGCGCATCGATCGGTACCATCCTTGAGCTTCTCCGACTTTCGGAAGGGTTAGGGTTAGGGTTAGGGATGAAAGCACATAGGAGAAAGAGATATTCTTGAATAACTTTTTTTGTGAAGGTCGGAGAGACTTTCAAGTAGGCTCTACCCCCACTAAATGGGGTAGCGCGCATCGATCGGTACCATCCTTGAGCTTCTCCGACTTTCGGAAGGGTTAGGGTTAGGGTTAGGGATGAAAGCACATAGGAGAAAGAGATATTCTTGAATAACTTTTTTTGTGAAGGTCGGAGAGACTTGCAAGTAGGCTCTGCCCCCACTAAATGGGGTAGCGCGCATCGATCGGTACCATCCTTGAGCTTCTCCGACTTTCGGAAGGGTTAGGGTTAGGGTTAGGGATGAAAGCACATAGGAGAAAGAGATATTCTTGAATAACTTTTTTTGTGAAGGTCGGAGAGACTTGGAAAGTGGTTGCATCTGGACTAATTTGGGTCCTGCGGATCGATTGGTACCATCCCCGAGCTTGTACGACCTTCGGAAGAGGTCGACCGACGAAATTCCCCCAAATCTGAGGAGATATTCTTGAATAACTTTTTTTGTGAAGGTCGGAGAGACTTGCAAGTAGGCTCTACCCCCACTAAATGGGGTAGCGCGCATCGATCGGTACCATCTTTGAGCTTCTCCGACTTTCGGAAGGGTTAGGGTTAGGGTTAGGGATGAAAGCACATAGGAGAAAGAGATATTCTTGAATAACTTTTTTTGTGAAGGTCGGAGAGACTTGGAAAGTGGTTGCATCTGGACTAATTTGGGTCCTGCGGATCGATTGGTACCATCCCCGAGCTTGTACGACCTTCGGAAAAGGTCGACCGACGAAATTCCCCCAAATCTGAGGAGATATTCTTGAATAACTTTTTTTGTGAAGGTCGGAGAGACTTGCAAGTAGGCTCTACCCCCACTAAATGGGGTTGCGCGCATCGATCGGTACCATCCTTGAGCTTCTCCGACTTTCGGAAGGGTTAGGGTTAGGGTTAGGGATGAAAGCACATAGGAGAAAGAGATATTCTTGAATAACTTTTTTTGTGAAGGTCGGAGAGACTTGCAAGTAGGCTCTACCCCCACTAAATGGGGTAGCGCGCATCGATCGGTACCATCCTTGAGCTTCTCCGACTTTCGGAAGGGTTAGGGTTAGGGTTAGGGATGAAAGCACATAGGAGAAAGAGATTTTCTTGAATAACTTTTTTTGTGAAGGTCGGAGAGACTTGGAAAGTGGTTGCATCTGGACTAATTTGGGTCCTGCGGATCGATTGGTACCATCCCCGAGCTTGTACGACCTTCGGAAGAGGTCGACCGACGAAATTCCCCCAAATCTGAGGAGATATTCTTGAATAACTTTTTTTGTGAAGGTCGGAGAGACTTGCAAGTAGGCTCTACCCCCACTAAATGGGGTTGCACGCATCGATCGGTACCATCCTTGAGCTTCTCCGACTTTCGGAAGGGTTAGGGTTAGGGTTAGGGATGAAAGCACATAGGAGAAAGAGATATTCTTGAATAACTTTTTTTGTGAAGGTCGGAGAGACTTGCAAGTAGGCTCTACCCCCACTAAATGGGGTAGCGCGCATCGATCGGTACCATCCTTGAGCTTCTCCGACTTTCGGAAGGGTTAGGGTTAGGGTTAGGGATGAAAGCACATAGGAGAAAGAGATATTCTTGAATAACTTTTTTTGTGAAGGTCGGAGAGACTTGGAAAGTGGTTGCATCTGGACTAATTTGGGTCCTGCGGATCGATTGGTACCATCCCCGAGCTTGTACGACCTTTGGAAGAGGTCGACCGACGAAATTCCCCCAAATCTGAGGAGATATTCTTGAATAACTTTTTTTGTGAAGGTCGGAGAGACTTGCAAGTAGGCTCTACCCCCACTAAATGGGGTAGCGCGCATCGATCGGTACCATCCTTGAGCTTCTCCGACTTTCGGAAGGGTTAGGGTTAGGGTTAGGGATGAAAGCACATAGGAGAAAGAGATATTCTTGAATAACTTTTTTTGTGAAGGTCGGAGAGACTTGCAAGTAGGCTCTACCCCCACTAAATGGGGTAGCGCGCATCGATCGGTACCATCCTTGAGCTTCTCCGACTTTCGGAAGGGTTAGGGTTAGGGTTAGGGATGAAAGCACATAGGAGATAGATATTCTTGAATAACTTTTTTTGTGAAGGTCGGAGAGACTTGGAAAGTGGTTGCATCTGGACTAATTTGGGTCCTGCAGATCGATTTGTACCATCCCCGAGCTTGTACGACCTTCGGAAGAGGTCGACCGACGAAATTCCCCCAAATCTGAGGAGATATTCTTGAATAACTTTTTTTGTGAAGGTCGGAGAGACTTGCAAGTAGGCTCTACCCCCATTAAATGGGGTTGCGCGCATCGATCGGTACCATCCTTGAGCTTCTCCGACTTTCGGAAGGGTTAGGGTTAGGGTTAGGGATGAAAGCACATAGGAGAAAGAGATATTCTTGAATAACTTTTTTTGTGAAGGTCGGAGAGACTTGCAAGTAGGCTCTACCCCCACTAAATGGGGTAGCACGCATCGATCGGTACCATCCTTGAGCTTCTCCGACTTTCGGAAGGGTTAGGGTTAGGGTTAGGGATGAAAGCACATAGGAGAAAGAGATATTCTTGAATAACTTTTTTTGTGAAGGTCGGAGAGACTTGCAAGTAGGCTCTACCCCCACTAAATGGGGTAGCGCGCATCGATCGGTACCATCCTTGAGCTTCTCCGACTTTCGGAAGGGTTAGGGTTAGGGTTAGGGATGAAAGCACATAGGAGAAAGAGATATTCTTGAATAACTTTTTTTGTGAAGGTCGGAGAGACTTGCAAGTAGGCTCTGCCCCCACTAAATGGGGTAGCGCGCATCGATCGGTACCATCCTTGAGCTTCTCCGACTTTCGGAAGGGTTAGGGTTAGGGTTAGGGATGAAAGCACATAGGAGAAAGAGATATTCTTGAATAACTTTTTTTGTGAAGGTCGGAGAGACTTGGAAAGTGGTTGCATCTGGACTAATTTGGGTCCTGCGGATCGATTGGTACCATCCCCGAGCTTGTACGACCTTCGGAAGAGGTCGACCGACGAAATTCCCCCAAATCTGAGGAGATATTCTTGAATAACTTTTTTTGTGAAGGTCGGAGAGACTTGCAAGTAGGCTCTACCCCCACTAAATGGGGTAGCGCGCATCGATCGGTACCATCCTTGAGCTTCTCCGACTTTCGGAAGGGTTAGGGTTAGGGTTAGGGATGAAAGCACATAGGAGAAAGAGATATTCTTGAATAACTTTTTTTGTGAAGGTCGGAGAGACTTGGAAAGTGGTTGCATCTGGACTAATTTGGGTCCTGCGGATCGATTGGTACCATCCCCGAGCTTGTACGACCTTCGGAAGAGGTCGACCGACGAAATTCCCCCAAATCTGAGGAGATATTCTTGAATAACTTTTTTTGTGAAGGTCGGAGAGACTTGCAAGTAGGCTCTACCCCCACTAAATGGGGTTGCGCGCATCGATCGGTACCATCCTTGAGCTTCTCCGACTTTCGGAAGGGTTAGGGTTAGGGTTAGGGATGAAAGCACATAGGAGAAAGAGATATTCTTGAATAACTTTTTTTGTGAAGGTCGGAGAGACTTGCAAGTAGGCTCTACCCCCACTAAATGGGGTAGCGCGCATCGATCGGTACCATCCTTGAGCTTCTCCGACTTTCGGAAGGGTTAGGGTTAGGGTTAGGGATGAAAGCACATAGGAGAAAGAGATATTCTTGAATAACTTTTTTTGTGAAGGTCGGAGAGACTTGCAAGTAGGCTCTACCCCCACTAAATGGGGTAGCGCGCATCGATCGGTACCATCCTTGAGCTTCTCCGACTTTCGGAAGGGTTAGGGTTAGGGTTAGGGATGAAAGCACATAGGAGAAAGAGATATTCTTGAATAACTTTTTTTGTGAAGGTCGGAGAGACTTGCAAGTAGGCTCTGCCCCCACTAAATGGGGTAGCGCGCATCGATCGGTACCATCCTTGAGCTTCTCCGACTTTCGGAAGGGTTAGGGTTAGGGTTAGGGATGAAAGCACATAGGAGAAAGAGATATTCTTGAATAACTTTTTTTGTGAAGGTCGGAGAGACTTGGAAAGTGGTTGCATCTGGACTAATTTGGGTCCTGCGGATCGATTGGTACCATCCCCGAGCTTGTACGACCTTCGGAAAAGGTCGACCGACGAAATTCCCCCAAATCTGAGGAGATATTCTTGAATAACTTTTTTTGTGAAGGTCGGAGAGACTTGCAAGTAGGCTCTACCCCCACTAAATGGGGTAGCGCGCATCGATCGGTACCATCCTTGAGCTTCTCCGACTTTCGGAAGGGTTAGGGTTAGGGTTAGGGATGAAAGCACATAGGAGAAAGAGATATTCTTGAATAACTTTTTTTGTGAAGGTCGGAGAGACTTGGAAAGTGGTTGCATCTGGACTAATTTGGGTCCTGCGGATCGATTGGTACCATCCCCGAGCTTGTACGACCTTCGGAAGAGGTCGACCGACGAAATTCCCCCAAATCTGAGGAGATATTCTTGAATAACTTTTTTTGTGAAGGTCGGAGAGACTTGCAAGTAGGCTCTACCCCCACTAAATGGGGTTGCGCGCATCGATCGGTACCATCCTTGAGCTTCTCCGACTTTCGGAAGGGTTAGGGTTAGGGATGAAAGCACATAGGAGAAAGAGATATTCTTGAATAACTTTTTTTGTGAAGGTCGGAGAGACTTGCAAGTAGGCTCTACCCCCACTAAATGGGGTAGCGCGCATCGATCGGTACCATCCTTGAGCTTCTCCGACTTTCGGAAGGGTTAGGGTTAGGGTTAGGGATGAAAGCACATAGGAGAAAGAGATATTCTTGAATAACTTTTTTTGTGAAGGTCGGAGAGACTTGCAAGTAGGCTCTACCCCCACTAAATGGGGTAGCGCGCATCGATCGGTACCATCCTTGAGCTTCTCCGACTTTCGGAAGGGTTAGGGTTAGGGTTAGGGATGAAAGCACATAGGAGAAAGAGATATTCTTGAATAACTTTTTTTGTGAAGGTCGGAGAGACTTGCAAGTAGGCTCTGCCCCCACTAAATGGGGTAGCGCGCATCGATCGGTACCATCCTTGAGCTTCTCCGACTTTCGGAAGGGTTAGGGTTAGGGTTAGGGATGAAAGCACATAGGAGAAAGAGATATTCTTGAATAACTTTTTTTGTGAAGGTCGGAGAGACTTGGAAAGTGGTTGCATCTGGACTAATTTGGGTCCTGCGGATCGATTGGTACCATCCTTGAGCTTGTACGACCTTCGGAAGAGGTCGACCGACGAAATTCCCCCAAATCTGAGGAGATATTCTTGAATAACTTTTTTTGTGAAGGTCGGAGAGACTTGCAAGTAGGCTCTACCCCCACTAAATGGGGTAGCGCGCATCGATCGGTACCATCCTTGAGCTTCTCCGACTTTCGGAAGGGTTAGGGTTAGGGTTAGGGATGAAAGCACATAGGAGAAAGAGATATTCTTGAATAACTTTTTTTGTGAAGGTCGGAGAGACTTGGAAAGTGGTTGCATCTGGACTAATTTGGGTCCTGCGGATCGATTGGTACCATCCCCGAGCTTGTACGACCTTCGGAAAAGGTCGACCGACGAAATTCCCCCAAATCTGAGGAGATATTCTTGAATAACTTTTTTTGTGAAGGTCGGAGAGACTTGCAAGTAGGCTCTACCCCCACTAAATGGGGTTGCGCGCATCGATCGGTACCATCCTTGAGCTTCTCCGACTTTCGGAAGGGTTAGGGTTAGGGTTAGGGATGAAAGCACATAGGAGAAAGAGATATTCTTGAATAACTTTTTTTGTGAAGGTCGGAGAGACTTGCAAGTAGGCTCTACCCCCACTAAATGGGGTAGCGCGCATCGATCGGTACCATCCTTGAGCTTCTCCGACTTTCGGAAGGGTTAGGGTTAGGGTTAGGGATGAAAGCACATAGGAGAAAGAGATATTCTTGAATAACTTTTTTTGTGAAAGTCGGAGAGACTTGGAAAGTGGTTGCATCTGGACTAATTTGGGTCCTGCGGATCGATTGGTACCATCCCCGAGCTTGTACGACCTTCGGAAGAGGTCGACCGACGAAATTCCCCCAAATCTGAGGAGATATTCTTGAATAACTTTTTTTGTGAAGGTCGGAGAGACTTGCAAGTAGGCTCTACCCCCACTAAATGGGGTTGCGCGCATCGATCGGTACCATCCTTGAGCTTCTCCGACTTTCGGAAGGGTTAGGGTTAGGGTTAGGGATGAAAGCACATAGGAGAAAGAGATATTCTTGAATAACTTTTTTTGTGAAGGTCGGAGAGACTTGCAAGTAGGCTCTACCCCCACTAAATGGGGTAGCGCGCATCGATCGGTACCATCCTTGAGCTTCTCCGACTTTCGGAAGGGTTAGGGTTAGGGTTAGGGATGAAAGCACATAGGAGAAAGAGATATTCTTGAATAACTTTTTTTGTGAAGGTCGGAGAGACTTGGAAAGTGGTTGCATCTGGACTAATTTGGGTCCTGCGGATCGATTGGTACCATCCCCGAGCTTGTACGACCTTTGGAAGAGGTCGACCGACGAAATTCCCCCAAATCTGAGGAGATATTCTTGAATAACTTTTTTTGTGAAGGTCGGAGAGACTTGCAAGTAGGCTCTACCCCCACTAAATGGGGTAGCGCGCATCGATCGGTACCATCCTTGAGCTTCTCCGACTTTCGGAAGGGTTAGGGTTAGGGTTAGGGATGAAAGCACATAGGAGATAGATATTCTTGAATAACTTTTTTTGTGAAGGTCGGAGAGACTTGGAAAGTGGTTGCATCTGGACTAATTTGGGTCCTGCGGATCGATTGGTACCATCCCCGAGCTTGTACGACCTTCGGAAGAGGTCGACCGACGAAATTCCCCCAAATCTGAGGAGATATTCTTGAATAACTTTTTTTGTGAAGGTCGGAGAGACTTGCAAGTAGGCTCTACCCCCACTAAATGGGGTAGCGCGCATCGATCGGTACCATCCTTGAGCTTCTCCGACTTTCGGAAGGGTTAGGGTTAGGGTTAGGGATGAAAGCACATAGGAGAAAGAGATATTCTTGAATAACTTTTTTTGTGAAGGTTGGAGAGACTTGCAAGTAGGCTCTACCCCCACTAAATGGGGTAGCGCGCATCGATCGGTACCATCCTTGAGCTTCTCCGACTTTCGGAAGGGTTAGGGTTAGGGATGAAAGCACATAGGAGAAAGAGATATTCTTGAATAACTTTTTTTGTGAAGGTCGGAGAGACTTGGAAAGTGGTTGCATCTGGACTAATTTGGGTCCTGCGGATCGATTGGTACCATCCCCGAGCTTGTACGACCTTCGGAAGAGGTCGACCGACGAAATTCCCCCAAATCTGAGGAGATATTCTTGAATAACCTTTTTTGTGAAGGTCGGAGAGACTTGCAAGTAGGCTCTACCCCCACTAAATGGGGTTGCGCACATCGATCGGTACCATCCTTGAGCTTCTCCGACTTTCGGAAGGGTTAGGGTTAGGGTTAGGGATGAAAGCACATAGGAGAAAGAGATATTCTTGAATAACTTTTTTTGTGAAGGTCGGAGAGACTTGCAAGTAGGCTCTACCCCCACTAAATGGGGTAGCGCGCATCGATCGGTACCATCCTTGAGCTTCTCCGACTTTCGGAAGGGTTAGGGTTAGGGTTAGGGATGAAAGCACATAGGAGAAAGAGATATTCTTGAATAACTTTTTTTGTGAAGGTCGGAGAGACTTGGAAAGTGGTTGCATCTGGACTAATTTGGGTCCTGCGGATCGATTGGTACCATCCCCGAGCTTGTACGACCTTCGGAAGAGGTCGACCGACGAAATTCCCCCAAATCTGAGGAGATATTCTTGAATTACTTTTTTTGTGAAGGTCGGAGAGACTTGCAAGTAGGCTCTACCCCCACTAAATGGGGTTGCGCGCATCGATTGGTACCATCCTTGAGCTTCTCCGACTTTCGGAAGGGTTAGGGTTAGGGTTAGGGATGAAAGCACATAGGAGAAAGAGATATTCTTGAATAACTTTTTTTGTGAAGGTCGGAGAGACTTGCAAGTAGGCTCTACCCCCACTAAATGGGGTAGCGCGCATCGATCGGTACCATCCTTGAGCTTCTCCGACTTTCGGAAGGGTTAGGGTTAGGGTTAGGGATGAAAGCACATAGGAGAAAGAGATATTCTTGAATAACTTTTTTTGTGAAGGTCGGAGAGACTTGCAAGTAGGCTCTACCCCCACTAAATGGGGTAGCGCGCATCGATCGGTACCATCCTTGAGCTTCTCCGACTTTCGGAAGGGTTAGGGTTAGGGTTAGGGATGAAAGCACATATGAGAAAGAGTAATTCTTGAATAACTTTTTTTGTGAAGGTCGGAGAGACTTGCAAGTAGGCTCTACCCCCACTAAATGGGGTAGCGCGCATCGATCGGTACCATCCTTGAGCTTCTCCGACTTTCGGAAGGGTTAGGGTTAGGGTTAGGGATGAAAGCACATAGGAGAAAGAGATATTCTTGAATAACTTTTTTTGTGAAGGTCGGAGAGACTTGCAAGTAGGCTCTACCCCCACTAAATGGGGTAGCGCGCATCGATCGGTACCATCCTTGAGCTTCTCCGACTTTCGGAAGGGTTAGGGTTAGGGTTAGGGATGAAAGCACATAGGAGAAAGAGATATTCTTGAATAACTTTTTTTGTGAAGGTCGGAGAGACTTGGAAAGTGGTTGCATCTGGACTAATTTGGGTCCTGCGGATCGATTGGTACCATCCCCGAGCTTGTACGACCTTCGGAAGAGGTCGACCGACGAAATTCCCCCAAATCTGAGGGGATATTCTTGAATAACTTTTTTTGTGAAGGTCGGAGAGACTTGCAAGTAGGCTCTACCCCCACTAAATGGGGTAGCGCGCATCGATCGGTACCATCCTTGAGCTTCTCCGACTTTCGGAAGGGTTAGGGTTAGGGTTAGGGATGAAAGCACATAGGAGAAAGAGATATTCTTGAATAACTTTTTTTGTGAAGGTCGGAGAGACTTGCAAGTAGGCTCTACCCCCACTAAATGGGGTAGCGCGCATCGATCGGTACCATCCTTGAGCTTCTCCGACTTTCGGAAGGGTTAGGGTTAGGGTTAGGGATGAAAGCACATATGAGAAAGAGTAATTCTTGAATAACTTTTTTTGTGAAGGTCGGAGAGACTTGCAAGTAGGCTCTACCCCCACTAAATGGGGTAGCGCGCATCGATCGGTACCATCCTTGAGCTTCTCCGACTTTCGGAAGGGTTAGGGTTAGGGTTAGGGATGAAAGCACATAGGAGAAAGAGATATTCTTGAATAACTTTTTTTGTGAAGGTCGGAGAGACTTGCAAGTAGGCTCTACCCCCACTAAATGGGGTAGCACGCATCGATCGGTACCATCCTTGAGCTTCTCCGACTTTCGGAAGGGTTAGGGTTAGGGATGAAAGCACATAGGAGAAAGAGATATTCTTGAATAACTTTTTTTGTGAAGGTCGGAGAGACTTGGAAAGTGGTTGCATCTGGACTAATTTGGGTCCTGCGGATCGATTGGTACCATCCCCGAGCTTGTACGACCTTCGGAAAAGGTCGACCGACGAAATTCCCCCAAATCTGAGGAGATATTCTTGAATAACTTTTTTTGTGAAGGTCGGAGAGACTTGCAAGTAGGCTCTACCCCCACTAAATGGGGTTGCGCGCATCGATCGGTACCATCCTTGAGCTTTTCCGACTTTCGGAAGGGTTAGGGTTAGGGATGAAAGCACATAGGAGAAAGAGATATTCTTGAATAACTTTTTTTGTGAAGGTCGGAGAGACTTGCAAGTAGGCTCTACCCCCACTAAATGGGGTAGCGCGCATCGATCGGTACCATCCTTGAGCTTCTCCGACTTTCGGAAGGGTTAGGGTTAGGGTTAGGGATGAAAGCACATAGGAGAAAGAGATATTCTTGAATAACTTTTTTTGTGAAAGTCGGAGAGACTTGGAAAGTGGTTGCATCTGGACTAATTTGGGTCCTGCGGATCGATTGGTACCATCCCCGAGCTTGTACGACCTTCGGAAGAGGTCGACCGACGAAATTCCCCCAAATCTGAGGAGATATTCTTGAATAACTTTTTTTGTGAAGGTCGGAGAGACTTGCAAGTAGGCTCTACCCCCACTAAATGGGGTTGCGCGCATCGATCGGTACCATCCTTGAGCTTCTCCGACTTTCGGAAGGGTTAGGGTTAGGGTTAGGGATGAAAGCACATAGGAGAAAGAGATATTCTTGAATAACTTTTTTTGTGAAGGTCGGAGAGACTTGCAAGTAGGCTCTACCCCCACTAAATGGGGTAGCGCGCATCGATCGGTACCATCCTTGAGCTTCTCCGACTTTCGGAAGGGTTAGGGTTAGGGTTAGGGATGAAAGCACATAGGAGAAAGAGATATTCTTGAATAACTTTTTTTGTGAAGGTCGGAGAGACTTGGAAAGTGGTTGCATCTGGACTAATTTGGGTCCTGCGGATCGATTGGTACCATCCCCGAGCTTGTACGACCTTTGGAAGAGGTCGACCGACGAAATTCCCCCAAATCTGAGGAGATATTCTTGAATAACTTTTTTTGTGAAGGTCGGAGAGACTTGCAAGTAGGCTCTACCCCCACTAAATGGGGTAGCGCGCATCGATCGGTACCATCCTTGAGCTTCTCCGACTTTCGGAAGGGTTAGGGTTAGGGTTAGGGATGAAAGCACATAGGAGATAGATATTCTTGAATAACTTTTTTTGTGAAGGTCGGAGAGACTTGGAAAGTGGTTGCATCTGGACTAATTTGGGTCCTGCGGATCGATTGGTACCATCCCCGAGCTTGTACGACCTTCGGAAGAGGTCGACCGACGAAATTCCCCCAAATCTGAGGAGATATTCTTGAATAACTTTTTTTGTGAAGGTCGGAGAGACTTGCAAGTAGGCTCTACCCCCACTAAATGGGGTAGCGCGCATCGATCGGTACCATCCTTGAGCTTCTCCGACTTTCGGAAGGGTTAGGGTTAGGGTTAGGGATGAAAGCACATAGGAGAAAGAGATATTCTTGAATAACTTTTTTTGTGAAGGTTGGAGAGACTTGCAAGTAGGCTCTACCCCCACTAAATGGGGTAGCGCGCATCGATCGGTACCATCCTTGAGCTTCTCCGACTTTCGGAAGGGTTAGGGTTAGGGATGAAAGCACATAGGAGAAAGAGATATTCTTGAATAACTTTTTTTGTGAAGGTCGGAGAGACTTGGAAAGTGGTTGCATCTGGACTAATTTGGGTCCTGCGGATCGATTGGTACCATCCCCGAGCTTGTACGACCTTCGGAAGAGGTCGACCGACGAAATTCCCCCAAATCTGAGGAGATATTCTTGAATAACCTTTTTTGTGAAGGTCGGAGAGACTTGCAAGTAGGCTCTACCCCCACTAAATGGGGTTGCGCACATCGATCGGTACCATCCTTGAGCTTCTCCGACTTTCGGAAGGGTTAGGGTTAGGGTTAGGGATGAAAGCACATAGGAGAAAGAGATATTCTTGAATAACTTTTTTTGTGAAGGTCGGAGAGACTTGCAAGTAGGCTCTACCCCCACTAAATGGGGTAGCGCGCATCGATCGGTACCATCCTTGAGCTTCTCCGACTTTCGGAAGGGTTAGGGTTAGGGTTAGGGATGAAAGCACATAGGAGAAAGAGATATTCTTGAATAACTTTTTTTGTGAAGGTCGGAGAGACTTGGAAAGTGGTTGCATCTGGACTAATTTGGGTCCTGCGGATCGATTGGTACCATCCCCGAGCTTGTACGACCTTCGGAAGAGGTCGACCGACGAAATTCCCCCAAATCTGAGGAGATATTCTTGAATTACTTTTTTTGTGAAGGTCGGAGAGACTTGCAAGTAGGCTCTACCCCCACTAAATGGGGTTGCGCGCATCGATTGGTACCATCCTTGAGCTTCTCCGACTTTCGGAAGGGTTAGGGTTAGGGTTAGGGATGAAAGCACATAGGAGAAAGAGATATTCTTGAATAACTTTTTTTGTGAAGGTCGGAGAGACTTGCAAGTAGGCTCTACCCCCACTAAATGGGGTAGCGCGCATCGATCGGTACCATCCTTGAGCTTCTCCGACTTTCGGAAGGGTTAGGGTTAGGGTTAGGGATGAAAGCACATAGGAGAAAGAGATATTCTTGAATAACTTTTTTTGTGAAGGTCGGAGAGACTTGCAAGTAGGCTCTACCCCCACTAAATGGGGTAGCGCGCATCGATCGGTACCATCCTTGAGCTTCTCCGACTTTCGGAAGGGTTAGGGTTAGGGTTAGGGATGAAAGCACATATGAGAAAGAGTAATTCTTGAATAACTTTTTTTGTGAAGGTCGGAGAGACTTGCAAGTAGGCTCTACCCCCACTAAATGGGGTAGCGCGCATCGATCGGTACCATCCTTGAGCTTCTCCGACTTTCGGAAGGGTTAGGGTTAGGGTTAGGGATGAAAGCACATAGGAGAAAGAGATATTCTTGAATAACTTTTTTTGTGAAGGTCGGAGAGACTTGCAAGTAGGCTCTACCCCCACTAAATGGGGTAGCGCGCATCGATCGGTACCATCCTTGAGCTTCTCCGACTTTCGGAAGGGTTAGGGTTAGGGTTAGGGATGAAAGCACATAGGAGAAAGAGATATTCTTGAATAACTTTTTTTGTGAAGGTCGGAGAGACTTGGAAAGTGGTTGCATCTGGACTAATTTGGGTCCTGCGGATCGATTGGTACCATCCCCGAGCTTGTACGACCTTCGGAAGAGGTCGACCGACGAAATTCCCCCAAATCTGAGGGGATATTCTTGAATAACTTTTTTTGTGAAGGTCGGAGAGACTTGCAAGTAGGCTCTACCCCCACTAAATGGGGTAGCGCGCATCGATCGGTACCATCCTTGAGCTTCTCCGACTTTCGGAAGGGTTAGGGTTAGGGTTAGGGATGAAAGCACATAGGAGAAAGAGATATTCTTGAATAACTTTTTTTGTGAAGGTCGGAGAGACTTGCAAGTAGGCTCTACCCCCACTAAATGGGGTAGCGCGCATCGATCGGTACCATCCTTGAGCTTCTCCGACTTTCGGAAGGGTTAGGGTTAGGGTTAGGGATGAAAGCACATATGAGAAAGAGTAATTCTTGAATAACTTTTTTTGTGAAGGTCGGAGAGACTTGCAAGTAGGCTCTACCCCCACTAAATGGGGTAGCGCGCATCGATCGGTACCATCCTTGAGCTTCTCCGACTTTCGGAAGGGTTAGGGTTAGGGTTAGGGATGAAAGCACATAGGAGAAAGAGATATTCTTGAATAACTTTTTTTGTGAAGGTCGGAGAGACTTGCAAGTAGGCTCTACCCCCACTAAATGGGGTAGCACGCATCGATCGGTACCATCCTTGAGCTTCTCCGACTTTCGGAAGGGTTAGGGTTAGGGATGAAAGCACATAGGAGAAAGAGATATTCTTGAATAACTTTTTTTGTGAAGGTCGGAGAGACTTGGAAAGTGGTTGCATCTGGACTAATTTGGGTCCTGCGGATCGATTGGTACCATCCCCGAGCTTGTACGACCTTCGGAAAAGGTCGACCGACGAAATTCCCCCAAATCTGAGGAGATATTCTTGAATAACTTTTTTTGTGAAGGTCGGAGAGACTTGCAAGTAGGCTCTACCCCCACTAAATGGGGTTGCGCGCATCGATCGGTACCATCCTTGAGCTTTTCCGACTTTCGGAAGGGTTAGGGTTAGGGATGAAAGCACATAGGAGAAAGAGATATTCTTGAATAACTTTTTTTGTGAAGGTCGGAGAGACTTGCAAGTAGGCTCTACCCCCACTAAATGGGGTAGCGCGCATCGATCGGTACCATCCTTGAGCTTCTCCGACTTTCGGAAGGGTTAGGGTTAGGGTTAGGGATGAAAGCACATAGGAGAAAGAGATATTCTTGAATAACTTTTTTTGTGAAAGTCGGAGAGACTTGGAAAGTGGTTGCATCTGGACTAATTTGGGTCCTGCGGATCGATTGGTACCATCCCCGAGCTTGTACGACCTTCGGAAGAGGTCGACCGACGAAATTCCCCCAAATCTGAGGAGATATTCTTGAATAACTTTTTTTGTGAAGGTCGGAGAGACTTGCAAGTAGGCTCTACCCCCACTAAATGGGGTTGCGCGCATCGATCGGTACCATCCTTGAGCTTCTCCGACTTTCGGAAGGGTTAGGGTTAGGGTTAGGGATGAAAGCACATAGGAGAAAGAGATATTCTTGAATAACTTTTTTTGTGAAGGTCGGAGAGACTTGCAAGTAGGCTCTACCCCCACTAAATGGGGTAGCGCGCATCGATCGGTACCATCCTTGAGCTTCTCCGACTTTCGGAAGGGTTAGGGTTAGGGTTAGGGATGAAAGCACATAGGAGAAAGAGATATTCTTGAATAACTTTTTTTGTGAAGGTCGGAGAGACTTGGAAAGTGGTTGCATCTGGACTAATTTGGGTCCTGCGGATCGATTGGTACCATCCCCGAGCTTGTACGACCTTTGGAAGAGGTCGACCGACGAAATTCCCCCAAATCTGAGGAGATATTCTTGAATAACTTTTTTTGTGAAGGTCGGAGAGACTTGCAAGTAGGCTCTACCCCCACTAAATGGGGTAGCGCGCATCGATCGGTACCATCCTTGAGCTTTTCCGACTTTCGGAAGGGTTAGGGTTAGGGTTAGGGATGAAAGCACATAGGAGAAAGAGATATTCTTGAATAACTTTTTTTGTGAAGGTCGGAGAGACTTGCAAGTAGGCTCTACCCCCACTAAATGGGGTAGCGCGCATCGATCGGTACCATCCTTGAGCTTCTCCGACTTTCGGAAGGGTTAGGGTTAGGGTTAGGGATGAAAGCACATAGGAGATAGATATTCTTGAATAACTTTTTTTGTGAAGGTCGGAGAGACTTGGAAAGTGGTTGCATCTGGACTAATTTGGGTCCTGCGGATCGATTGGTACCATCCCCGAGCTTGTACGACCTTCGGAAGAGGTCGACCGACGAAATTCCCCCAAATCTGAGGAGATATTCTTGAATAACTTTTTTTGTGAAGGTCGGAGAGACTTGCAAGTAGGCTCTACCCCCACTAAATGGGGTAGCGCGCATCGATCGGTACCATCCTTGAGCTTCTCCGACTTTCGGAAGGGTTAGGGTTAGGGTTAGGGATGAAAGCACATAGGAGAAAGAGATATTCTTGAATAACTTTTTTTGTGAAGGTCGGAGAGACTTGCAAGTAGGCTCTACCCCCACTAAATGGGGTAGCGCGCATCGATCGGTACCATCCTTGAGCTTCTCCGACTTTCGGAAGGGTTAGGGTTAGGGATGAAAGCACATAGGAGAAAGAGATATTCTTGAATAACTTTTTTTGTGAAGGTCGGAGAGACTTGGAAAGTGGTTGCATCTGGACTAATTTGGGTCCTGCGGATCGATTGGTACCATCCCCGAGCTTGTACGACCTTCGGAAGAGGTCGACCGACGAAATTCCCCCAAATCTGAGGAGATATTCTTGAATAACCTTTTTTGTGAAGGTCGGAGAGACTTGCAAGTAGGCTCTACCCCCACTAAATGGGGTTGCGCACATCGATCGGTACCATCCTTGAGCTTCTCCGACTTTCGGAAGGGTTAGGGTTAGGGTTAGGGATGAAAGCACATAGGAGAAAGAGATATTCTTGAATAACTTTTTTTGTGAAGGTCGGAGAGACTTGCAAGTAGGCTCTACCCCCACTAAATGGGGTAGCGCGCATCGATCGGTACCATCCTTGAGCTTCTCCGACTTTCGGAAGGGTTAGGGTTAGGGTTAGGGATGAAAGCACATAGGAGAAAGAGATATTCTTGAATAACTTTTTTTGTGAAGGTCGGAGAGACTTGGAAAGTGGTTGCATCTGGACTAATTTGGGTCCTGCGGATCGATTGGTACCATCCCCGAGCTTGTACGACCTTCGGAAGAGGTCGACCGACGAAATTCCCCCAAATCTGAGGAGATATTCTTGAATTACTTTTTTTGTGAAGGTCGGAGAGACTTGCAAGTAGGCTCTACCCCCACTAAATGGGGTTGCGCGCATCGATTGGTACCATCCTTGAGCTTCTCCGACTTTCGGAAGGGTTAGGGTTAGGGTTAGGGATGAAAGCACATAGGAGAAAGAGATATTCTTGAATAACTTTTTTTGTGAAGGTCGGAGAGACTTGCAAGTAGGCTCTACCCCCACTAAATGGGGTAGCGCGCATCGATCGGTACCATCCTTGAGCTTCTCCGACTTTCGGAAGGGTTAGGGTTAGGGTTAGGGATGAAAGCACATAGGAGAAAGAGATATTCTTGAATAACTTTTTTTGTGAAGGTCGGAGAGACTTGCAAGTAGGCTCTACCCCCACTAAATGGGGTAGCGCGCATCGATCGGTACCATCCTTGAGCTTCTCCGACTTTCGGAAGGGTTAGGGTTAGGGATGAAAGCACATATGAGAAAGAGTAATTCTTGAATAACTTTTTTTGTGAAGGTCGGAGAGACTTGCAAGTAGGCTCTACCCCCACTAAATGGGGTAGCGCGCATCGATCGGTACCATCCTTGAGCTTCTCCGACTTTCGGAAGGGTTAGGGTTAGGGTTAGGGATGAAAGCACATAGGAGAAAGAGATATTCTTGAATAACTTTTTTTGTGAAGGTCGGAGAGACTTGCAAGTAGGCTCTACCCCCACTAAATGGGGTAGCGCGCATCGATCGGTACCATCCTTGAGCTTCTCCGACTTTCGGAAGGGTTAGGGTTAGGGTTAGGGATGAAAGCACATAGGAGAAAGAGATATTCTTGAATAACTTTTTTTGTGAAGGTCGGAGAGACTTGGAAAGTGGTTGCATCTGGACTAATTTGGGTCCTGCGGATCGATTGGTACCATCCCCGAGCTTGTACGACCTTCGGAAAAGGTCGACCGACGAAATTCCCCCAAATCTGAGGAGATATTCTTGAATAACTTTTTTTGTGAAGGTCGGAGAGACTTGCAAGTAGGCTCTACCCCCACTAAATGGGGTTGCGCGCATCGATCGGTACCATCCTTGAGCTTTTCCGACTTTCGGAAGGGTTAGGGTTAGGGATGAAAGCACATAGGAGAAAGAGATATTCTTGAATAACTTTTTTTGTGAAGGTCGGAGAGACTTGCAAGTAGGCTCTACCCCCACTAAATGGGGTAGCGCGCATCGATCGGTACCATCCTTGAGCTTCTCCGACTTTCGGAAGGGTTAGGGTTAGGGTTAGGGATGAAAGCACATAGGAGAAAGAGATATTCTTGAATAACTTTTTTTGTGAAAGTCGGAGAGACTTGGAAAGTGGTTGCATCTGGACTAATTTGGGTCCTGCGGATCGATTGGTACCATCCCCGAGCTTGTACGACCTTCGGAAGAGGTCGACCGACGAAATTCCCCCAAATCTGAGGAGATATTCTTGAATAACTTTTTTTGTGAAGGTCGGAGAGACTTGCAAGTAGGCTCTACCCCCACTAAATGGGGTTGCGCGCATCGATCGGTACCATCCTTGAGCTTCTCCGACTTTCGGAAGGGTTAGGGTTAGGGTTAGGGATGAAAGCACATAGGAGAAAGAGATATTCTTGAATAACTTTTTTTGTGAAGGTCGGAGAGACTTGCAAGTAGGCTCTACCCCCACTAAATGGGGTAGCGCGCATCGATCGGTACCATCCTTGAGCTTCTCCGACTTTCGGAAGGGTTAGGGTTAGGGTTAGGGATGAAAGCACATAGGAGAAAGAGATATTCTTGAATAACTTTTTTTGTGAAGGTCGGAGAGACTTGGAAAGTGGTTGCATCTGGACTAATTTGGGTCCTGCGGATCGATTGGTACCATCCCCGAGCTTGTACGACCTTTGGAAGAGGTCGACCGACGAAATTCCCCCAAATCTGAGGAGATATTCTTGAATAACTTTTTTTGTGAAGGTCGGAGAGACTTGCAAGTAGGCTCTACCCCCACTAAATGGGGTAGCGCGCATCGATCGGTACCATCCTTGAGCTTTTCCGACTTTCGGAAGGGTTAGGGTTAGGGTTAGGGATGAAAGCACATAGGAGAAAGAGATATTCTTGAATAACTTTTTTTGTGAAGGTCGGAGAGACTTGCAAGTAGGCTCTACCCCCACTAAATGGGGTAGCGCGCATCGATCGGTACCATCCTTGAGCTTCTCCGACTTTCGGAAGGGTTAGGGTTAGGGTTAGGGATGAAAGCACATAGGAGATAGATATTCTTGAATAACTTTTTTTGTGAAGGTCGGAGAGACTTGGAAAGTGGTTGCATCTGGACTAATTTGGGTCCTGCGGATCGATTGGTACCATCCCCGAGCTTGTACGACCTTCGGAAGAGGTCGACCGACGAAATTCCCCCAAATCTGAGGAGATATTCTTGAATAACTTTTTTTGTGAAGGTCGGAGAGACTTGCAAGTAGGCTCTACCCCCACTAAATGGGGTAGCGCGCATCGATCGGTACCATCCTTGAGCTTCTCCGACTTTCGGAAGGGTTAGGGTTAGGGTTAGGGATGAAAGCACATAGGAGAAAGAGATATTCTTGAATAACTTTTTTTGTGAAGGTCGGAGAGACTTGCAAGTAGGCTCTACCCCCACTAAATGGGGTAGCGCGCATCGATCGGTACCATCCTTGAGCTTCTCCGACTTTCGGAAGGGTTAGGGTTAGGGATGAAAGCACATAGGAGAAAGAGATATTCTTGAATAACTTTTTTTGTGAAGGTCGGAGAGACTTGGAAAGTGGTTGCATCTGGACTAATTTGGGTCCTGCGGATCGATTGGTACCATCCCCGAGCTTGTACGACCTTCGGAAGAGGTCGACCGACGAAATTCCCCCAAATCTGAGGAGATATTCTTGAATAACCTTTTTTGTGAAGGTCGGAGAGACTTGCAAGTAGGCTCTACCCCCACTAAATGGGGTTGCGCACATCGATCGGTACCATCCTTGAGCTTCTCCGACTTTCGGAAGGGTTAGGGTTAGGGTTAGGGATGAAAGCACATAGGAGAAAGAGATATTCTTGAATAACTTTTTTTGTGAAGGTCGGAGAGACTTGCAAGTAGGCTCTACCCCCACTAAATGGGGTAGCGCGCATCGATCGGTACCATCCTTGAGCTTCTCCGACTTTCGGAAGGGTTAGGGTTAGGGTTAGGGATGAAAGCACATAGGAGAAAGAGATATTCTTGAATAACTTTTTTTGTGAAGGTCGGAGAGACTTGGAAAGTGGTTGCATCTGGACTAATTTGGGTCCTGCGGATCGATTGGTACCATCCCCGAGCTTGTACGACCTTCGGAAGAGGTCGACCGACGAAATTCCCCCAAATCTGAGGAGATATTCTTGAATTACTTTTTTTGTGAAGGTCGGAGAGACTTGCAAGTAGGCTCTACCCCCACTAAATGGGGTTGCGCGCATCGATTGGTACCATCCTTGAGCTTCTCCGACTTTCGGAAGGGTTAGGGTTAGGGTTAGGGATGAAAGCACATAGGAGAAAGAGATATTCTTGAATAACTTTTTTTGTGAAGGTCGGAGAGACTTGCAAGTAGGCTCTACCCCCACTAAATGGGGTAGCGCGCATCGATCGGTACCATCCTTGAGCTTCTCCGACTTTCGGAAGGGTTAGGGTTAGGGTTAGGGATGAAAGCACATAGGAGAAAGAGATATTCTTGAATAACTTTTTTTGTGAAGGTCGGAGAGACTTGCAAGTAGGCTCTACCCCCACTAAATGGGGTAGCGCGCATCGATCGGTACCATCCTTGAGCTTCTCCGACTTTCGGAAGGGTTAGGGTTAGGGATGAAAGCACATATGAGAAAGAGTAATTCTTGAATAACTTTTTTTGTGAAGGTCGGAGAGACTTGCAAGTAGGCTCTACCCCCACTAAATGGGGTAGCGCGCATCGATCGGTACCATCCTTGAGCTTCTCCGACTTTCGGAAGGGTTAGGGTTAGGGTTAGGGATGAAAGCACATAGGAGAAAGAGATATTCTTGAATAACTTTTTTTGTGAAGGTCGGAGAGACTTGCAAGTAGGCTCTACCCCCACTAAATGGGGTAGCGCGCATCGATCGGTACCATCCTTGAGCTTCTCCGACTTTCGGAAGGGTTAGGGTTAGGGTTAGGGATGAAAGCACATAGGAGAAAGAGATATTCTTGAATAACTTTTTTTGTGAAGGTCGGAGAGACTTGGAAAGTGGTTGCATCTGGACTAATTTGGGTCCTGCGGATCGATTGGTACCATCCCCGAGCTTGTACGACCTTCGGAAGAGGTCGACCGACGAAATTCCCCCAAATCTGAGGAGATATTCTTGAATAACTTTTTTTGTGAAGGTCGGAGAGACTTGCAAGTAGGCTCTACCCCCACTAAATGGGGTAGCGCGCATCGATCGGTACCATCCTTGAGCTTCTCCGACTTTCGGAAGGGTTAGGGTTAGGGTTAGGGATGAAAGCACATAGGAGAAAGAGATATTCTTGAATAACTTTTTTTGTGAAGGTCGGAGAGACTTGCAAGTAGGCTCTACCCCCACTAAATGGGGTAGCGCGCATCGATCGGTACCATCCTTGAGCTTCTCCGACTTTCGGAAGGGTTAGGGTTAGGGTTAGGGATGAAAGCACATATGAGAAAGAGTAATTCTTGAATAACTTTTTTTGTGAAGGTCGGAGAGACTTGCAAGTAGGCTCTACCCCCACTAAATGGGGTAGCGCGCATCGATCGGTACCATCCTTGAGCTTCTCCGACTTTCGGAAGGGTTAGGGTTAGGGTTAGGGATGAAAGCACATAGGAGAAAGAGATATTCTTGAATAACTTTTTTTGTGAAGGTCGGAGAGACTTGCAAGTAGGCTCTACCCCCACTAAATGGGGTAGCGCGCATCGATCGGTACCATCCTTGAGCTTCTCCGACTTTCGGAAGGGTTAGGGTTAGGGTTAGGGATGAAAGCACATAGGAGAAAGAGATATTC
Organism: Limanda limanda; assembly: GCF_963576545.1. Lineage (NCBI taxonomy): Eukaryota > Metazoa > Chordata > Actinopteri > Pleuronectiformes > Pleuronectidae > Limanda > Limanda limanda. Next base: position 149,470 of record NW_026870397.1, read on the forward strand.
TTGAATAACTTTTTTTGTGAAGGTCGGAGAGACTTGGAAAGTGGTTGCATCTGGACTAATTTGGGTCCTGCGGATCGATTGGTACCATCCCCGAGCTTGTACGACCTTCGGAAGAGGTCGACCGACGAAATTCCCCCAAATCTGAGGAGATATTCTTGAATAACTTTTTTTGTGAAGGTCGGAGAGACTTGCAAGTAGGCTCTACCCCCACTAAATGGGGTAGCGCGCATCGATCGGTACCATCCTTGAGCTTCTCCGACTTTCGGAAGGGTTAGGGTTAGGGTTAGGGATGAAAGCACATAGGAGAAAGAGATATTCTTGAATAACTTTTTTTGTGAAGGTCGGAGAGACTTGCAAGTAGGCTCTACCCCCACTAAATGGGGTAGCGCGCATCGATCGGTACCATCCTTGAGCTTCTCCGACTTTCGGAAGGGTTAGGGTTAGGGATGAAAGCACATAGGAGAAAGAGATATTCTTGAATAACTTTTTTTGTGAAGGTCGGAGAGACTTGGAAAGTGGTTGCATCTGGACTAATTTGGGTCCTGCGGATCGATTGGTACCATCTCCGAGCTTGTACGACCTTCGGAAGAGGTCGACCGACGAAATTCCCCCAAATCTGAGGAGATATTCTTGAATAACTTTTTTTGTGAAGGTCGGAGAGACTTGCAAGTAGGCTCTACCCCCACTAAATGGGCTTGCGCGCATCGATCGGTACCATCCTTGAGCTTCTCCGACTTTCGGAAGGGTTAGGGTTAGGGTTAGGGATGAAAGCACATAGGAGAAAGAGATATTCTTGAATAACTTTTTTTGTGAAGGTCGGAGAGACTTGCAAGTAGGCTCTACCCCCACTAAATGGGGTAGCGCGCATCGATCGGTACCATCCTTGAGCTTCTCCGACTTTCGGAAGGGTTAGGGTTAGGGTTAGGGATGAAAGCACATAGGAGAAAGAGATATTCTTGAATAACTTTTTTTGTGAAGGTCGGAGAGACTTGCAAGTAGGCTCTACCCCCACTAAATGGGGTAGCGCGCATCGATCGGTACCATCCTTGAGCTTCTCCGACTTTCGGAAGGGTTAGGGTTAGGGTTAGGGATGAAAGCACATAGGAGAAAGAGATATTCTTGAATAACTTTTTTTGTGAAGGTCGGAGAGACTTGCAAGTAGGCTCTGCCCCCACTAAATGGGGTAGCGCGCATCGATCGGTACCATCCTTGAGCTTCTCCGACTTTCGGAAGGGTTAGGGTTAGGGTTAGGGATGAAAGCACATAGGAGAAAGAGATATTCTTGAATAACTTTTTTTGTGAAGGTCGGAGAGACTTGGAAAGTGGTTGCATCTGGACTAATTTGGGTCCTGCGGATCGATTGGTACCATCCCCGAGCTTGTACGACCTTCGGAAGAGGTCGACCGACGAAATTCCCCCAAATCTGAGGAGATATTCTTGAATAACTTTTTTTGTGAAGGTCGGAGAGACTTGCAAGTAGGCTCTACCCCCACTAAATGGGGTAGCGCGCATCGATCGGTACCATCCTTGAGCTTCTCCGACTTTCGGAAGGGTTAGGGTTAGGGTTAGGGATGAAAGCACATAGGAGAAAGAGATATTCTTGAATAACTTTTTTTGTGAAGGTCGGAGAGACTTGGAAAGTGGTTGCATCTGGACTAATTTGGGTCCTGCGGATCGATTGGTACCATCCCCGAGCTTGTACGACCTTCGGAAGAGGTCGACCGACGAAATTCCCCCAAATCTGAGGAGATATTCTTGAATAACTTTTTTTGTGAAGGTCGGAGAGACTTGCAAGTAGGCTCTACCCCCACTAAATGGGGTTGCGCGCATCGATCGGTACCATCCTTGAGCTTCTCCGACTTTCGGAAGGGTTAGGGTTAGGGTTAGGGATGAAAGCACATAGGAGAAAGAGATATTCTTGAATAACTTTTTTTGTGAAGGTCGGAGAGACTTGCAAGTAGGCTCTACCCCCACTAAATGGGGTAGCGCGCATCGATCGGTACCATCCTTGAGCTTCTCCGACTTTCGGAAGGGTTAGGGTTAGGGTTAGGGATGAAAGCACATAGGAGAAAGAGATATTCTTGAATAACTTTTTTTGTGAAGGTCGGAGAGACTTGCAAGTAGGCTCTGCCCCCACTAAATGGGGTAGCGCGCATCGATCGGTACCATCCTTGAGCTTCTCCGACTTTCGGAAGGGTTAGGGTTAGGGTTAGGGATGAAAGCACATAGGAGAAAGAGATATTCTTGAATAACTTTTTTTGTGAAGGTCGGAGAGACTTGGAAAGTGGTTGCATCTGGACTAATTTGGGTCCTGCGGATCGATTGGTACCATCCCCGAGCTTGTACGACCTTCGGAAGAGGTCGACCGACGAAATTCCCCCAAATCTGAGGAGATATTCTTGAATAACTTTTTTTGTGAAGGTCGGAGAGACTTGCAAGTAGGCTCTACCCCCACTAAATGGGGTAGCGCGCATCGATCGGTACCATCCTTGAGCTTCTCCGACTTTCGGAAGGGTTAGGGTTAGGGTTAGGGATGAAAGCACATAGGAGAAAGAGATATTCTTGAATAACTTTTTTTGTGAAGGTCGGAGAGACTTGGAAAGTGGTTGCATCTGGACTAATTTGGGTCCTGCGGATCGATTGGTACCATCTCCGAGCTTGTACGACCTTCGGAAGAGGTCGACCGACGAAATTCCCCCAAATCTGAGGAGATATTCTTGAATAACTTTTTTTGTGAAGGTCGGAGAGACTTGCAAGTAGGCTCTACCCCCACTAAATGGGGTTGCGCGCATCGATCGGTACCATCCTTGAGCTTCTCCGACTTTCGGAAGGGTTAGGGTTAGGGTTAGGGATGAAAGCACATAGGAGAAAGAGATATTCTTGAATAACTTTTTTTGTGAAGGTCGGAGAGACTTGCAAGTAGGCTCTGCCCCCACTAAATGGGGTAGCGCGCATCGATCGGTACCATCCTTGAGCTTCTCCGACTTTCGGAAGGGTTAGGGTTAGGGTTAGGGATGAAAGCACATAGGAGAAAGAGATATTCTTGAATAACTTTTTTTGTGAAGGTCGGAGAGACTTGGAAAGTGGTTGCATCTGGACTAATTTGGGTCCTGCGGATCGATTGGTACCATCCCCGAGCTTGTACGACCTTCGGAAGAGGTCGACCGACGAAATTCCCCCAAATCTGAGGAGATATTCTTGAATAACTTTTTTTGTGAAGGTCGGAGAGACTTGCAAGTAGGCTCTACCCCCACTAAATGGGGTAGCGCGCATCGATCGGTACCATCCTTGAGCTTCTCCGACTTTCGGAAGGGTTAGGGTTAGGGTTAGGGATGAAAGCACATAGGAGAAAGAGATATTCTTGAATAACTTTTTTTGTGAAGGTCGGAGAGACTTGGAAAGTGGTTGCATCTGGACTAATTTGGGTCCTGCGGATCGATTGGTACCATCCCCGAGCTTGTACGACCTTCGGAAGAGGTCGACCGACGAAATTCCCCCAAATCTGAGGAGATATTCTTGAATAACTTTTTTTGTGAAGGTCGGAGAGACTTGCAAGTAGGCTCTACCCCCACTAAATGGGGTTGCGCGCATCGATCGGTACCATCCTTGAGCTTCTCCGACTTTCGGAAGGGTTAGGGTTAGGGTTAGGGATGAAAGCACATAGGAGAAAGAGATATTCTTGAATAACTTTTTTTGTGAAGGTCGGAGAGACTTGCAAGTAGGCTCTACCCCCACTAAATGGGGTAGCGCGCATCGATCGGTACCATCCTTGAGCTTCTCCGACTTTCGGAAGGGTTAGGGTTAGGGTTAGGGATGAAAGCACATAGGAGAAAGAGATATTCTTGAATAACTTTTTTTGTGAAGGTCGGAGAGACTTGGAAAGTGGTTGCATCTGGACTAATTTGGGTCCTGCGGATCGATTGGTACCATCCCCGAGCTTGTACGACCTTCGGAAGAGGTCGACCGACGAAATTCCCCCAAATCTGAGGAGATATTCTTGAATAACTTTTTTTGTGAAGGTCGGAGAGACTTGCAAGTAGGCTCTACCCCCACTAAATGGGGTTGCGCGCATCGATCGGTACCATCCTTGAGCTTCTCCGACTTTCGGAAGGGTTAGGGTTAGGGTTAGGGATGAAAGCACATAGGAGAAAGAGATATTCTTGAATAACTTTTTTTGTGAAGGTTGGAGAGACTTGCAAGTAGGCTCTACCCCCACTAAATGGGGTAGCGCGCATCGATCGGTACCATCCTTGAGCTTCTCCGACTTTCGGAAGGGTTAGGGTTAGGGTTAGGGATGAAAGCACATAGGAGAAAGAGATATTCTTGAATAACTTTTTTTGTGAAGGTCGGAGAGACTTGGAAAGTGGTTGCATCTGGACTAATTTGGGTCCTGCGGATCGATTGGTACCATCCCCGAGCTTGTACGACCTTTGGAAGAGGTCGACCGACGAAATTCCCCCAAATCTGAGGAGATATTCTTGAATAACTTTATTTGTGAAGGTCGGAGAGACTTGCAAGTAGGCTCTACCCCCACTAAATGGGGTAGCGCGCATCGATCGGTACCATCCTTGAGCTTCTCCGACTTTCGGAAGGGTTAGGGTTAGGGTTAGGGATGAAAGCACATAGGAGAAAGAGATATTCTTGAATAACTTTTTTTGTGAAGGTCGGAGAGACTTGCAAGTAGGCTCTACCCCCACTAAATGGGGTAGCGCGCATCGATCGGTACCATCCTTGAGCTTCTCCGACTTTCGGAAGGGTTAGGGTTAGGGTTAGGGATGAAAGCACATAGGAGAAAGAGATATTCTTGAATAACTTTTTTTGTGAAGGTCGGAGAGACTTGGAAAGTGGTTGCATCTGGACTAATTTGGGTCCTGCGGATCGATTGGTACCATCCCCGAGCTTGTACGACCTTCGGAAGAGGTCGACCGACGAAATTCCCCCAAATCTGAGGAGATATTCTTGAATAACTTTTTTTGTGAAGGTCGGAGAGACTTGCAAGTAGGCTCTACCCCCACTAAATGGGGTTGCGCGCATCGATCGGTACCATCCTTGAGCTTCTCCGACTTTCGGAAGGGTTAGGGTTAGGGTTAGGGATGAAAGCACATAGGAGAAAGAGATATTCTTGAATAACTTTTTTTGTGAAGGTCGGAGAGACTTGCAAGTAGGCTCTACCCCCACTAAATGGGGTAGCGCGCATCGATCGGTACCATCCTTGAGCTTCTCCGACTTTCGGAAGGGTTAGGGTTAGGGTTAGGGATGAAAGCACATAGGAGAAAGAGATATTATTGAATAACTTTTTTTGTGAAGGTCGGAGAGACTTGGAAAGTGGTTGCATCTGGACTAATTTGGGTCCTGCGGATCGATTGGTACCATCCCCGAGCTTGTACGACCTTCGGAAGAGGTCGACCGACGAAATTCCCCCAAATCTGAGGAGATATTCTTGAATAACTTTTTTTGTGAAGGTCGGAGAGACTTGCAAGTAGGCTCTACCCCCACTAAATGGGGTTGCGCGCATCGATCGGTACCATCCTTGAGCTTCTCCGACTTTCGGAAGGGTTAGGGTTAGGGTTAGGGATGAAAGCACATAGGAGAAAGAGATATTCTTGAATAACTTTTTTTGTGAAGGTCGGAGAGACTTGCAAGTAGGCTCTACCCCCACTAAATGGGGTAGCGCGCATCGATCGGTACCATCCTTGAGCTTCTCCGACTTTCGGAAGGGTTAGGGTTAGGGTTAGGGATGAAAGCACATAGGAGAAAGAGATATTCTTGAATAACTTTTTTTGTGAAGGTCGGAGAGACTTGGAAAGTGGTTGCATCTGGACTAATTTGGGTCCTGCGGATCGATTGGTACCATCCCCGAGCTTGTACGACCTTCGGAAGAGGTCGACCGACGAAATTCCCCCAAATCTGAGGAGATATTCTTGAATAACTTTTTTTGTGAAGGTCGGAGAGACTTGCAAGTAGGCTCTACCCCCACTAAATGGGGTTGCGCGCATCGATCGGTACCATCCTTGAGCTTCTCCGACTTTCGGAAGGGTTAGGGTTAGGGTTAGGGATGAAAGCACATAGGAGAAAGAGATATTCTTGAATAACTTTTTTTGTGAAGGTCGGAGAGACTTGCAAGTAGGCTCTACCCCCACTAAATGGGGTAGCGCGCATCGATCGGTACCATCCTTGAGCTTCTCCGACTTTCGGAAGGGTTAGGGTTAGGGTTAGGGATGAAAGCACATAGGAGAAAGAGATATTCTTGAATAACTTTTTTTGTGAAGGTCGGAGAGACTTGGAAAGTGGTTGCATCTGGACTAATTTGGGTCCTGCGGATCGATTGGTACCATCCCCGAGCTTGTACGACCTTTGGAAGAGGTCGACCGACGAAATTCCCCCAAATCTGAGGAGATATTCTTGAATAACTTTATTTGTGAAGGTCGGAGAGACTTGCAAGTAGGCTCTACCCCCACTAAATGGGGTAGCGCGCATCGATCGGTACCATCCTTGAGCTTCTCCGACTTTCGGAAGGGTTAGGGTTAGGGTTAGGGATGAAAGCACATAGGAGAAAGAGATATTCTTGAATAACTTTTTTTGTGAAGGTCGGAGAGACTTGCAAGTAGGCTCTACCCCCACTAAATGGGGTAGCGCGCATCGATCGGTACCATCCTTGAGCTTCTCCGACTTTCGGAAGGGTTAGGGTTAGGGTTAGGGATGAAAGCACATAGGAGAAAGAGATATTCTTGAATAACTTTTTTTGTGAAGGTCGGAGAGACTTGGAAAGTGGTTGCATCTGGACTAATTTGGGTCCTGCGGATCGATTGGTACCATCCCCGAGCTTGTACGACCTTCGGAAGAGGTCGACCGACGAAATTCCCCCAAATCTGAGGAGATATTCTTGAATAACTTTTTTTGTGAAGGTCGGAGAGACTTGCAAGTAGGCTCTACCCCCACTAAATGGGGTTGCGCGCATCGATCGGTACCATCCTTGAGCTTCTCCGACTTTCGGAAGGGTTAGGGTTAGGGTTAGGGATGAAAGCACATAGGAGAAAGAGATATTCTTGAATAACTTTTTTTGTGAAGGTCGGAGAGACTTGCAAGTAGGCTCTACCCCCACTAAATGGGGTAGCGCGCATCGATCGGTACCATCCTTGAGCTTCTCCGACTTTCGGAAGGGTTAGGGTTAGGGTTAGGGATGAAAGCACATAGGAGAAAGAGATATTATTGAATAACTTTTTTTGTGAAGGTCGGAGAGACTTGGAAAGTGGTTGCATCTGGACTAATTTGGGTCCTGCGGATCGATTGGTACCATCCCCGAGCTTGTACGACCTTCGGAAGAGGTCGACCGACGAAATTCCCCCAAATCTGAGGAGATATTCTTGAATAACTTTTTTTGTGAAGGTCGGAGAGACTTGCAAGTAGGCTCTACCCCCACTAAATGGGGTTGCGCGCATCGATCGGTACCATCCTTGAGCTTCTCCGACTTTCGGAAGGGTTAGGGTTAGGGTTAGGGATGAAAGCACATAGGAGAAAGAGATATTCTTGAATAACTTTTTTTGTGAAGGTCGGAGAGACTTGCAAGTAGGCTCTACCCCCACTAAATGGGGTAGCGCGCATCGATCGGTACCATCCTTGAGCTTCTCCGACTTTCGGAAGGGTTAGGGTTAGGGTTAGGGATGAAAGCACATAGGAGAAAGAGATATTCTTGAATAACTTTTTTTGTGAAGGTCGGAGAGACTTGGAAAGTGGTTGCATCTGGACTAATTTGGGTCCTGCGGATCGATTGGTACCATCCCCGAGCTTGTACGACCTTCGGAAGAGGTCGACCGACGAAATTCCCCCAAATCTGAGGAGATATTCTTGAATAACTTTTTTTGTGAAGGTCGGAGAGACTTGCAAGTAGGCTCTACCCCCACTAAATGGGGTTGCGCGCATCGATCGGTACCATCCTTGAGCTTCTCCGACTTTCGGAAGGGTTAGGGTTAGGGTTAGGGATGAAAGCACATAGGAGAAAGAGATATTCTTGAATAACTTTTTTTGTGAAGGTCGGAGAGACTTGCAAGTAGGCTCTACCCCCACTAAATGGGGTAGCGCGCATCGATCGGTACCATCCTTGAGCTTCTCCGACTTTCGGAAGGGTTAGGGTTAGGGTTAGGGATGAAAGCACATAGGAGAAAGAGATATTCTTGAATAACTTTTTTTGTGAAGGTCGGAGAGACTTGGAAAGTGGTTGCATCTGGACTAATTTGGGTCCTGCGGATCGATTGGTACCATCCCCGAGCTTGTACGACCTTTGGAAGAGGTCGACCGACGAAATTCCCCCAAATCTGAGGAGATATTCTTGAATAACTTTATTTGTGAAGGTCGGAGAGACTTGCAAGTAGGCTCTACCCCCACTAAATGGGGTAGCGCGCATCGATCGGTACCATCCTTGAGCTTCTCCGACTTTCGGAAGGGTTAGGGTTAGGGTTAGGGATGAAAGCACATAGGAGAAAGAGATATTCTTGAATAACTTTTTTTGTGAAGGTCGGAGAGACTTGCAAGTAGGCTCTACCCCCACTAAATGGGGTAGCGCGCATCGATCGGTACCATCCTTGAGCTTCTCCGACTTTCGGAAGGGTTAGGGTTAGGGTTAGGGATGAAAGCACATAGGAGAAAGAGATATTCTTGAATAACTTTTTTTGTGAAGGTCGGAGAGACTTGGAAAGTGGTTGCATCTGGACTAATTTGGGTCCTGCGGATCGATTGGTACCATCCCCGAGCTTGTACGACCTTCGGAAGAGGTCGACCGACGAAATTCCCCCAAATCTGAGGAGATATTCTTGAATAACTTTTTTTGTGAAGGTCGGAGAGACTTGCAAGTAGGCTCTACCCCCACTAAATGGGGTTGCGCGCATCGATCGGTACCATCCTTGAGCTTCTCCGACTTTCGGAAGGGTTAGGGTTAGGGTTAGGGATGAAAGCACATAGGAGAAAGAGATATTCTTGAATAACTTTTTTTGTGAAGGTCGGAGAGACTTGCAAGTAGGCTCTACCCCCACTAAATGGGGTAGCGCGCATCGATCGGTACCATCCTTGAGCTTCTCCGACTTTCGGAAGGGTTAGGGTTAGGGTTAGGGATGAAAGCACATAGGAGAAAGAGATATTATTGAATAACTTTTTTTGTGAAGGTCGGAGAGACTTGGAAAGTGGTTGCATCTGGACTAATTTGGGTCCTGCGGATCGATTGGTACCATCCCCGAGCTTGTACGACCTTCGGAAGAGGTCGACCGACGAAATTCCCCCAAATCTGAGGAGATATTCTTGAATAACTTTTTTTGTGAAGGTCGGAGAGACTTGCAAGTAGGCTCTACCCCCACTAAATGGGGTTGCGCGCATCGATCGGTACCATCCTTGAGCTTCTCCGACTTTCGGAAGGGTTAGGGTTAGGGTTAGGGATGAAAGCACATAGGAGAAAGAGATATTCTTGAATAACTTTTTTTGTGAAGGTCGGAGAGACTTGCAAGTAGGCTCTACCCCCACTAAATGGGGTAGCGCGCATCGATCGGTACCATCCTTGAGCTTCTCCGACTTTCGGAAGGGTTAGGGTTAGGGTTAGGGATGAAAGCACATAGGAGAAAGAGATATTATTGAATAACTTTTTTTGTGAAGGTCGGAGAGACTTGGAAAGTGGTTGCATCTGGACTAATTTGGGTCCTGCGGATCGATTGGTACCATCCCCGAGCTTGTACGACCTTCGGAAGAGGTCGACCGACGAAATTCCCCCAAATCTGAGGAGATATTCTTGAATAACTTTTTTTGTGAAGGTCGGAGAGACTTGCAAGTAGGCTCTACCCCCACTAAATGGGGTTGCGCGCATCGATCGGTACCATCCTTGAGCTTCTCCGACTTTCGGAAGGGTTAGGGTTAGGGTTAGGGATGAAAGCACATAGGAGAAAGAGATATTCTTGAATAACTTTTTTTGTGAAGGTCGGAGAGACTTGCAAGTAGGCTCTACCCCCACTAAATGGGGTAGCGCGCATCGATCGGTACCATCCTTGAGCTTCTCCGACTTTCGGAAGGGTTAGGGTTAGGGTTAGGGATGAAAGCACATAGGAGAAAGAGATATTCTTGAATAACTTTTTTTGTGAAGGTCGGAGAGACTTGGAAAGTGGTTGCATCTGGACTAATTTGGGTCCTGCGGATCGATTGGTACCATCCCCGAGCTTGTACGACCTTCGGAAGAGGTCGACCGACGAAATTCCCCCAAATCTGAGGAGATATTCTTGAATAACTTTTTTTGTGAAGGTCGGAGAGACTTGCAAGTAGGCTCTACCCCCACTAAATGGGGTTGCGCGCATCGATCGGTACCATCCTTGAGCTTCTCCGACTTTCGGAAGGGTTAGGGTTAGGGTTAGGGATGAAAGCACATAGGAGAAAGAGATATTCTTGAATAACTTTTTTTGTGAAGGTCGGAGAGACTTGCAAGTAGGCTCTACCCCCACTAAATGGGGTAGCGCGCATCGATCGGTACCATCCTTGAGCTTCTCCGACTTTCGGAAGGGTTAGGGTTAGGGTTAGGGATGAAAGCACATAGGAGAAAGAGATATTCTTGAATAACTTTTTTTGTGAAGGTCGGAGAGACTTGGAAAGTGGTTGCATCTGGACTAATTTGGGTCCTGCGGATCGATTGGTACCATCCCCGAGCTTGTACGACCTTTGGAAGAGGTCGACCGACGAAATTCCCCCAAATCTGAGGAGATATTCTTGAATAACTTTATTTGTGAAGGTCGGAGAGACTTGCAAGTAGGCTCTACCCCCACTAAATGGGGTAGCGCGCATCGATCGGTACCATCCTTGAGCTTCTCCGACTTTCGGAAGGGTTAGGGTTAGGGTTAGGGATGAAAGCACATAGGAGAAAGAGATATTCTTGAATAACTTTTTTTGTGAAGGTCGGAGAGACTTGCAAGTAGGCTCTACCCCCACTAAATGGGGTAGCGCGCATCGATCGGTACCATCCTTGAGCTTCTCCGACTTTCGGAAGGGTTAGGGTTAGGGTTAGGGATGAAAGCACATAGGAGAAAGAGATATTCTTGAATAACTTTTTTTGTGAAGGTCGGAGAGACTTGGAAAGTGGTTGCATCTGGACTAATTTGGGTCCTGCGGATCGATTGGTACCATCCCCGAGCTTGTACGACCTTCGGAAGAGGTCGACCGACGAAATTCCCCCAAATCTGAGGAGATATTCTTGAATAACTTTTTTTGTGAAGGTCGGAGAGACTTGCAAGTAGGCTCTACCCCCACTAAATGGGGTTGCGCGCATCGATCGGTACCATCCTTGAGCTTCTCCGACTTTCGGAAGGGTTAGGGTTAGGGTTAGGGATGAAAGCACATAGGAGAAAGAGATATTCTTGAATAACTTTTTTTGTGAAGGTCGGAGAGACTTGCAAGTAGGCTCTACCCCCACTAAATGGGGTAGCGCGCATCGATCGGTACCATCCTTGAGCTTCTCCGACTTTCGGAAGGGTTAGGGTTAGGGTTAGGGATGAAAGCACATAGGAGAAAGAGATATTATTGAATAACTTTTTTTGTGAAGGTCGGAGAGACTTGGAAAGTGGTTGCATCTGGACTAATTTGGGTCCTGCGGATCGATTGGTACCATCCCCGAGCTTGTACGACCTTCGGAAGAGGTCGACCGACGAAATTCCCCCAAATCTGAGGAGATATTCTTGAATAACTTTTTTTGTGAAGGTCGGAGAGACTTGCAAGTAGGCTCTACCCCCACTAAATGGGGTTGCGCGCATCGATCGGTACCATCCTTGAGCTTCTCCGACTTTCGGAAGGGTTAGGGTTAGGGTTAGGGATGAAAGCACATAGGAGAAAGAGATATTCTTGAATAACTTTTTTTGTGAAGGTCGGAGAGACTTGCAAGTAGGCTCTACTCCCACTAAATGGGGTAGCGCGCATCGATCGGTACCATCCTTGAGCTTCTCCGACTTTCGGAAGGGTTAGGGTTAGGGTTAGGGATGAAAGCACATAGGAGAAAGAGATATTCTTGAATAACTTTTTTTGTGAAGGTCGGAGAGACTTGGAAAGTGGTTGCATCTGGACTAATTTGGGTCCTGCGGATCGATTGGTACCATCCCCGAGCTTGTACGACCTTTGGAAGAGGTCGACCGACGAAATTCCCCCAAATCTGAGGAGATATTCTTGAATAACTTTATTTGTGAAGGTCGGAGAGACTTGCAAGTAGGCTCTACCCCCACTAAATGGGGTAGCGCGCATCGATCGGTACCATCCTTGAGCTTCTCCGACTTTCGGAAGGGTTAGGGTTAGGGTTAGGGATGAAAGCACATAGGAGAAAGAGATATTCTTGAATAACTTTTTTTGTGAAGGTCGGAGAGACTTGCAAGTAGGCTCTACCCCCACTAAATGGGGTAGCGCGCATCGATCGGTACCATCCTTGAGCTTCTCCGACTTTCGGAAGGGTTAGGGTTAGGGTTAGGGATGAAAGCACATAGGAGAAAGAGATATTCTTGAATAACTTTTTTTGTGAAGGTCGGAGAGACTTGGAAAGTGGTTGCATCTGGACTAATTTGGGTCCTGCGGATCGATTGGTACCATCCCCGAGCTTGTACGACCTTCGGAAGAGGTCGACCGACGAAATTCCCCCAAATCTGAGGAGATATTCTTGAATAACTTTTTTTGTGAAGGTCGGAGAGACTTGCAAGTAGGCTCTACCCCCACTAAATGGGGTTGCGCGCATCGATCGGTACCATCCTTGAGCTTCTCCGACTTTCGGAAGGGTTAGGGTTAGGGTTAGGGATGAAAGCACATAGGAGAAAGAGATATTCTTGAATAACTTTTTTTGTGAAGGTCGGAGAGACTTGCAAGTAGGCTCTACCCCCACTAAATGGGGTAGCGCGCATCGATCGGTACCATCCTTGAGCTTCTCCGACTTTCGGAAGGGTTAGGGTTAGGGTTAGGGATGAAAGCACATAGGAGAAAGAGATATTATTGAATAACTTTTTTTGTGAAGGTCGGAGAGACTTGGAAAGTGGTTGCATCTGGACTAATTTGGGTCCTGCGGATCGATTGGTACCATCCCCGAGCTTGTACGACCTTCGGAAGAGGTCGACCGACGAAATTCCCCCAAATCTGAGGAGATATTCTTGAATAACTTTTTTTGTGAAGGTCGGAGAGACTTGCAAGTAGGCTCTACCCCCACTAAATGGGGTTGCGCGCATCGATCGGTACCATCCTTGAGCTTCTCCGACTTTCGGAAGGGTTAGGGTTAGGGTTAGGGATGAAAGCACATAGGAGAAAGAGATATTCTTGAATAACTTTTTTTGTGAAGGTCGGAGAGACTTGCAAGTAGGCTCTACCCCCACTAAATGGGGTAGCGCGCATCGATCGGTACCATCCTTGAGCTTCTCCGACTTTCGGAAGGGTTAGGGTTAGGGTTAGGGATGAAAGCACATAGGAGAAAGAGATATTCTTGAATAACTTTTTTTGTGAAGGTCGGAGAGACTTGGAAAGTGGTTGCATCTGGACTAATTTGGGTCCTGCGGATCGATTGGTACCATCCCCGAGCTTGTACGACCTTCGGAAGAGGTCGACCGACGAAATTCCCCCAAATCTGAGGAGATATTCTTGAATAACTTTTTTTGTGAAGGTCGGTGAGACTTGCAAGTAGGCTCTACCCCCACTAAATGGGGTTGCGCGCATCGATCGGTACCATCCTTGAGCTTCTCCGACTTTCGGAAGGGTTAGGGTTAGGGTTAGGGATGAAAGCACATAGGAGAAAGAGATATTCTTGAATAACTTTTTTTGTGAAGGTCGGAGAGACTTGGAAAGTGGTTGCATCTGGACTAATTTGGGTCCTGCGGATCGATTGGTACCATCCCCGAGCTTGTACGACCTTCGGAAGAGGTCGACCGACGAAATTCCCCCAAATCTGAGGAGATATTCTTGAATAACTTTTTTTGTGAAGGTCGGAGAGACTTGCAAGTAGGCTCTACCCCCACTAAATGGGGTTGCGCGCATCGATCGGTACCATCCTTGAGCTTCTCCGACTTTCGGAAGGGTTAGGGTTAGGGTTAGGGATGAAAGCACATAGGAGAAAGAGATATTCTTGAATAACTTTTTTTGTGAAGGTCGGAGAGACTTGCAAGTAGGCTCTACCCCCACTAAATGGGGTAGCGCGCATCGATCGGTACCATCCTTGAGCTTCTCCGACTTTCGGAAGGGTTAGGGTTAGGGTTAGGGATGAAAGCACATAGGAGAAAGAGATATTCTTGAATAACTTTTTTTGTGAAGGTCGGAGAGACTTGGAAAGTGGTTGCATCTGGACTAATTTGGGTCCTGCGGATCGATTGGTACCATCCCCGAGCTTGTACGACCTTTGGAAGAGGTCGACCGACGAAATTCCCCCAAATCTGAGGAGATATTCTTGAATAACTTTATTTGTGAAGGTCGGAGAGACTTGCAAGTAGGCTCTACCCCCACTAAATGGGGTAGCGCGCATCGATCGGTACCATCCTTGAGCTTCTCCGACTTTCGGAAGGGTTAGGGTTAGGGTTAGGGATGAAAGCACATAGGAGAAAGAGATATTCTTGAATAACTTTTTTTGTGAAGGTCGGAGAGACTTGCAAGTAGGCTCTACCCCCACTAAATGGGGTAGCGCGCATCGATCGGTACCATCCTTGAGCTTCTCCGACTTTCGGAAGGGTTAGGGTTAGGGTTAGGGATGAAAGCACATAGGAGAAAGAGATATTCTTGAATAACTTTTTTTGTGAAGGTCGGAGAGACTTGGAAAGTGGTTGCATCTGGACTAATTTGGGTCCTGCGGATCGATTGGTACCATCCCCGAGCTTGTACGACCTTCGGAAGAGGTCGACCGACGAAATTCCCCCAAATCTGAGGAGATATTCTTGAATAACTTTTTTTGTGAAGGTCGGAGAGACTTGCAAGTAGGCTCTACCCCCACTAAATGGGGTTGCGCGCATCGATCGGTACCATCCTTGAGCTTCTCCGACTTTCGGAAGGGTTAGGGTTAGGGTTAGGGATGAAAGCACATAGGAGAAAGAGATATTCTTGAATAACTTTTTTTGTGAAGGTCGGAGAGACTTGCAAGTAGGCTCTACCCCCACTAAATGGGGTAGCGCGCATCGATCGGTACCATCCTTGAGCTTCTCCGACTTTCGGAAGGGTTAGGGTTAGGGTTAGGGATGAAAGCACATAGGAGAAAGAGATATTATTGAATAACTTTTTTTGTGAAGGTCGGAGAGACTTGGAAAGTGGTTGCATCTGGACTAATTTGGGTCCTGCGGATCGATTGGTACCATCCCCGAGCTTGTACGACCTTCGGAAGAGGTCGACCGACGAAATTCCCCCAAATCTGAGGAGATATTCTTGAATAACTTTTTTTGTGAAGGTCGGAGAGACTTGCAAGTAGGCTCTACCCCCACTAAATGGGGTTGCGCGCATCGATCGGTACCATCCTTGAGCTTCTCCGACTTTCGGAAGGGTTAGGGTTAGGGTTAGGGATGAAAGCACATAGGAGAAAGAGATATTCTTGAATAACTTTTTTTGTGAAGGTCGGAGAGACTTGCAAGTAGGCTCTACCCCCACTAAATGGGGTAGCGCGCATCGATCGGTACCATCCTTGAGCTTCTCCGACTTTCGGAAGGGTTAGGGTTAGGGTTAGGGATGAAAGCACATAGGAGAAAGAGATATTCTTGAATAACTTTTTTTGTGAAGGTCGGAGAGACTTGGAAAGTGGTTGCATCTGGACTAATTTGGGTCCTGCGGATCGATTGGTACCATCCCCGAGCTTGTACGACCTTCGGAAGAGGTCGACCGACGAAATTCCCCCAAATCTGAGGAGATATTCTTGAATAACTTTTTTTGTGAAGGTCGGAGAGACTTGCAAGTAGGCTCTACCCCCACTAAATGGGGTTGCGCGCATCGATCGGTACCATCCTTGAGCTTCTCCGACTTTCGGAAGGGTTAGGGTTAGGGTTAGGGATGAAAGCACATAGGAGAAAGAGATATTCTTGAATAACTTTTTTTGTGAAGGTCGGAGAGACTTGCAAGTAGGCTCTACCCCCACTAAATGGGGTAGCGCGCATCGATCGGTACCATCCTTGAGCTTCTCCGACTTTCGGAAGGGTTAGGGTTAGGGTTAGGGATGAAAGCACATAGGAGAAAGAGATATTCTTGAATAACTTTTTTTGTGAAGGTCGGAGAGACTTGGAAAGTGGTTGCATCTGGACTAATTTGGGTCCTGCGGATCGATTGGTACCATCCCCGAGCTTGTACGACCTTTGGAAGAGGTCGACCGACGAAATTCCCCCAAATCTGAGGAGATATTCTTGAATAACTTTATTTGTGAAGGTCGGAGAGACTTGCAAGTAGGCTCTACCCCCACTAAATGGGGTAGCGCGCATCGATCGGTACCATCCTTGAGCTTCTCCGACTTTCGGAAGGGTTAGGGTTAGGGTTAGGGATGAAAGCACATAGGAGAAAGAGATATTCTTGAATAACTTTTTTTGTGAAGGTCGGAGAGACTTGCAAGTAGGCTCTACCCCCACTAAATGGGGTAGCGCGCATCGATCGGTACCATCCTTGAGCTTCTCCGACTTTCGGAAGGGTTAGGGTTAGGGTTAGGGATGAAAGCACATAGGAGAAAGAGATATTCTTGAATAACTTTTTTTGTGAAGGTCGGAGAGACTTGGAAAGTGGTTGCATCTGGACTAATTTGGGTCCTGCGGATCGATTGGTACCATCCCCGAGCTTGTACGACCTTCGGAAGAGGTCGACCGACGAAATTCCCCCAAATCTGAGGAGATATTCTTGAATAACTTTTTTTGTGAAGGTCGGAGAGACTTGCAAGTAGGCTCTACCCCCACTAAATGGGGTTGCGCGCATCGATCGGTACCATCCTTGAGCTTCTCCGACTTTCGGAAGGGTTAGGGTTAGGGTTAGGGATGAAAGCACATAGGAGAAAGAGATATTCTTGAATAACTTTTTTTGTGAAGGTCGGAGAGACTTGCAAGTAGGCTCTACCCCCACTAAATGGGGTAGCGCGCATCGATCGGTACCATCCTTGAGCTTCTCCGACTTTCGGAAGGGTTAGGGTTAGGGTTAGGGATGAAAGCACATAGGAGAAAGAGATATTATTGAATAACTTTTTTTGTGAAGGTCGGAGAGACTTGGAAAGTGGTTGCATCTGGACTAATTTGGGTCCTGCGGATCGATTGGTACCATCCCCGAGCTTGTACGACCTTCGGAAGAGGTCGACCGACGAAATTCCCCCAAATCTGAGGAGATATTCTTGAATAACTTTTTTTGTGAAGGTCGGAGAGACTTGCAAGTAGGCTCTACCCCCACTAAATGGGGTTGCGCGCATCGATCGGTACCATCCTTGAGCTTCTCCGACTTTCGGAAGGGTTAGGGTTAGGGTTAGGGATGAAAGCACATAGGAGAAAGAGATATTCTTGAATAACTTTTTTTGTGAAGGTCGGAGAGACTTGCAAGTAGGCTCTACCCCCACTAAATGGGGTAGCGCGCATCGATCGGTACCATCCTTGAGCTTCTCCGACTTTCGGAAGGGTTAGGGTTAGGGTTAGGGATGAAAGCACATAGGAGAAAGAGATATTCTTGAATAACTTTTTTTGTGAAGGTCGGAGAGACTTGGAAAGTGGTTGCATCTGGACTAATTTGGGTCCTGCGGATCGATTGGTACCATCCCCGAGCTTGTACGACCTTCGGAAGAGGTCGACCGACGAAATTCCCCCAAATCTGAGGAGATATTCTTGAATAACTTTTTTTGTGAAGGTCGGTGAGACTTGCAAGTAGGCTCTACCCCCACTAAATGGGGTTGCGCGCATCGATCGGTACCATCCTTGAGCTTCTCCGACTTTCGGAAGGGTTAGGGTTAGGGTTAGGGATGAAAGCACATAGGAGAAAGAGATATTCTTGAATAACTTTTTTTGTGAAGGTCGGAGAGACTTGGAAAGTGGTTGCATCTGGACTAATTTGGGTCCTGCGGATCGATTGGTACCATCCCCGAGCTTGTACGACCTTCGGAAGAGGTCGACCGACGAAATTCCCCCAAATCTGAGGAGATATTCTTGAATAACTTTTTTTGTGAAGGTCGGAGAGACTTGCAAGTAGGCTCTACCCCCACTAAATGGGGTTGCGCGCATCGATCGGTACCATCCTTGAGCTTCTCCGACTTTCGGAAGGGTTAGGGTTAGGGTTAGGGATGAAAGCACATAGGAGAAAGAGATATTCTTGAATAACTTTTTTTGTGAAGGTCGGAGAGACTTGCAAGTAGGCTCTACCCCCACTAAATGGGGTAGCGCGCATCGATCGGTACCATCCTTGAGCTTCTCCGACTTTCGGAAGGGTTAGGGTTAGGGTTAGGGATGAAAGCACATAGGAGAAAGAGATATTCTTGAATAACTTTTTTTGTGAAGGTCGGAGAGACTTGGAAAGTGGTTGCATCTGGACTAATTTGGGTCCTGCGGATCGATTGGTACCATCCCCGAGCTTGTACGACCTTTGGAAGAGGTCGACCGACGAAATTCCCCCAAATCTGAGGAGATATTCTTGAATAACTTTATTTGTGAAGGTCGGAGAGACTTGCAAGTAGGCTCTACCCCCACTAAATGGGGTAGCGCGCATCGATCGGTACCATCCTTGAGCTTCTCCGACTTTCGGAAGGGTTAGGGTTAGGGTTAGGGATGAAAGCACATAGGAGAAAGAGATATTCTTGAATAACTTTTTTTGTGAAGGTCGGAGAGACTTGCAAGTAGGCTCTACCCCCACTAAATGGGGTAGCGCGCATCGATCGGTACCATCCTTGAGCTTCTCCGACTTTCGGAAGGGTTAGGGTTAGGGTTAGGGTTAGGGATGAAAGCACATAGGAGAAAGAGATATTCTTGAATAACTTTTTTTGTGAAGGTCGGAGAGACTTGGAAAGTGGTTGCATCTGGACTAATTTGGGTCCTGCGGATCGATTGGTACCATCCCCGAGCTTGTACGACCTTCGGAAGAGGTCGACCGACGAAATTCCCCCAAATCTGAGGAGATATTCTTGAATAACTTTTTTTGTGAAGGTCGGAGAGACTTGCAAGTAGGCTCTACCCCCACTAAATGGGGTTGCGCGCATCGATCGGTACCATCCTTGAGCTTCTCCGACTTTCGGAAGGGTTAGGGTTAGGGTTAGGGATGAAAGCACATAGGAGAAAGAGATATTCTTGAATAACTTTTTTTGTGAAGGTCGGAGAGACTTGCAAGTAGGCTCTACCCCCACTAAATGGGGTAGCGCGCATCGATCGGTACCATCCTTGAGCTTCTCCGACTTTCGGAAGGGTTAGGGTTAGGGTTAGGGATGAAAGCACATAGGAGAAAGAGATATTATTGAATAACTTTTTTTGTGAAGGTCGGAGAGACTTGGAAAGTGGTTGCATCTGGACTAATTTGGGTCCTGCGGATCGATTGGTACCATCCCCGAGCTTGTACGACCTTCGGAAGAGGTCGACCGACGAAATTCCCCCAAATCTGAGGAGATATTCTTGAATAACTTTTTTTGTGAAGGTCGGAGAGACTTGCAAGTAGGCTCTACCCCCACTAAATGGGGTTGCGCGCATCGATCGGTACCATCCTTGAGCTTCTCCGACTTTCGGAAGGGTTAGGGTTAGGGTTAGGGATGAAAGCACATAGGAGAAAGAGATATTCTTGAATAACTTTTTTTGTGAAGGTCGGAGAGACTTGCAAGTAGGCTCTACCCCCACTAAATGGGGTAGCGCGCATCGATCGGTACCATCCTTGAGCTTCTCCGACTTTCGGAAGGGTTAGGGTTAGGGTTAGGGATGAAAGCACATAGGAGAAAGAGATATTCTTGAATAACTTTTTTTGTGAAGGTCGGAGAGACTTGGAAAGTGGTTGCATCTGGACTAATTTGGGTCCTGCGGATCGATTGGTACCATCCCCGAGCTTGTACGACCTTCGGAAGAGGTCGACCGACGAAATTCCCCCAAATCTGAGGAGATATTCTTGAATAACTTTTTTTGTGAAGGTCGGTGAGACTTGCAAGTAGGCTCTACCCCCACTAAATGGGGTTGCGCGCATCGATCGGTACCATCCTTGAGCTTCTCCGACTTTCGGAAGGGTTAGGGTTAGGGTTAGGGATGAAAGCACATAGGAGAAAGAGATATTCTTGAATAACTTTTTTTGTGAAGGTCGGAGAGACTTGGAAAGTGGTTGCATCTGGACTAATTTGGGTCCTGCGGATCGATTGGTACCATCCCCGAGCTTGTACGACCTTCGGAAGAGGTCGACCGACGAAATTCCCCCAAATCTGAGGAGATATTCTTGAATAACTTTTTTTGTGAAGGTCGGAGAGACTTGCAAGTAGGCTCTACCCCCACTAAATGGGGTTGCGCGCATCGATCGGTACCATCCTTGAGCTTCTCCGACTTTCGGAAGGGTTAGGGTTAGGGTTAGGGATGAAAGCACATAGGAGAAAGAGATATTCTTGAATAACTTTTTTTGTGAAGGTCGGAGAGACTTGCAAGTAGGCTCTACCCCCACTAAATGGGGTAGCGCGCATCGATCGGTACCATCCTTGAGCTTCTCCGACTTTCGGAAGGGTTAGGGTTAGGGTTAGGGATGAAAGCACATAGGAGAAAGAGATATTCTTGAATAACTTTTTTTGTGAAGGTCGGAGAGACTTGGAAAGTGGTTGCATCTGGACTAATTTGGGTCCTGCGGATCGATTGGTACCATCCCCGAGCTTGTACAACCTTTGGAAGAGGTCGACCGACGAAATTCCCCCAAATCTGAGGAGATATTCTTGAATAACTTTATTTGTGAAGGTCGGAGAGACTTGCAAGTAGGCTCTACCCCCACTAAATGGGGTAGCGCGCATCGATCGGTACCATCCTTGAGCTTCTCCGACTTTCGGAAGGGTTAGGGTTAGGGTTAGGGATGAAAGCACATAGGAGAAAGAGATATTCTTGAATAACTTTTTTTGTGAAGGTCGGAGAGACTTGCAAGTAGGCTCTACCCCCACTAAATGGGGTAGCGCGCATCGATCGGTACCATCCTTGAGCTTCTCCGACTTTCGGAAGGGTTAGGGTTAGGGTTAGGGATGAAAGCACATAGGAGAAAGAGATATTCTTGAATAACTTTTTTTGTGAAGGTCGGAGAGACTTGCAAGTAGGCTCTACCCCCACTAAATGGGGTAGCGCGCATCGATCGGTACCATCCTTGAGCTTCTCCGACTTTCGGAAGGGTTAGGGTTAGGGTTAGGGTTAGGGATGAAAGCACATAGGAGAAAGAGATATTCTTGAATAACTTTTTTTGTGAAGGTCGGAGAGACTTGGAAAGTGGTTGCATCTGGACTAATTTGGGTCCTGCGGATCGATTGGTACCATCCCCGAGCTTGTACGACCTTCGGAAGAGGTCGACCGACGAAATTCCCCCAAATCTGAGGAGATATTCTTGAATAACTTTTTTTGTGAAGGTCGGAGAGACTTGCAAGTAGGCTCTACCCCCACTAAATGGGGTTGCGCGCATCGATCGGTACCATCCTTGAGCTTCTCCGACTTTCGGAAGGGTTAGGGTTAGGGTTAGGGATGAAAGCACATAGGAGAAAGAGATATTCTTGAATAACTTTTTTTGTGAAGGTCGGAGAGACTTGCAAGTAGGCTCTACCCCCACTAAATGGGGTAGCGCGCATCGATCGGTACCATCCTTGAGCTTCTCCGACTTTCGGAAGGGTTAGGGTTAGGGTTAGGGATGAAAGCACATAGGAGAAAGAGATATTATTGAATAACTTTTTTTGTGAAGGTCGGAGAGACTTGGAAAGTGGTTGCATCTGGACTAATTTGGGTCCTGCGGATCGATTGGTACCATCCCCGAGCTTGTACGACCTTCGGAAGAGGTCGACCGACGAAATTCCCCCAAATCTGAGGAGATATTCTTGAATAACTTTTTTTGTGAAGGTCGGAGAGACTTGCAAGTAGGCTCTACCCCCACTAAATGGGGTTGCGCGCATCGATCGGTACCATCCTTGAGCTTCTCCGACTTTCGGAAGGGTTAGGGTTAGGGTTAGGGATGAAAGCACATAGGAGAAAGAGATATTCTTGAATAACTTTTTTTGTGAAGGTCGGAGAGACTTGCAAGTAGGCTCTACCCCCACTAAATGGGGTAGCGCGCATCGATCGGTACCATCCTTGAGCTTCTCCGACTTTCGGAAGGGTTAGGGTTAGGGTTAGGGATGAAAGCACATAGGAGAAAGAGATATTCTTGAATAACTTTTTTTGTGAAGGTCGGAGAGACTTGGAAAGTGGTTGCATCTGGACTAATTTGGGTCCTGCGGATCGATTGGTACCATCCCCGAGCTTGTACGACCTTCGGAAGAGGTCGACCGACGAAATTCCCCCAAATCTGAGGAGATATTCTTGAATAACTTTTTTTGTGAAGGTCGGTGAGACTTGCAAGTAGGCTCTACCCCCACTAAATGGGGTTGCGCGCATCGATCGGTACCATCCTTGAGCTTCTCCGACTTTCGGAAGGGTTAGGGTTAGGGTTAGGGATGAAAGCACATAGGAGAAAGAGATATTCTTGAATAACTTTTTTTGTGAAGGTCGGAGAGACTTGGAAAGTGGTTGCATCTGGACTAATTTGGGTCCTGCGGATCGATTGGTACCATCCCCGAGCTTGTACGACCTTCGGAAGAGGTCGACCGACGAAATTCCCCCAAATCTGAGGAGATATTCTTGAATAACTTTTTTTGTGAAGGTCGGAGAGACTTGCAAGTAGGCTCTACCCCCACTAAATGGGGTTGCGCGCATCGATCGGTACCATCCTTGAGCTTCTCCGACTTTCGGAAGGGTTAGGGTTAGGGTTAGGGATGAAAGCACATAGGAGAAAGAGATATTCTTGAATAACTTTTTTTGTGAAGGTCGGAGAGACTTGCAAGTAGGCTCTACCCCCACTAAATGGGGTAGCGCGCATCGATCGGTACCATCCTTGAGCTTCTCCGACTTTCGGAAGGGTTAGGGTTAGGGTTAGGGATGAAAGCACATAGGAGAAAGAGATATTCTTGAATAACTTTTTTTGTGAAGGTCGGAGAGACTTGGAAAGTGGTTGCATCTGGACTAATTTGGGTCCTGCGGATCGATTGGTACCATCCCCGAGCTTGTACAACCTTTGGAAGAGGTCGACCGACGAAATTCCCCCAAATCTGAGGAGATATTCTTGAATAACTTTATTTGTGAAGGTCGGAGAGACTTGCAAGTAGGCTCTACCCCCACTAAATGGGGTAGCGCGCATCGATCGGTACCATCCTTGAGCTTCTCCGACTTTCGGAAGGGTTAGGGTTAGGGTTAGGGATGAAAGCACATAGGAGAAAGAGATATTCTTGAATAACTTTTTTTGTGAAGGTCGGAGAGACTTGCAAGTAGGCTCTACCCCCACTAAATGGGGTAGCGCGCATCGATCGGTACCATCCTTGAGCTTCTCCGACTTTCGGAAGGGTTAGGGTTAGGGTTAGGGATGAAAGCACATAGGAGAAAGAGATATTCTTGAATAACTTTTTTTGTGAAGGTCGGAGAGACTTGGAAAGTGGTTGCATCTGGACTAATTTGGGTCCTGCGGATCGATTGGTACCATCCCCGAGCTTGTACGACCTTCGGAAGAGGTCGACCGACGAAATTCCCCCAAATCTGAGGAGATATTCTTGAATAACTTTTTTTGTGAAGGTCGGAGAGACTTGCAAGTAGGCTCTACCCCCACTAAATGGGGTTGCGCGCATCGATCGGTACCATCCTTGAGCTTCTCCGACTTTCGGAAGGGTTAGGGTTAGGGTTAGGGATGAAAGCACATAGGAGAAAGAGATATTCTTGAATAACTTTTTTTGTGAAGGTCGGAGAGACTTGCAAGTAGGCTCTACCCCCACTAAATGGGGTAGCGCGCATCGATCGGTACCATCCTTGAGCTTCTCCGACTTTCGGAAGGGTTAGGGTTAGGGTTAGGGATGAAAGCACATAGGAGAAAGAGATATTCTTGAATAACTTTTTTTGTGAAGGTCGGAGAGACTTGGAAAGTGGTTGCATCTGGACTAATTTGGGTCCTGCGGATCGATTGGTACCATCCCCGAGCTTGTACGACCTTCGGAAGAGGTCGACCGACGAAATTCCCCCAAATCTGAGGAGATATTCTTGAATAACTTTTTTTGTGAAGGTCGGTGAGACTTGCAAGTAGGCTCTACCCCCACTAAATGGGGTTGCGCGCATCGATCGGTACCATCCTTGAGCTTCTCCGACTTTCGGAAGGGTTAGGGTTAGGGTTAGGGATGAAAGCACATAGGAGAAAGAGATATTCTTGAATAACTTTTTTTGTGAAGGTCGGAGAGACTTGCAAGTAGGCTCTACCCCCACTAAATGGGGTAGCGCGCATCGATCGGTACCATCCTTGAGCTTCTCCGACTTTCGGAAGGGTTAGGGTTAGGGTTAGGGATGAAAGCACATAGGAGAAAGAGATATTCTTGAATAACTTTTTTTGTGAAGGTCGGAGAGACTTGCAAGTAGGCTCTACCCCCACTAAATTGGGTAGCGCGCATCGATCGGTACCATCCTTGAGCTTCTCCGACTTTCGGAAGGGTTAGGGTTAGGGTTAGGGATGAAAGCACATAGGAGAAAGAGATATTCTTGAATAACTTTTTTTGTGAAGGTCGGAGAGACTTGCAAGTAGGCTCTGCCCCCACTAAATGGGGTAGCGCGCATCGATCGGTACCATCCTTGAGCTTCTCCGACTTTCGGAAGGGTTAGGGTTAGGGTTAGGGATGAAAGCACATAGGAGAAAGAGATATTCTTGAATAACTTTTTTTGTGAAGGTCGGAGAGACTTGGAAAGTGGTTGCATCTGGACTAATTTGGGTCCTGCGGATCGATTGGTACCTTCCCCGAGCTTGTACGACCTTCGGAAGAGGTCGACCGACGAAATTCCCCCAAATCTGAGGAGATATTCTTGAATAACTTTTTTTGTGAAGGTCGGAGAGACTTGCAAGTAGGCTCTACCCCCACTAAATGGGGTAGCGCGCATCGATCGGTACCATCCTTGAGCTTCTCCGACTTTCGGAAGGGTTAGGGTTAGGGTTAGGGATGAAAGCACATAGGAGAAAGAGATATTCTTGAATAACTTTTTTTGTGAAGGTCGGAGAGACTTGGAAAGTGGTTGCATCTGGACTAATTTGGGTCCTGCGGATCGATTGGTACCATCCCCGAGCTTGTACGACCTTCGGAAGAGGTCGACCGACGAAATTCCCCCAAATCTGAGGAGATATTCTTGAATAACTTTTTTTGTGAAGGTCGGAGAGACTTGCAAGTAGGCTCTACCCCCACTAAATGGGGTTGCGCGCATCGATCGGTACCATCCTTGAGCTTCTCCGACTTTCGGAAGGGTTAGGGTTAGGGTTAGGGATGAAAGCACATAGGAGAAAGAGATATTCTTGAATAACTTTTTTTGTGAAGGTCGGAGAGACTTGCAAGTAGGCTCTACCCCCACTAAATGGGGTAGCGCGCATCGATCGGTACCATCCTTGAGCTTCTCCGACTTTCGGAAGGGTTAGGGTTAGGGTTAGGGATGAAAGCACATAGGAGAAAGAGATATTCTTGAATAACTTTTTTTGTGAAGGTCGGAGAGACTTGGAAAGTGGTTGCATCTGGACTAATTTGGGTCCTGCGGATCGATTGGTACCATCCCCGAGCTTGTACGACCTTCGGAAGAGGTCGACCGACGAAATTCCCCCAAATCTGAGGAGATATTCTTGAATAACTTTTTTTGTGAAGGTCGGTGAGACTTGCAAGTAGGCTCTACCCCCACTAAATGGGGTTGCGCGCATCGATCGGTACCATCCTTGAGCTTCTCCGACTTTCGGAAGGGTTAGGGTTAGGGTTAGGGATGAAAGCACATAGGAGAAAGAGATATTCTTGAATAACTTTTTTTGTGAAGGTCGGAGAGACTTGCAAGTAGGCTCTACCCCCACTAAATGGGGTAGCGCGCATCGATCGGTACCATCCTTGAGCTTCTCCGACTTTCGGAAGGGTTAGGGTTAGGGTTAGGGATGAAAGCACATAGGAGAAAGAGATATTCTTGAATAACTTTTTTTGTGAAGGTCGGAGAGACTTGCAAGTAGGCTCTACCCCCACTAAATTGGGTAGCGCGCATCGATCGGTACCATCCTTGAGCTTCTCCGACTTTCGGAAGGGTTAGGGTTAGGGTTAGGGATGAAAGCACATAGGAGAAAGAGATATTCTTGAATAACTTTTTTTGTGAAGGTCGGAGAGACTTGCAAGTAGGCTCTGCCCCCACTAAATGGGGTAGCGCGCATCGATCGGTACCATCCTTGAGCTTCTCCGACTTTCGGAAGGGTTAGGGTTAGGGTTAGGGATGAAAGCACATAGGAGAAAGAGATATTCTTGAATAACTTTTTTTGTGAAGGTCGGAGAGACTTGGAAAGTGGTTGCATCTGGACTAATTTGGGTCCTGCGGATCGATTGGTACCATCCCCGAGCTTGTACGACCTTCGGAAGAGGTCGACCGACGAAATTCCCCCAAATCTGAGGAGATATTCTTGAATAACTTTTTTTGTGAAGGTCGGAGAGACTTGCAAGTAGGCTCTACCCCCACTAAATGGGGTTGCGCGCATCGATCGGTACCATCCTTGAGCTTCTCCGACTTTCGGAAGGGTTAGGGTTAGGGTTAGGGATGAAAGCACATAGGAGAAAGAGATATTCTTGAATAACTTTTTTTGTGAAGGTCGGAGAGACTTGCAAGTAGGCTCTACCCCCACTAAATGGGGTAGCGCGCATCGATCGGTACCATCCTTGAGCTTCTCCGACTTTCGGAAGGGTTAGGGTTAGGGTTAGGGATGAAAGCACATAGGAGAAAGAGATATTCTTGAATAACTTTTTTTGTGAAGGTCGGAGAGACTTGGAAAGTGGTTGCATCTGGACTAATTTGGGTCCTGCGGATCGATTGGTACCATCCCCGAGCTTGTACGACCTTCGGAAGAGGTCGACCGACGAAATTCCCCCAAATCTGAGGAGATATTCTTGAATAACTTTTTTTGTGAAGGTCGGTGAGACTTGCAAGTAGGCTCTACCCCCACTAAATGGGGTTGCGCGCATCGATCGGTACCATCCTTGAGCTTCTCCGACTTTCGGAAGGGTTAGGGTTAGGGTTAGGGATGAAAGCACATAGGAGAAAGAGATATTCTTGAATAACTTTTTTTGTGAAGGTCGGAGAGACTTGCAAGTAGGCTCTACCCCCACTAAATGGGGTAGCGCGCATCGATCGGTACCATCCTTGAGCTTCTCCGACTTTCGGAAGGGTTAGGGTTAGGGTTAGGGATGAAAGCACATAGGAGAAAGAGATATTCTTGAATAACTTTTTTTGTGAAGGTCGGAGAGACTTGCAAGTAGGCTCTACCCCCACTAAATTGGGTAGCGCGCATCGATCGGTACCATCCTTGAGCTTCTCCGACTTTCGGAAGGGTTAGGGTTAGGGTTAGGGATGAAAGCACATAGGAGAAAGAGATATTCTTGAATAACTTTTTTTGTGAAGGTCGGAGAGACTTGCAAGTAGGCTCTGCCCCCACTAAATGGGGTAGCGCGCATCGATCGGTACCATCCTTGAGCTTCTCCGACTTTCGGAAGGGTTAGGGTTAGGGTTAGGGATGAAAGCACATAGGAGAAAGAGATATTCTTGAATAACTTTTTTTGTGAAGGTCGGAGAGACTTGGAAAGTGGTTGCATCTGGACTAATTTGGGTCCTGCGGATCGATTGGTACCTTCCCCGAGCTTGTACGACCTTCGGAAGAGGTCGACCGACGAAATTCCCCCAAATCTGAGGAGATATTCTTGAATAACTTTTTTTGTGAAGGTCGGAGAGACTTGCAAGTAGGCTCTACCCCCACTAAATGGGGTAGCGCGCATCGATCGGTACCATCCTTGAGCTTCTCCGACTTTCGGAAGGGTTAGGGTTAGGGTTAGGGATGAAAGCACATAGGAGAAAGAGATATTCTTGAATAACTTTTTTTGTGAAGGTCGGAGAGACTTGGAAAGTGGTTGCATCTGGACTAATTTGGGTCCTGCGGATCGATTGGTACCATCCCCGAGCTTGTACGACCTTCGGAAGAGGTCGACCGACGAAATTCCCCCAAATCTGAGGAGATATTCTTGAATAACTTTTTTTGTGAAGGTCGGAGAGACTTGCAAGTAGGCTCTACCCCCACTAAATGGGGTTGCGCGCATCGATCGGTACCATCCTTGAGCTTCTTCGACTTTCGGAAGGGTTAGGGTTAGGGTTAGGGATGAAAGCACATAGGAGAAAGAGATATTCTTGAATAACTTTTTTTGTGAAGGTCGGAGAGACTTGCAAGTAGGCTCTACCCCCACTAAATGGGGTAGCGCGCATCGATCGGTACCATCCTTGAGCTTCTCCGACTTTCGGAAGGGTTAGGGTTAGGGTTAGGGATGAAAGCACATAGGAGAAAGAGATATTCTTGAATAACTTTTTTTGTGAAGGTCGGAGAGACTTGGAAAGTGGTTGCATCTGGACTAATTTGGGTCCTGCGGATCGATTGGTACCATCCCCGAGCTTGTACGACCTTCGGAAGAGGTCGACCGACGAAATTCCCCCAAATCTGAGGAGATATTCTTGAATAACTTTTTTTGTGAAGGTCGGTGAGACTTGCAAGTAGGCTCTACCCCCACTAAATGGGGTTGCGCGCATCGATCGGTACCATCCTTGAGCTTCTCCGACTTTCGGAAGGGTTAGGGTTAGGGTTAGGGATGAAAGCACATAGGAGAAAGAGATATTCTTGAATAACTTTTTTTGTGAAGGTCGGAGAGACTTGCAAGTAGGCTCTACCCCCACTAAATGGGGTAGCGCGCATCGATCGGTACCATCCTTGAGCTTCTCCGACTTTCGGAAGGGTTAGGGTTAGGGTTAGGGATGAAAGCACATAGGAGAAAGAGATATTCTTGAATAACTTTTTTTGTGAAGGTCGGAGAGACTTGCAAGTAGGCTCTACCCCCACTAAATTGGGTAGCGCGCATCGATCGGTACCATCCTTGAGCTTCTCCGACTTTCGGAAGGGTTAGGGTTAGGGTTAGGGATGAAAGCACATAGGAGAAAGAGATATTCTTGAATAACTTTTTTTGTGAAGGTCGGAGAGACTTGCAAGTAGGCTCTGCCCCCACTAAATGGGGTAGCGCGCATCGATCGGTACCATCCTTGAGCTTCTCCGACTTTCGGAAGGGTTAGGGTTAGGGTTAGGGATGAAAGCACATAGGAGAAAGAGATATTCTTGAATAACTTTTTTTGTGAAGGTCGGAAAGACTTGGAAAGTGGTTGCATCTGGACTAATTTGGGTCCTGCGGATCGATTGGTACCATCCCCGAGCTTGTACGACCTTCGGAAGAGGTCGACCGACGAAATTCCCCCAAATCTGAGGAGATATTCTTGAATAACTTTTTTTGTGAAGGTCGGAGAGACTTGCAAGTAGGCTCTACCCCCACTAAATGGGGTAGCGCGCATCGATCGGTACCATCCTTGAGCTTCTCCGACTTTCGGAAGGGTTAGGGTTAGGGTTAGGGATGAAAGCACATAGGAGAAAGAGATATTCTTGAATAACTTTTTTTGTGAAGGTCGGAGAGACTTGGAAAGTGGTTGCATCTGGACTAATTTGGGTCCTGCGGATCGATTGGTACCATCCCCGAGCTTGTACGACCTTCGGAAGAGGTCGACCGACGAAATTCCCCCAAATCTGAGGAGATATTCTTGAATAACTTTTTTTGTGAAGGTCGGAGAGACTTGCAAGTAGGCTCTACCCCCACTAAATGGGGTTGCGCGCATCGATCGGTACCATCCTTGAGCTTCTCCGACTTTCGGAAGGGTTAGGGTTAGGGTTAGGGATGAAAGCACATAGGAGAAAGAGATATTCTTGAATAACTTTTTTTGTGAAGGTCGGAGAGACTTGCAAGTAGGCTCTACCCCCACTAAATGGGGTAGCGCGCATCGATCGGTACCATCCTTGAGCTTCTCCGACTTTCGGAAGGGTTAGGGTTAGGGTTAGGGATGAAAGCACATAGGAGAAAGAGATATTCTTGAATAACTTTTTTTGTGAAGGTCGGAGAGACTTGGAAAGTGGTTGCATCTGGACTAATTTGGGTCCTGCGGATCGATTGGTACCATCCCCGAGCTTGTACGACCTTCGGAAGAGGTCGACCGACGAAATTCCCCCAAATCTGAGGAGATATTCTTGAATAACTTTTTTTGTGAAGGTCGGAGAGACTTGCAAGTAGGCTCTACCCCCACTAAATGGGGTTGCGCGCATCGATCGGTACCATCCTTGAGCTTTTCCGACTTTCGGAAGGGTTAGGGTTAGGGTTAGGGATGAAAGCACATAGGAGAAAGAGATATTCTTGAATAACTTTTTTTGTGAAGGTCAGAGAGACTTGCAAGTAGGCTCTACCCCCACTAAATGGGGTAGCGCGCATCGATCGGTACCATCCTTGAGCTTCTCCGACTTTCGGAAGGGTTAGGGTTAGGGTTAGGGATGAAAGCACATAGGAGAAAGAGATATTCTTGAATAACTTTTTTTGTGAAGGTCGGAGAGACTTGGAAAGTGGTTGCATCTGGACTAATTTGGGTCCTGCGGATCGATTGGTACCATCCCCGAGCTTGTACGACCTTCGGAAGAGGTCGACCGACGAAATTCCCCCAAATCTGAGGAGATATTCTTGAATAACTTTTTTTGTGAAGGTCGGAGAGACTTGCAAGTAGGCTCTACCCCCACTAAATGGGGTTGCGCGCATCGATCGGTACCATCCTTGAGCTTCTCCGACTTTCGGAAGGGTTAGGGTTAGGGTTAGGGATGAAAGCACATAGGAGAAAGAGATATTCTTGAATAACTTTTTTGTGAAGGTCGGAGAGACTTGCAAGTAGGCTCTACCCCCACTAAATGGGGTAGCGCGCATCGATCGGTACCATCCTTGAGCTTCTCCGACTTTCGGAAGGGTTAGGGTTAGGGTTAGGGATGAAAGCACATAGGAGAAAGAGATATTCTTGAATAACTTTTTTTGTGAAGGTCGGAGAGACTTGGAAAGTGGTTGCATCTGGACTAATTTGGGTCCTGCGGATCGATTGGTACCATCCCCGAGCTTGTACGACCTTCGGAAGAGGTCGACCGACGAAATTCCCCCAAATCTGAGGAGATATTCTTGAATAACTTTTTTTGTGAAGGTCGGAGAGACTTGCAAGTAGGCTCTACCCCCACTAAATGGGGTAGCGCGCATCGATCGGTACCATCCTTGAGCTTCTCCGACTTTCGGAAGGGTTAGGGTTAGGGATAGGGATGAAAGCACATAGGAGAAAGAGATATTCTTGAATAACTTTTTTTGTGAAGGTCGGAGAGACTTGGAAAGTGGTTGCATCTGGACTAATTTGGGTCCTGCGGATCGATTGGTACCATCCCCGAGCTTGTACGACCTTCGGAAGAGGTCGACCGACGAAATTCCCCCAAATCTGAGGAGATATTCTTGAATAACTTTTTTTGTGAAGGTCGGAGAGACTTGCAAGTAGGCTCTACCCCCACTAAATGGGGTTGCGCGCATCGATCGGTACCATCCTTGAGCTTCTCCGACTTTCGGAAGGGTTAGGGTTAGGGTTAGGGATGAAAGCACATAGGAGAAAGAGATATTCTTGAATAACTTTTTTTGTGAAGGTCGGAGAGACTTGCAAGTAGGCTCTACCCCCACTAAATGGGGTAGCGCGCATCGATCGGTACCATCCTTGAGCTTCTCCGACTTTCGGAAGGGTTAGGGTTAGGGTTAGGGATGAAAGCACATAGGAGAAAGAGATATTCTTGAATAACTTTTTTTGTGAAGGTCGGAGAGACTTGGAAAGTGGTTGCATCTGGACTAATTTGGGTCCTGCGGATCGATTGGTACCATCCCCGAGCTTGTACGACCTTCGGAAGAGGTCGACCGACGAAATTCCCCCAAATCTGAGGAGATATTCTTGAATAACTTTTTTTGTGAAGGTCGGTGAGACTTGCAAGTAGGCTCTACCCCCACTAAATGGGGTTGCGCGCATCGATCGGTACCATCCTTGAGCTTCTCCGACTTTCGGAAGGGTTAGGGTTAGGGTTAGGGATGAAAGCACATAGGAGAAAGAGATATTCTTGAATAACTTTTTTTGTGAAGGTCGGAGAGACTTGCAAGTAGGCTCTACCCCCACTAAATGGGGTAGCGCGCATCGATCGGTACCATCCTTGAGCTTCTCCGACTTTCGGAAGGGTTAGGGTTAGGGTTAGGGATGAAAGCACATAGGAGAAAGAGATATTCTTGAATAACTTTTTTTGTGAAGGTCGGAGAGACTTGCAAGTAGGCTCTACCCCCACTAAATTGGGTAGCGCGCATCGATCGGTACCATCCTTGAGCTTCTCCGACTTTCGGAAGGGTTAGGGTTAGGGTTAGGGATGAAAGCACATAGGAGAAAGAGATATTCTTGAATAACTTTTTTTGTGAAGGTCGGAGAGACTTGCAAGTAGGCTCTGCCCCCACTAAATGGGGTAGCGCGCATCGATCGGTACCATCCTTGAGCTTCTCCGACTTTCGGAAGGGTTAGGGTTAGGGTTAGGGATGAAAGCACATAGGAGAAAGAGATATTCTTGAATAACTTTTTTTGTGAAGGTCGGAAAGACTTGGAAAGTGGTTGCATCTGGACTAATTTGGGTCCTGCGGATCGATTGGTACCATCCCCGAGCTTGTACGACCTTCGGAAGAGGTCGACCGACGAAATTCCCCCAAATCTGAGGAGATATTCTTGAATAACTTTTTTTGTGAAGGTCGGAGAGACTTGCAAGTAGGCTCTACCCCCACTAAATGGGGTAGCGCGCATCGATCGGTACCTTCCTTGAGCTTCTCCGACTTTCGGAAGGGTTAGGGTTAGGGTTAGGGATGAAAGCACATAGGAGAAAGAGATATTCTTGAATAACTTTTTTTGTGAAGGTCGGAGAGACTTGGAAAGTGGTTGCATCTGGACTAATTTGGGTCCTGCGGATCGATTGGTACCATCCCCGAGCTTGTACGACCTTCGGAAGAGGTCGACCGACGAAATTCCCCCAAATCTGAGGAGATATTCTTGAATAACTTTTTTTGTGAAGGTCGGAGAGACTTGCAAGTAGGCTCTACCCCCACTAAATGGGGTTGCGCGCATCGATCGGTACCATCCTTGAGCTTCTCCGACTTTCGGAAGGGTTAGGGTTAGGGTTAGGGATGAAAGCACATAGGAGAAAGAGATATTCTTGAATAACTTTTTTTGTGAAGGTCGGAGAGACTTGCAAGTAGGCTCTACCCCCACTAAATGGGGTAGCGCGCATCGATCGGTACCATCCTTGAGCTTCTCCGACTTTCGGAAGGGTTAGGGTTAGGGTTAGGGATGAAAGCACATAGGAGAAAGAGATATTCTTGAATAACTTTTTTTGTGAAGGTCGGAGAGACTTGGAAAGTGGTTGCATCTGGACTAATTTGGGTCCTGCGGATCGATTGGTACCATCCCCGAGCTTGTACGACCTTCGGAAGAGGTCGACCGACGAAATTCCCCCAAATCTGAGGAGATATTCTTGAATAACTTTTTTTGTGAAGGTCGGAGAGACTTGCAAGTAGGCTCTACCCCCACTAAATGGGGTTGCGCGCATCGATCGGTACCATCCTTGAGCTTTTCCGACTTTCGGAAGGGTTAGGGTTAGGGTTAGGGATGAAAGCACATAGGAGAAAGAGATATTCTTGAATAACTTTTTTTGTGAAGGTCAGAGAGACTTGCAAGTAGGCTCTACCCCCACTAAATGGGGTAGCGCGCATCGATCAGTACCATCCTTGAGCTTCTCCGACTTTCGGAAGGGTTAGGGTTAGGGTTAGGGATGAAAGCACATAGGAGAAAGAGATATTCTTGAATAACTTTTTTTGTGAAGGTCGGAGAGACTTGGAAAGTGGTTGCATCTGGACTAATTTGGGTCCTGCGGATCGATTGGTACCATCCCCGAGCTTGTACGACCTTCGGAAGAGGTCGACCGACGAAATTCCCCCAAATCTGAGGAGATATTCTTGAATAACTTTTTTTGTGAAGGTCGGAGAGACTTGCAAGTAGGCTCTACCCCCACTAAATGGGGTTGCGCGCATCGATCGGTACCATCCTTGAGCTTCTCCGACTTTCGGAAGGGTTAGGGTTAGGGTTAGGGATGAAAGCACATAGGAGAAAGAGATATTCTTGAATAACTTTTTTGTGAAGGTCGGAGAGACTTGCAAGTAGGCTCTACCCCCACTAAATGGGGTAGCGCGCATCGATCGGTACCATCCTTGAGCTTCTCCGACTTTCGGAAGGGTTAGGGTTAGGGTTAGGGATGAAAGCACATAGGAGAAAGAGATATTCTTGAATAACTTTTTTTGTGAAGGTCGGAGAGACTTGCAAGTAGGCTCTACCCCCACTAAATTGGGTAGCGCGCATCGATCGGTACCATCCTTGAGCTTCTCCGACTTTCGGAAGGGTTAGGGTTAGGGTTAGGGATGAAAGCACATAGGAGAAAGAGATATTCTTGAATAACTTTTTTTGTGAAGGTCGGAGAGACTTGCAAGTAGGCTCTGCCCCCACTAAATGGGGTAGCGCGCATCGATCGGTACCATCCTTGAGCTTCTCCGACTTTCGGAAGGGTTAGGGTTAGGGTTAGGGATGAAAGCACATAGGAGAAAGAGATATTCTTGAATAACTTTTTTTGTGAAGGTCGGAAAGACTTGGAAAGTGGTTGCATCTGGACTAATTTGGGTCCTGCGGATCGATTGGTACCATCCCCGAGCTTGTACGACCTTCGGAAGAGGTCGACCGACGAAATTCCCCCAAATCTGAGGAGATATTCTTGAATAACTTTTTTTGTGAAGGTCGGAGAGACTTGCAAGTAGGCTCTACCCCCACTAAATGGGGTAGCGCGCATCGATCGGTACCATCCTTGAGCTTCTCCGACTTTCGGAAGGGTTAGGGTTAGGGTTAGGGATGAAAGCACATAGGAGAAAGAGATATTCTTGAATAACTTTTTTTGTGAAGGTCGGAGAGACTTGGAAAGTGGTTGCATCTGGACTAATTTGGGTCCTGCGGATCGATTGGTACCATCCCCGAGCTTGTACGACCTTCGGAAGAGGTCGACCGACGAAATTCCCCCAAATCTGAGGAGATATTCTTGAATAACTTTTT
Source organism: Limanda limanda (assembly GCF_963576545.1). NCBI lineage: Eukaryota > Metazoa > Chordata > Actinopteri > Pleuronectiformes > Pleuronectidae > Limanda > Limanda limanda. Next base: position 184,764 of record NW_026870397.1, read on the forward strand.
TTGTGAAGGTCGGAGAGACTTGCAAGTAGGCTCTACCCCCACTAAATGGGGTTGCGCGCATCGATCGGTACCATCCTTGAGCTTCTCCGACTTTCGGAAGGGTTAGGGTTAGGGTTAGGGATGAAAGCACATAGGAGAAAGAGATATTCTTGAATAACTTTTTTTGTGAAGGTCGGAGAGACTTGCAAGTAGGCTCTACCCCCACTAAATGGGGTAGCGCGCATCGATCGGTACCATCCTTGAGCTTCTCCGACTTTCGGAAGGGTTAGGGTTAGGGTTAGGGATGAAAGCACATAGGAGAAAGAGATATTCTTGAATAACTTTTTTTGTGAAGGTCGGAGAGACTTGGAAAGTGGTTGCATCTGGACTAATTTGGGTCCTGCGGATCGATTGGTACCATCCCCGAGCTTGTACGACCTTCGGAAGAGGTCGACCGACGAAATTCCCCCAAATCTGAGGAGATATTCTTGAATAACTTTTTTTGTGAAGGTCGGAGAGACTTGCAAGTAGGCTCTACCCCCACTAAATGGGGTTGCGCGCATCGATCGGTACCATCCTTGAGCTTTTCCGACTTTCGGAAGGGTTAGGGTTAGGGTTAGGGATGAAAGCACATAGGAGAAAGAGATATTCTTGAATAACTTTTTTTGTGAAGGTCAGAGAGACTTGCAAGTAGGCTCTACCCCCACTAAATGGGGTAGCGCGCATCGATCGGTACCATCCTTGAGCTTCTCCGACTTTCGGAAGGGTTAGGGTTAGGGTTAGGGATGAAAGCACATAGGAGAAAGAGATATTCTTGAATAACTTTTTTTGTGAAGGTCGGAGAGACTTGGAAAGTGGTTGCATCTGGACTAATTTGGGTCCTGCGGATCGATTGGTACCATCCCCGAGCTTGTACGACCTTCGGAAGAGGTCGACCGACGAAATTCCCCCAAATCTGAGGAGATATTCTTGAATAACTTTTTTTGTGAAGGTCGGAGAGACTTGCAAGTAGGCTCTACCCCCACTAAATGGGGTTGCGCGCATCGATCGGTACCATCCTTGAGCTTCTCCGACTTTCGGAAGGGTTAGGGTTAGGGTTAGGGATGAAAGCACATAGGAGAAAGAGATATTCTTGAATAACTTTTTTGTGAAGGTCGGAGAGACTTGCAAGTAGGCTCTACCCCCACTAAATGGGGTAGCGCGCATCGATCGGTACCATCCTTGAGCTTCTCCGACTTTCGGAAGGGTTAGGGTTAGGGTTAGGGATGAAAGCACATAGGAGAAAGAGATATTCTTGAATAACTTTTTTTGTGAAGGTCGGAGAGACTTGGAAAGTGGTTGCATCTGGACTAATTTGGGTCCTGCGGATCGATTGGTACCATCCCCGAGCTTGTACGACCTTCGGAAGAGGTCGACCGACGAAATTCCCCCAAATCTGAGGAGATATTCTTGAATAACTTTTTTTGTGAAGGTCGGAGAGACTTGCAAGTAGGCTCTACCCCCACTAAATGGGGTAGCGCGCATCGATCGGTACCATCCTTGAGCTTCTCCGACTTTCGGAAGGGTTAGGGTTAGGGTTAGGGATGAAAGCACATAGGAGAAAGAGATATTCTTGAATAACTTTTTTTGTGAAGGTCGGAGAGACTTGGAAAGTGGTTGCATCTGGACTAATTTGGGTCCTGCGGATCGATTGGTACCATCCCCGAGCTTGTACGACCTTCGGAAGAGGTCGACCGACGAAATTCCCCCAAATCTGAGGAGATATTCTTGAATAACTTTTTTTGTGAAGGTCGGAGAGACTTGCAAGTAGGCTCTACCCCCACTAAATGGGGTTGCGCGCATCGATCGGTACCATCCTTGAGCTTCTCCGACTTTCGGAAGGGTTAGGGTTAGGGTTAGGGATGAAAGCACATAGGAGAAAGAGATATTCTTGAATAACTTTTTTTGTGAAGGTCGGAGAGACTTGCAAGTAGGCTCTACCCCCACTAAATGGGGTAGCGCGCATCGATCGGTACCATCCTTGAGCTTCTCCGACTTTCGGAAGGGTTAGGGTTAGGGTTAGGGATGAAAGCACATAGGAGAAAGAGATATTCTTGAATAACTTTTTTTGTGAAGGTCGGAGAGACTTGGAAAGTGGTTGCATCTGGACTAATTTGGGTCCTGCGGATCGATTGGTACCATCCCCGAGCTTGTACGACCTTCGGAAGAGGTCGACCGACGAAATTCCCCCAAATCTGAGGAGATATTCTTGAATAACTTTTTTTGTGAAGGTCGGTGAGACTTGCAAGTAGGCTCTACCCCCACTAAATGGGGTTGCGCGCATCGATCGGTACCATCCTTGAGCTTCTCCGACTTTCGGAAGGGTTAGGGTTAGGGTTAGGGATGAAAGCACATAGGAGAAAGAGATATTCTTGAATAACTTTTTTTGTGAAGGTCGGAGAGACTTGCAAGTAGGCTCTACCCCCACTAAATGGGGTAGCGCGCATCGATCGGTACCATCCTTGAGCTTCTCCGACTTTCGGAAGGGTTAGGGTTAGGGTTAGGGATGAAAGCACATAGGAGAAAGAGATATTCTTGAATAACTTTTTTTGTGAAGGTCGGAGAGACTTGCAAGTAGGCTCTACCCCCACTAAATTGGGTAGCGCGCATCGATCGGTACCATCCTTGAGCTTCTCCGACTTTCGGAAGGGTTAGGGTTAGGGTTAGGGATGAAAGCACATAGGAGAAAGAGATATTCTTGAATAACTTTTTTTGTGAAGGTCGGAGAGACTTGCAAGTAGGCTCTGCCCCCACTAAATGGGGTAGCGCGCATCGATCGGTACCATCCTTGAGCTTCTCCGACTTTCGGAAGGGTTAGGGTTAGGGTTAGGGATGAAAGCACATAGGAGAAAGAGATATTCTTGAATAACTTTTTTTGTGAAGGTCGGAGAGACTTGGACAGTGGTTGCATCTGGACTAATTTGGGTCCTGCGGATCGATTGGTACCATCCCCGAGCTTGTACGACCTTCGGAAGAGGTCGACCGACGAAATTCCCCCAAATCTGAGGAGATATTCTTGAATAACTTTTTTTGTGAAGGTCGGAGAGACTTGCAAGTAGGCTCTACCCCCACTAAATGGGGTAGCGCGCATCGATCGGTACCATCCTTGAGCTTCTCCGACTTTCGGAAGGGTTAGGGTTAGGGTTAGGGATGAAAGCACATAGGAGAAAGAGATATTCTTGAATAACTTTTTTTGTGAAGGTCGGAGAGACTTGGAAAGTGGTTGCATCTGGACTAATTTGGGTCCTGCGGATCGATTGGTACCATCCCCGAGCTTGTACGACCTTCGGAAGAGGTCGACCGACGAAATTCCCCCAAATCTGAGGAGATATTCTTGAATAACTTTTTTTGTGAAGGTCGGTGAGACTTGCAAGTAGGCTCTACCCCCACTAAATGGGGTTGCGCGCATCGATCGGTACCATCCTTGAGCTTCTCCGACTTTCGGAAGGGTTAGGGTTAGGGTTAGGGATGAAAGCACATAGGAGAAAGAGATATTCTTGAATAACTTTTTTTGTGAAGGTCGGAGAGACTTGCAAGTAGGCTCTACCCCCACTAAATGGGGTAGCGCGCATCGATCGGTACCATCCTTGAGCTTCTCCGACTTTCGGAAGGGTTAGGGTTAGGGTTAGGGATGAAAGCACATAGGAGAAAGAGATATTCTTGAATAACTTTTTTTGTGAAGGTCGGAGAGACTTGCAAGTAGGCTCTACCCCCACTAAATTGGGTAGCGCGCATCGATCGGTACCATCCTTGAGCTTCTCCGACTTTCGGAAGGGTTAGGGTTAGGGTTAGGGATGAAAGCACATAGGAGAAAGAGATATTCTTGAATAACTTTTTTTGTGAAGGTCGGAGAGACTTGCAAGTAGGCTCTGCCCCCACTAAATGGGGTAGCGCGCATCGATCGGTACCATCCTTGAGCTTCTCCGACTTTCGGAAGGGTTAGGGTTAGGGTTAGGGATGAAAGCACATAGGAGAAAGAGATATTCTTGAATAACTTTTTTTGTGAAGGTCGGAGAGACTTGGACAGTGGTTGCATCTGGACTAATTTGGGTCCTGCGGATCGATTGGTACCATCCCCGAGCTTGTACGACCTTCGGAAGAGGTCGACCGACGAAATTCCCCCAAATCTGAGGAGATATTCTTGAATAACTTTTTTTGTGAAGGTCGGAGAGACTTGCAAGTAGGCTCTACCCCCACTAAATGGGGTAGCGCGCATCGATCGGTACCATCCTTGAGCTTCTCCGACTTTCGGAAGGGTTAGGGTTAGGGTTAGGGATGAAAGCACATAGGAGAAAGAGATATTCTTGAATAACTTTTTTTGTGAAGGTCGGAGAGACTTGGAAAGTGGTTGCATCTGGACTAATTTGGGTCCTGCGGATCGATTGGTACCATCCCCGAGCTTGTACGACCTTCGGAAGAGGTCGACCGACGAAATTCCCCCAAATCTGAGGAGATATTCTTGAATAACTTTTTTTGTGAAGGTCGGAGAGACTTGCAAGTAGGCTCTACCCCCACTAAATGGGGTTGCGCGCATCGATCGGTACCATCCTTGAGCTTCTCCGACTTTCGGAAGGGTTAGGGTTAGGGTTAGGGATGAAAGCACATAGGAGAAAGAGATATTCTTGAATAACTTTTTTTGTGAAGGTCGGAGAGACTTGCAAGTAGGCTCTACCCCCACTAAATGGGGTAGCGCGCATCGATCGGTACCATCCTTGAGCTTCTCCGACTTTCGGAAGGGTTAGGGTTAGGGTTAGGGATGAAAGCACATAGGAGAAAGAGATATTCTTGAATAACTTTTTTTGTGAAGGTCGGAGAGACTTGGAAAGTGGTTGCATCTGGACTAATTTGGGTCCTGCGGATCGATTGGTACCATCCCCGAGCTTGTACGACCTTCGGAAGAGGTCGACCGACGAAATTCCCCCAAATCTGAGGAGATATTCTTGAATAACTTTTTTTGTGAAGGTCGGAGAGACTTGCAAGTAGGCTCTACCCCCACTAAATGGGGTTGCGCGCATCGATCGGTACCATCCTTGAGCTTTTCCGACTTTCGGAAGGGTTAGGGTTAGGGTTAGGGATGAAAGCACATAGGAGAAAGAGATATTCTTGAATAACTTTTTTTGTGAAGGTCAGAGAGACTTGCAAGTAGGCTCTACCCCCACTAAATGGGGTAGCGCGCATCGATCGGTACCATCTTTGAGCTTCTCCGACTTTCGGAAGGGTTAGGGTTAGGGTTAGGGATGAAAGCACATAGGAGAAAGAGATATTCTTGAATAACTTTTTTTGTGAAGGTCGGAGAGACTTGGAAAGTGGTTGCATCTGGACTAATTTGGGTCCTGCGGATCGATTGGTACCATCCCCGAGCTTGTACGACCTTCGGAAGAGGTCGACCGACGAAATTCCCCCAAATCTGAGGAGATATTCTTGAATAACTTTTTTTGTGAAGGTCGGAGAGACTTGCAAGTAGGCTCTACCCCCACTAAATGGGGTTGCGCGCATCGATCGGTACCATCCTTGAGCTTCTCCGACTTTCGGAAGGGTTAGGGTTAGGGTTAGGGATGAAAGCACATAGGAGAAAGAGATATTCTTGAATAACTTTTTTGTGAAGGTCGGAGAGACTTGCAAGTAGGCTCTACCCCCACTAAATGGGGTAGCGCGCATCGATCGGTACCATCCTTGAGCTTCTCCGACTTTCGGAAGGGTTAGGGTTAGGGTTAGGGATGAAAGCACATAGGAGAAAGAGATATTCTTGAATAACTTTTTTTGTGAAGGTCGGAGAGACTTGGAAAGTGGTTGCATCTGGACTAATTTGGGTCCTGCGGATCGATTGGTACCATCCCCGAGCTTGTACGACCTTTGGAAGAGGTCGACCGACGAAATTCCCCCAAATCTGAGGAGATATTCTTGAATAACTTTATTTGTGAAGGTCGGAGAGACTTGCAAGTAGGCTCTACCCCCACTAAATGGGGTAGCGCGCATCGATCGGTACCATCCTTGAGCTTCTCCGACTTTCGGAAGGGTTAGGGTTAGGGTTAGGGATGAAAGCACATAGGAGAAAGAGATATTCTTGAATAACTTTTTTTGTGAAGGTCGGAGAGACTTGCAAGTAGGCTCTACCCCCACTAAATGGGGTAGCGCGCATCGATCGGTACCATCCTTGAGCTTCTCCGACTTTCGGAAGGGTTAGGGTTAGGGTTAGGGATGAAAGCACATAGGAGAAAGAGATATTCTTGAATAACTTTTTTTGTGAAGGTCGGAGAGACTTGGAAAGTGGTTGCATCTGGACTAATTTGGGTCCTGCGGATCGATTGGTACCATCCCCGAGCTTGTACAACCTTCGGAAGAGGTCGACCGACGAAATTCCCCCAAATCTGAGGAGATATTCTTGAATAACTTTTTTTGTGAAGGTCGGAGAGACTTGCAAGTAGGCTCTACCCCCACTAAATGGGGTTGCGCGCATCGATCGGTACCATCCTTGAGCTTCTCCGACTTTCGGAAGGGTTAGGGTTAGGGTTAGGGATGAAAGCACATAGGAGAAAGAGATATTCTTGAATAACTTTTTTTGTGAAGGTCGGAGAGACTTGCAAGTAGGCTTTACCCCCACTAAATGGGGTAGCGCGCATCGATCGGTACCATCCTTGAGCTTCTCCGACTTTCGGAAGGGTTAGGGTTAGGGTTAGGGATGAAAGCACATAGGAGAAAGAGATATTATTGAATAACTTTTTTTGTGAAGGTCGGAGAGACTTGGAAAGTGGTTGCATCTGGACTAATTTGGGTCCTGCGGATCGATTGGTACCATCCCCGAGCTTGTACGACCTTCGGAAGAGGTCGACCGACGAAATTCCCCCAAATCTGAGGAGATATTCTTGAATAACTTTTTTTGTGAAGGTCGGAGAGACTTGCAAGTAGGCTCTACCCCCACTAAATGGGGTTGCGCGCATCGATCGGTACCATCCTTGAGCTTCTCCGACTTTCGGAAGGGTTAGGGTTAGGGTTAGGGATGAAAGCACATAGGAGAAAGAGATATTCTTGAATAACTTTTTTTGTGAAGGTCGGAGAGACTTGCAAGTAGGCTCTACCCCCACTAAATGGGGTAGCGCGCATCGATCGGTACCATCCTTGAGCTTCTCCGACTTTCGGAAGGGTTAGGGTTAGGGTTAGGGATGAAAGCACATAGGAGAAAGAGATATTCTTGAATAACTTTTTTTGTGAAGGTCGGAGAGACTTGGAAAGTGGTTGCATCTGGACTAATTTGGGTCCTGCGGATCGATTGGTACCATCCCCGAGCTTGTACGACCTTCGGAAGAGGTCGACCGACGAAATTCCCCCAAATCTGAGGAGATATTCTTGAATAACTTTTTTTGTGAAGGTCGGAGAGACTTGCAAGTAGGCTCTACCCCCACTAAATGGGGTTGCGCGCATCGATCGGTACCATCCTTGAGCTTCTCCGACTTTCGGAAGGGTTAGGGTTAGGGATGAAAGCACATAGGAGAAAGAGATATTCTTGAATAACTTTTTTTGTGAAGGTCGGAGAGACTTGCAAGTAGGCTCTACCCCCACTAAATGGGGTAGCGCGCATCGATCGGTACCATCCTTGAGCTTCTCCGACTTTCGGAAGGGTTAGGGTTGTGGTTAGGGATGAAAGCACATAGGAGAAAGAGATATTCTTGAATAACTTTTTTTGTGAAGGTCGGAGAGACTTGCAAGTAGGCTCTACCCCCACTAAATGGGGTAGCGCGCATCGATCGGTACCATCCTTGAGCTTCTCCGACTTTCGGAAGGGTTAGGGTTAGGGTTAGGGATGAAAGCACATAGGAGAAAGAGATATTCTTGAATAACTTTTTTTGTGAAGGTCGGAGAGACTTGCAAGTAGGCTCTGCCCCCACTAAATGGGGTAGCGCGCATCGATCGGTACCATCCTTGAGCTTCTCCGACTTTCGGAAGGGTTAGGGTTAGGGTTAGGGATGAAAGCACATAGGAGAAAGAGATATTCTTGAATAACTTTTTTTGTGAAGGTCGGAGAGACTTGGAAAGTGGTTGCATCTGGACTAATTTGGGTCCTGCGGATCGATTGGTACCATCCCCGAGCTTGTACGACCTTCGGAAGAGGTCGACCGACGAAATTCCCCCAAATCTGAGGAGATATTCTTGAATAACTTTTTTTGTGAAGGTCGGAGAGACTTGCAAGTAGGCTCTACCCCCACTAAATGGGGTAGCGCGCATCGATCGGTACCATCCTTGAGCTTCTCCGACTTTCGGAAGGGTTAGGGTTAGGGTTAGGGATGAAAGCACATAGGAGAAAGAGATATTCTTGAATAACTTTTTTTGTGAAGGTCGGAGAGACTTGGAAAGTGGTTGCATCTGGACTAATTTGGGTCCTGCGGATCGATTGGTACCATCCCCGAGCTTGTACGACCTTCGGAAGAGGTCGACCGACGAAATTCCCCCAAATCTGAGGAGATATTCTTGAATAACTTTTTTTGTGAAGGTCGGAGAGACTTGCAAGTAGGCTCTACCCCCACTAAATGGGGTTGCGCGCATCGATCGGTACCATCCTTGAGCTTCTCCGACTTTCGGAAGGGTTAGGGTTAGGGTTAGGGATGAAAGCACATAGGAGAAAGAGATATTCTTGAATAACTTTTTTTGTGAAGGTCGGAGAGACTTGCAAGTAGGCTCTACCCCCACTAAATGGGGTAGCGCGCATCGATCGGTACCATCCTTGAGCTTTTCCGACTTTCGGAAGGGTTAGGGTTAGGGTTAGGGATGAAAGCACATAGGAGAAAGAGATATTCTTGAATAACTTTTTTTGTGAAGGTCGGAGAGACTTGGAAAGTGGTTGCATCTGGACTAATTTGGGTCCTGCGGATCGATTGGTACCATCCCCGAGCTTGTACGACCTTCGGAAGAGGTCGACCGACGAAATTCCCCCAAATCTGAGGAGATATTCTTGAATAACTTTTTTTGTGAAGGTCGGAGAGACTTGCAAGTAGGCTCTACCCCCACTAAATGGGGTTGCGCGCATCGATCGGTACCATCCTTGAGCTTCTCCGACTTTCGGAAGGGTTAGGGTTAGGGTTAGGGATGAAAGCACATAGGAGAAAGAGATATTCTTGAATAACTTTTTTTGTGAAGGTCGGAGAGACTTGCAAGTAGGCTCTACCCCCACTAAATGGGGTAGCGCGCATCGATCGGTACCATCCTTGAGCTTCTCCGACTTTCGGAAGGGTTAGGGTTGTGGTTAGGGATGAAAGCACATAGGAGAAAGAGATATTCTTGAATAACTTTTTTTGTGAAGGTCGGAGAGACTTGCAAGTAGGCTCTACCCCCACTAAATGGGGTAGCGCGCATCGATCGGTACCATCCTTGAGCTTCTCCGACTTTCGGAAGGGTTAGGGTTAGGGTTAGGGATGAAAGCACATAGGAGAAAGAGATATTCTTGAATAACTTTTTTTGTGAAGGTCGGAGAGACTTGCAAGTAGGCTCTGCCCCCACTAAATGGGGTAGCGCGCATCGATCGGTACCATCCTTGAGCTTCTCCGACTTTCGGAAGGGTTAGGGTTAGGGTTAGGGATGAAAGCACATAGGAGAAAGAGATATTCTTGAATAACTTTTTTTGTGAAGGTCGGAGAGACTTGGAAAGTGGTTGCATCTGGACTAATTTGGGTCCTGCGGATCGATTGGTACCATCCCCGAGCTTGTACGACCTTCGAAAGAGGTCGACCGACGAAATTCCCCCAAATCTGAGGAGATATTCTTGAATAACTTTTTTTGTGAAGGTCGGAGAGACTTGCAAGTAGGCTCTACCCCCACTAAATGGGGTAGCGCGCATCGATCGGTACCATCCTTGAGCTTCTCCGACTTTCGGAAGGGTTAGGGTTAGGGTTAGGGATGAAAGCACATAGGAGAAAGAGATATTCTTGAATAACTTTTTTTGTGAAGGTCGGAGAGACTTGGAAAGTGGTTGCATCTGGACTAATTTGGGTCCTGCGGATCGATTGGTACCATCCCCGAGCTTGTACGACCTTCGGAAGAGGTCGACCGACGAAATTCCCCCAAATCTGAGGAGATATTCTTGAATAACTTTTTTTGTGAAGGTCGGAGAGACTTGCAAGTAGGCTCTACCCCCACTAAATGGGGTTGCGCGCATCGATCGGTACCATCCTTGAGCTTCTCCGACTTTCGGAAGGGTTAGGGTTAGGGTTAGGGATGAAAGCACATAGGAGAAAGAGATATTCTTGAATAACTTTTTTTGTGAAGGTCGGAGAGACTTGCAAGTAGGCTCTACCCCCACTAAATGGGGTAGCGCGCATCGATCGGTACCATCCTTGAGCTTCTCCGACTTTCGGAAGGGTTAGGGTTAGGGTTAGGGATGAAAGCACATAGGAGAAAGAGATATTCTTGAATAACTTTTTTTGTGAAGGTCGGAGAGACTTGCAAGTAGGCTCTACCCCCACTAAATTGGGTAGCGCGCATCGATCGGTACCATCCTTGAGCTTCTCCGACTTTCGGAAGGGTTAGGGTTAGGGTTAGGGATGAAAGCACATAGGAGAAAGAGATATTCTTGAATAACTTTTTTTGTGAAGGTCGGAGAGACTTGCAAGTAGGCTCTGCCCCCACTAAATGGGGTAGCGCGCATCGATCGGTACCATCCTTGAGCTTCTCCGACTTTCGGAAGGGTTAGGGTTAGGGTTAGGGATGAAAGCACATAGGAGAAAGAGATATTCTTGAATAACTTTTTTTGTGAAGGTCGGAGAGACTTGGACAGTGGTTGCATCTGGACTAATTTGGGTCCTGCGGATCGATTGGTACCATCCCCGAGCTTGTACGACCTTCGGAAGAGGTCGACCGACGAAATTCCCCCAAATCTGAGGAGATATTCTTGAATAACTTTTTTTGTGAAGGTCGGAGAGACTTGCAAGTAGGCTCTACCCCCACTAAATGGGGTAGCGCGCATCGATCGGTACCATCCTTGAGCTTCTCCGACTTTCGGAAGGGTTAGGGTTAGGGATGAAAGCACATAGGAGAAAGAGATATTCTTGAATAACTTTTTTTGTGAAGGTCGGAGAGACTTGGAAAGTGGTTGCATCTGGACTAATTTGGGTCCTGCGGATCGATTGGTACCATCCCCGAGCTTGTACGACCTTCGGAAGAGGTCGACCGACGAAATTCCCCCAAATCTGAGGAGATATTCTTGAATAACTTTTTTTGTGAAGGTCGGAGAGACTTGCAAGTAGGCTCTACCCCCACTAAATGGGGTTGCGCGCATCGATCGGTACCATCCTTGAGCTTCTCCGACTTTCGGAAGGGTTAGGGTTAGGGTTAGGGATGAAAGCACATAGGAGAAAGAGATATTCTTGAATAACTTTTTTTGTGAAGGTCGGAGAGACTTGCAAGTAGGCTCTACCCCCACTAAATGGGGTAGCGCGCATCGATCGGTACCATCCTTGAGCTTCTCCGACTTTCGGAAGGGTTAGGGTTAGGGTTAGGGATGAAAGCACATAGGAGAAAGAGATATTCTTGAATAACTTTTTTTGTGAAGGTCGGAGAGACTTGGAAAGTGGTTGCATCTGGACTAATTTGGGTCCTGCGGATCGATTGGTACCATCCCCGAGCTTGTACGACCTTCGGAAGAGGTCGACCGACGAAATTCCCCCAAATCTGAGGAGATATTCTTGAATAACTTTTTTTGTGAAGGTCGGAGAGACTTGCAAGTAGGCTCTACCCCCACTAAATGGGGTTGCGCGCATCGATCGGTACCATCCTTGAGCTTTTCCGACTTTCGGAAGGGTTAGGGTTAGGGTTAGGGATGAAAGCACATAGGAGAAAGAGATATTCTTGAATAACTTTTTTTGTGAAGGTCAGAGAGACTTGCAAGTAGGCTCTACCCCCACTAAATGGGGTAGCGCGCATCGATCGGTACCATCTTTGAGCTTCTCCGACTTTCGGAAGGGTTAGGGTTAGGGTTAGGGATGAAAGCACATAGGAGAAAGAGATATTCTTGAATAACTTTTTTTGTGAAGGTCGGAGAGACTTGGAAAGTGGTTGCATCTGGACTAATTTGGGTCCTGCGGATCGATTGGTACCATCCCCGAGCTTGTACGACCTTCGGAAGAGGTCGACCGACGAAATTCCCCCAAATCTGAGGAGATATTCTTGAATAACTTTTTTTGTGAAGGTCGGAGAGACTTGCAAGTAGGCTCTACCCCCACTAAATGGGGTTGCGCGCATCGATCGGTACCATCCTTGAGCTTCTCCGACTTTCGGAAGGGTTAGGGTTAGGGTTAGGGATGAAAGCACATAGGAGAAAGAGATATTCTTGAATAACTTTTTTGTGAAGGTCGGAGAGACTTGCAAGTAGGCTCTACCCCCACTAAATGGGGTAGCGCGCATCGATCGGTACCATCCTTGAGCTTCTCCGACTTTCGGAAGGGTTAGGGTTAGGGTTAGGGATGAAAGCACATAGGAGAAAGAGATATTCTTGAATAACTTTTTTTGTGAAGGTCGGAGAGACTTGGAAAGTGGTTGCATCTGGACTAATTTGGGTCCTGCGGATCGATTGGTACCATCCCCGAGCTTGTACGACCTTTGGAAGAGGTCGACCGACGAAATTCCCCCAAATCTGAGGAGATATTCTTGAATAACTTTATTTGTGAAGGTCGGAGAGACTTGCAAGTAGGCTCTACCCCCACTAAATGGGGTAGCGCGCATCGATCGGTACCATCCTTGAGCTTCTCCGACTTTCGGAAGGGTTAGGGTTAGGGTTAGGGATGAAAGCACATAGGAGAAAGAGATATTCTTGAATAACTTTTTTTGTGAAGGTCGGAGAGACTTGCAAGTAGGCTCTACCCCCACTAAATGGGGTAGCGCGCATCGATCGGTACCATCCTTGAGCTTCTCCGACTTTCGGAAGGGTTAGGGTTAGGGTTAGGGATGAAAGCACATAGGAGAAAGAGATATTCTTGAATAACTTTTTTTGTGAAGGTCGGAGAGACTTGGAAAGTGGTTGCATCTGGACTAATTTGGGTCCTGCGGATCGATTGGTACCATCCCCGAGCTTGTACAACCTTCGGAAGAGGTCGACCGACGAAATTCCCCCAAATCTGAGGAGATATTCTTGAATAACTTTTTTTGTGAAGGTCGGAGAGACTTGCAAGTAGGCTCTACCCCCACTAAATGGGGTTGCGCGCATCGATCGGTACCATCCTTGAGCTTCTCCGACTTTCGGAAGGGTTAGGGTTAGGGTTAGGGATGAAAGCACATAGGAGAAAGAGATATTCTTGAATAACTTTTTTTGTGAAGGTCGGAGAGACTTGCAAGTAGGCTTTACCCCCACTAAATGGGGTAGCGCGCATCGATCGGTACCATCCTTGAGCTTCTCCGACTTTCGGAAGGGTTAGGGTTAGGGTTAGGGATGAAAGCACATAGGAGAAAGAGATATTATTGAATAACTTTTTTTGTGAAGGTCGGAGAGACTTGGAAAGTGGTTGCATCTGGACTAATTTGGGTCCTGCGGATCGATTGGTACCATCCCCGAGCTTGTACGACCTTCGGAAGAGGTCGACCGACGAAATTCCCCCAAATCTGAGGAGATATTCTTGAATAACTTTTTTTGTGAAGGTCGGAGAGACTTGCAAGTAGGCTCTACCCCCACTAAATGGGGTTGCGCGCATCGATCGGTACCATCCTTGAGCTTCTCCGACTTTCGGAAGGGTTAGGGTTAGGGTTAGGGATGAAAGCACATAGGAGAAAGAGATATTCTTGAATAACTTTTTTTGTGAAGGTCGGAGAGACTTGCAAGTAGGCTCTACCCCCACTAAATGGGGTAGCGCGCATCGATCGGTACCATCCTTGAGCTTCTCCGACTTTCGGAAGGGTTAGGGTTAGGGTTAGGGATGAAAGCACATAGGAGAAAGAGATATTCTTGAATAACTTTTTTTGTGAAGGTCGGAGAGACTTGGAAAGTGGTTGCATCTGGACTAATTTGGGTCCTGCGGATCGATTGGTACCATCCCCGAGCTTGTACGACCTTCGGAAGAGGTCGACCGACGAAATTCCCCCAAATCTGAGGAGATATTCTTGAATAACTTTTTTTGTGAAGGTCGGAGAGACTTGCAAGTAGGCTCTACCCCCACTAAATGGGGTTGCGCGCATCGATCGGTACCATCCTTGAGCTTCTCCGACTTTCGGAAGGGTTAGGGTTAGGGATGAAAGCACATAGGAGAAAGAGATATTCTTGAATAACTTTTTTTGTGAAGGTCGGAGAGACTTGCAAGTAGGCTCTACCCCCACTAAATGGGGTAGCGCGCATCGATCGGTACCATCCTTGAGCTTCTCCGACTTTCGGAAGGGTTAGGGTTGTGGTTAGGGATGAAAGCACATAGGAGAAAGAGATATTCTTGAATAACTTTTTTTGTGAAGGTCGGAGAGACTTGCAAGTAGGCTCTACCCCCACTAAATGGGGTAGCGCGCATCGATCGGTACCATCCTTGAGCTTCTCCGACTTTCGGAAGGGTTAGGGTTAGGGTTAGGGATGAAAGCACATAGGAGAAAGAGATATTCTTGAATAACTTTTTTTGTGAAGGTCGGAGAGACTTGCAAGTAGGCTCTGCCCCCACTAAATGGGGTAGCGCGCATCGATCGGTACCATCCTTGAGCTTCTCCGACTTTCGGAAGGGTTAGGGTTAGGGTTAGGGATGAAAGCACATAGGAGAAAGAGATATTCTTGAATAACTTTTTTTGTGAAGGTCGGAGAGACTTGGAAAGTGGTTGCATCTGGACTAATTTGGGTCCTGCGGATCGATTGGTACCATCCCCGAGCTTGTACGACCTTCGGAAGAGGTCGACCGACGAAATTCCCCCAAATCTGAGGAGATATTCTTGAATAACTTTTTTTGTGAAGGTCGGAGAGACTTGCAAGTAGGCTCTACCCCCACTAAATGGGGTAGCGCGCATCGATCGGTACCATCCTTGAGCTTCTCCGACTTTCGGAAGGGTTAGGGTTAGGGTTAGGGATGAAAGCACATAGGAGAAAGAGATATTCTTGAATAACTTTTTTTGTGAAGGTCGGAGAGACTTGGAAAGTGGTTGCATCTGGACTAATTTGGGTCCTGCGGATCGATTGGTACCATCCCCGAGCTTGTACGACCTTCGGAAGAGGTCGACCGACGAAATTCCCCCAAATCTGAGGAGATATTCTTGAATAACTTTTTTTGTGAAGGTCGGAGAGACTTGCAAGTAGGCTCTACCCCCACTAAATGGGGTTGCGCGCATCGATCGGTACCATCCTTGAGCTTCTCCGACTTTCGGAAGGGTTAGGGTTAGGGTTAGGGATGAAAGCACATAGGAGAAAGAGATATTCTTGAATAACTTTTTTTGTGAAGGTCGGAGAGACTTGCAAGTAGGCTCTACCCCCACTAAATGGGGTAGCGCGCATCGATCGGTACCATCCTTGAGCTTTTCCGACTTTCGGAAGGGTTAGGGTTAGGGTTAGGGATGAAAGCACATAGGAGAAAGAGATATTCTTGAATAACTTTTTTTGTGAAGGTCGGAGAGACTTGGAAAGTGGTTGCATCTGGACTAATTTGGGTCCTGCGGATCGATTGGTACCATCCCCGAGCTTGTACGACCTTCGGAAGAGGTCGACCGACGAAATTCCCCCAAATCTGAGGAGATATTCTTGAATAACTTTTTTTGTGAAGGTCGGAGAGACTTGCAAGTAGGCTCTACCCCCACTAAATGGGGTTGCGCGCATCGATCGGTACCATCCTTGAGCTTCTCCGACTTTCGGAAGGGTTAGGGTTAGGGTTAGGGATGAAAGCACATAGGAGAAAGAGATATTCTTGAATAACTTTTTTTGTGAAGGTCGGAGAGACTTGCAAGTAGGCTGTACCCCCACTAAATGGGGTAGCGCGCATCGATCGGTACCATCCTTGAGCTTCTCCGACTTTCGGAAGGGTTAGGGTTGTGGTTAGGGATGAAAGCACATAGGAGAAAGAGATATTCTTGAATAACTTTTTTTGTGAAGGTCGGAGAGACTTGCAAGTAGGCTCTACCCCCACTAAATGGGGTAGCGCGCATCGATCGGTACCATCCTTGAGCTTCTCCGACTTTCGGAAGGGTTAGGGTTAGGGTTAGGGATGAAAGCACATAGGAGAAAGAGATATTCTTGAATAACTTTTTTTGTGAAGGTCGGAGAGACTTGCAAGTAGGCTCTGCCCCCACTAAATGGGGTAGCGCGCATCGATCGGTACCATCCTTGAGCTTCTCCGACTTTCGGAAGGGTTAGGGTTAGGGTTAGGGATGAAAGCACATAGGAGAAAGAGATATTCTTGAATAACTTTTTTTGTGAAGGTCGGAGAGACTTGGAAAGTGGTTGCATCTGGACTAATTTGGGTCCTGCGGATCGATTGGTACCATCCCCGAGCTTGTACGACCTTCGAAAGAGGTCGACCGACGAAATTCCCCCAAATCTGAGGAGATATTCTTGAATAACTTTTTTTGTGAAGGTCGGAGAGACTTGCAAGTAGGCTCTACCCCCACTAAATGGGGTAGCGCGCATCGATCGGTACCATCCTTGAGCTTCTCCGACTTTCGGAAGGGTTAGGGTTAGGGTTAGGGATGAAAGCACATAGGAGAAAGAGATATTCTTGAATAACTTTTTTTGTGAAGGTCGGAGAGACTTGGAAAGTGGTTGCATCTGGACTAATTTGGGTCCTGCGGATCGATTGGTACCATCCCCGAGCTTGTACGACCTTCGGAAGAGGTCGACCGACGAAATTCCCCCAAATCTGAGGAGATATTCTTGAATAACTTTTTTTGTGAAGGTCGGAGAGACTTGCAAGTAGGCTCTACCCCCACTAAATGGGGTTGCGCGCATCGATCGGTACCATCCTTGAGCTTCTCCGACTTTCGGAAGGGTTAGGGTTAGGGTTAGGGATGAAAGCACATAGGAGAAAGAGATATTCTTGAATAACTTTTTTTGTGAAGGTCGGAGAGACTTGCAAGTAGGCTCTACCCCCACTAAATGGGGTAGCGCGCATCGATCGGTACCATCCTTGAGCTTCTCCGACTTTCGGAAGGGTTAGGGTTAGGGTTAGGGATGAAAGCACATAGGAGAAAGAGATATTCTTGAATAACTTTTTTTGTGAAGGTCGGAGAGACTTGGAAAGTGGTTGCATCTGGACTAATTTGGGTCCTGCAGATCGATTGGTACCATCCCCGAGCTTGTACGACCTTCGGAAGAGGTCGACCGACGAAATTCCCCCAAATCTGAGGAGATATTCTTGAATTACTTTTTTTGTGAAGGTCGGAGAGACTTGCAAGTAGGCTCTACCCCCACTAAATGGGGTTGCGCGCATCGATCGGTACCATCCTTGAGCTTCTCCGACTTTCGGAAGGGTTAGGGTTAGGGTTAGGGATGAAAGCACATAGGAGAAAGAGATATTCTTGAATAACTTTTTTTGTGAAGGTCGGAGAGACTTGCAAGTAGGCTCTACCCCCACTAAATGGGGTAACGCGCATCGATCGGTACCATCCTTGAGCTTCTCCGACTTTCGGAAGGGTTAGGGTTAGGGTTAGGGATGAAAGCACATAGGAGAAAGAGATATTCTTGAATAACTTTTTTTGTGAAGGTCGGAGAGACTTGCAAGTAGGCTCTACCCCCACTAAATGGGGTAGCGCGCATCGATCGGTACCATCCTTGAGCTTCTCCGACTTTCGGAAGGGTTAGGGTTAGGGTTAGGGATGAAAGCACATAGGAGAAAGAGATATTCTTGAATAACTTTTTTTGTGAAGGTCGGAGAGACTTGCAAGTAGGCTCTACCCCCACTAAATGGGGTAGCGCGCATCGATCGGTACCATCCTTGAGCTTCTCCGACTTTCGGAAGGGTTAGGGTTAGGGTTAGGGATGAAAGCACATAGGAGAAAGAGATATTCTTGAATAACTTTTTTTGTGAAGGTCGGAGAGACTTGCAAGTAGGCTCTACCCCCACTAAATGGGGTAGCGCGCATCGATCGGTACCATCCTTGAGCTTCTCCGACTTTCGGAAGGGTTAGGGTTAGGGTTAGGGATGAAAGCACATAGGAGATAGATATTCTTGAATAACTTTTTTTGTGAAGGTCGGAGAGACTTGGAAAGTGGTTGCATCTGGACTAATTTGGGTCCTGCGGATCGATTGGTACCATCCCCAAGCTTGTACGACCTTCGGAAGAGGTCGACCGACGAAATTCCCCCAAATCTGAGGAGATATTCTTGAATAACTTTTTTTGTGAAGGTCGGAGAGACTTGCAAGTAGGCTCTACCCCCACTAAATGGGGTAGCGCGCATCGATCGGTACCATCCTTGAGCTTCTCCGACTTTCGGAAGGGTTAGGGTTAGGGTTAGGGATGAAAGCACATAGGAGAAAGAGATATTCTTGAATAACTTTTTTTGTGAAGGTCGGAGAGACTTGCAAGTAGGCTCTACCCCCACTAAATGGGGTAGCGCGCATCGATCGGTACCATCCTTGAGCTTCTCCGACTTTCGGAAGGGTTAGGGTTAGGGATGAAAGCACATAGTAGAAAGAGATATTCTTGAATAACTTTTTTTGTGAAGGTCGGAGAGACTTGGAAAGTGGTTGCATCTGGACTAATTTGGGTCCTGCGGATCGATTGGTACCATCCCCGAGCTTGTACGACCTTCGGAAGAGGTCGACCGACGAAATTCCCCCAAATCTGAGGAGATATTCTTGAATTACTTTTTTTGTGAAGGTCGGAGAGACTTGCAAGTAGGCTCTACCCCCACTAAATGGGGTTGCGCGCATCGATCGGTACCATCCTTGAGCTTCTCCGACTTTCGGAAGGGTTAGGGTTAGGGTTAGGGATGAAAGCACATAGGAGAAAGAGATATTCTTGAATAACTTTTTTTGTGAAGGTCGGAGAGACTTGCAAGTAGGCTCTACCCCCACTAAATAGGGTAGCGCGCATCGATCGGTACCATCCTTGAGCTTCTCCGACTTTCGGAAGGGTTAGGGTTAGGGATGAAAGCACATAGGAGAAAGAGATATTCTTGAATAACTTTTTTTGTGAAGGTCGGAGAGACTTGCAAGTAGGCTCTACCCCCACTAAATGGGGTAGCGCGCATCGATCGGTACCATCCTTGAGCTTCTCCGACTTTCGGAAGGGTTAGGGTTAGGGTTAGGGATGAAAGCACATAGGAGAAAGAGATATTCTTGAATAACTTTTTTTGTGAAGGTCGGAGAGACTTGCAAGTAGGCTCTACCCCCACTAAATGGGGTAACGCGCATCGATCGGTACCATCCTTGAGCTTCTCCGACTTTCGGAAGGGTTAGGGTTAGGGTTAGGGATGAAAGCACATAGGAGAAAGAGATATTCTTGAATAACTTTTTTTGTGAAGGTCGGAGAGACTTGCAAGTAGGCTCTACCCCCACTAAATGGGGTAGCGCGCATCGATCGGTACCATCTTTGAGCTTCTCCGACTTTCGGAAGGGTTAGGGTTAGGGTTAGGGATGAAAGCACATAGGAGATAGATATTCTTGAATAACTTTTTTTGTGAAGGTCGGAGAGACTTGGAAAGTGGTTGCATCTGGACTAATTTGGGTCCTGCGGATCGATTGGTACCATCCCCAAGCTTGTACGACCTTCGGAAGAGGTCGACCGACGAAATTCCCCCAAATCTGAGGAGATATTCTTGAATAACTTTTTTTGTGAAGGTCGGAGAGACTTGCAAGTAGGCTCTACCCCCACTAAATGGGGTAGCGCGCATCGATCTGTACCATCCTTGAGCTTCTCCGACTTTCGGAAGGGTTAGGGTTAGGGTTAGGGATGAAAGCACATAGGAGAAAGAGATATTCTTGAATAACTTTTTTTGTGAAGGTCGGAGAGACTTGCAAGTAGGCTCTACCCCCACTAAATGGGGTAGCGCGCATCGATCGGTACCATCCTTGAGCTTCTCCGACTTTCGGAAGGGTTAGGGTTAGGGATGAAAGCACATAGTAGAAAGAGATATTCTTGAATAACTTTTTTTGTGAAGGTCGGAGAGACTTGGAAAGTGGTTGCATCTGGACTAATTTGGGTCCTGCGGATCGATTGGTACCATCCCCGAGCTTGTACGACCTTCGGAAGAGGTCGACCGACGAAATTCCCCCAAATCTGAGGAGATATTCTTGAATAACTTTTTTTGTAAAGGTCGGAGAGACTTGCAAGTAGGCTCTACCCCCACTAAATGGGGTTGCGCGCATCGATCGGTACCATCCTTGAGCTTCTCCGACTTTCGGAAGGGTTAGGGTTAGGGTTAGGGATGAAAGCACATAGGAGAAAGAGATATTCTTGAATAACTTTTTTTGTGAAGGTCGGAGAGACTTGCAAGTAGGCTCTACCCCCACTAAATGGGGTAGCGCGCATCGATCGGTACCATCCTTGAGCTTCTCCGACTTTCGGAAGGGTTAGGGTTAGGGTTAGGGATGAAAGCACATAGGAGAAAGAGATATTCTTGAATAACTTTTTTTGTGAAGGTCGGAGAGACTTGGAAAGTGGTTGCATCTGGACTAATTTGGGTCCTGCGGATCGATTGGTACCATCCCCGAGCTTGTACGACCTTTGGAAGAGGTCGACCGACGAAATTCCCCCAAATCTGAGGAGATATTCTTGAATAACTTTTTTTGTGAAGGTCGGAGAGACTTGCAAGTAGGCTCTACCCCCACTAAATGGGGTTGCGCGCATCGATCGGTACCATCCTTGAGCTTCTCCGACTTTCGGAAGGGTTAGGGTTAGGGTTAGGGATGAAAGCACATAGGAGAAAGAGATATTCTTGAATAACTTTTTTTGTGAAGGTCGGAGAGACTTGCAAGTAGGCTCTACCCCCACTAAATGGGGTAGCGCGCATCGATCGGTACCATCCTTGAGCTTCTCCGACTTTCGAAAGGGTTAGGGTTAGGGTTAGGGATGAAAGCACATAGGAGAAAGAGATATTCTTGAATAACTTTTTTTGTGAAGGTCGGAGAGACTTGGAAAGTGGTTGCATCTGGACTAATTTGGGTCCTGCGGATCGATTGGTACCATCCCCGAGCTTGTACGACCTTCGGAAGAGGTCGACCGACGAAATTCCCCCAAATCTGAGGAGATATTCTTGAATTACTTTTTTTGTGAAGGTCGGAGAGACTTGCAAGTAGGCTCTACCCCCACTAAATGGGGTTGCGCGCATCGATCGGTACCATCCTTGAGCTTCTCCGACTTTCGGAAGGGTTAGGGTTAGGGTTAGGGATGAAAGCACATAGGAGAAAGAGATATTCTTGAATAACTTTTTTTGTGAAGGTCGGAGAGACTTGCAAGTAGGCTCTACCCCCACTAAATGGGGTAGCGCGCATCGATCGGTACCATCCTTGAGCTTCTCCGACTTTCGGAAGGGTTAGGGTTAGGGTTAGGGATGAAAGCACATAGGAGAAAGAGATATTCTTGAATAACTTTTTTTGTGAAGGTCGGAGAGACTTGGAAAGTGGTTGCATCTGGACTAATTTGGGTCCTGCGGATCGATTGGTACCATCCCCGAGCTTGTACGACCTTCGGAAGAGGTCGACCGACGAAATTCCCCCAAATCTGAGGAGATATTCTTGAATTACTTTTTTTGTGAAGGTCGGAGAGACTTGCAAGTAGGCTCTACCCCCACTAAATGGGGTTGCGCGCATCGATCGGTACCATCCTTGAGCTTCTCCGACTTTCGGAAGGGTTAGGGTTAGGGTTAGGGATGAAAGCACATAGGAGAAAGAGATATTCTTGAATAACTTTTTTTGTGAAGGTCGGAGAGACTTGCAAGTAGGCTCTACCCCCACTAAATGGGGTAGCGCGCATCGATCGGTACCATCCTTGAGCTTCTCCGACTTTCGGAAGGGTTAGGGTTAGGGTTAGGGATGAAAGCACATAGGAGAAAGAGATATTCTTGAATAACTTTTTTTGTGAAGGTCGGAGAGACTTGCAAGTAGGCTCTACCCCCACTAAATGGGGTAGCGCGCATCGATCGGTACCATCCTTGAGCTTCTCCGACTTTCGGAAGGGTTAGGGTTAGGGTTAGGGATGAAAGCACATAGGAGAAAGAGATATTCTTGAATAACTTTTTTTGTGAAGGTCGGAGAGACTTGCAAGTAGGCTCTACCCCCACTAAATGGGGTAGCGCGCATCGATCGGTACCATCCTTGAGCTTCTCCGACTTTCGGAAGGGTTAGGGTTAGGGATGAAAGCACATAGGAGAAAGAGATATTCTTGAATAACTTTTTTTGTGAAGGTCGGAGAGACTTGCAAGTAGGCTCTACCCCCACTAAATGGGGTAGCGCGCATCGATCGGTACCATCCTTGAGCTTCTCCGACTTTAGGAAGGGTTAGGGTTAGGGTTAGGGATGAAAGCACATAGGAGATAGATATTCTTGAATAACTTTTTTTGTGAAGGTCGGAGAGACTTGGAAAGTGGTTGCATCTGGACTAATTTGGGTCCTGCGGATCGATTGGTACCATCCCCAAGCTTGTACGACCTTCGGAAGAGGTCGACCGACGAAATTCCCCCAAATCTGAGGAGATATTCTTGAATAACTTTTTTTGTGAAGGTCGGAGAGACTTGCAAGTAGGCTCTACCCCCACTAAATGGGGTAGCGCGCATCGATCGGTACCATCCTTGAGCTTCTCCGACTTTCGGAAGGGTTAGGGTTAGGGTTAGGGATGAAAGCACATAGGAGAAAGAGATATTCTTGAATAACTTTTTTTGTGAAGGTCGGAGAGACTTGCAAGTAGGCTCTACCCCCACTAAATGGGGTAGCGCGCATCGATCGGTACCATCCTTGAGCTTCTCCGACTTTCGGAAGGGTTAGGGTTAGGGATGAAAGCACATAGTAGAAAGAGATATTCTTGAATAACTTTTTTTGTGAAGGTCGGAGAGACTTGGAAAGTGGTTGCATCTGGACTAATTTGGGTCCTGCGGATCGATTGGTACCATCCCCGAGCTTGTACGACCTTCGGAAGAGGTCGACCGACGAAATTCCCCCAAATCTGAGGAGATATTCTTGAATTACTTTTTTTGTGAAGGTCGGAGAGACTTGCAAGTAGGCTCTACCCCCACTAAATGGGGTTGCGCGCATCGATCGGTACCATCCTTGAGCTTCTCCGACTTTCGGAAGGGTTAGGGTTAGGGTTAGGGATGAAAGCACATAGGAGAAAGAGATATTCTTGAATAACTTTTTTTGTGAAGGTCGGAGAGACTTGCAAGTAGGCTCTACCCCCACTAAATGGGGTAGCGCGCATCGATCGGTACCATCCTTGAGCTTCTCCGACTTTCGGAAGGGTTAGGGTTAGGGTTAGGGATGAAAGCACATAGGAGAAAGAGATATTCTTGAATAACTTTTTTTGTGAAGGTCGGAGAGACTTGCAAGTAGGCTCTACCCCCACTAAATGGGGTAGCGCGCATCGATCGGTACCATCCTTGAGCTTCTCCGACTTTCGGAAGGGTTAGGGTTAGGGTTAGGGATGAAAGCACATAGGAGAAAGAGATATTCTTGAATAACTTT
This sequence comes from Limanda limanda, assembly GCF_963576545.1. NCBI lineage: Eukaryota > Metazoa > Chordata > Actinopteri > Pleuronectiformes > Pleuronectidae > Limanda > Limanda limanda. Next base: position 208,322 of record NW_026870397.1, read on the forward strand.
TTTTGTGAAGGTCGGAGAGACTTGCAAGTAGGCTCTACCCCCACTAAATGGGGTAGCGCGCATCGATCGGTACCATCCTTGAGCTTCTCCGACTTTCGGAAGGGTTAGGGTTAGGGTTAGGGATGAAAGCACATAGGAGAAAGAGATATTCTTGAATAACTTTTTTTGTGAAGGTCGGAGAGACTTGCAAGTAGGCTCTACCCCCACTAAATGGGGTAGCGCGCATCGATCGGTACCATCCTTGAGCTTCTCCGACTTTCGGAAGGGTTAGGGTTAGGGTTAGGGATGAAAGCACATAGGAGATAGATATTCTTGAATAACTTTTTTTGTGAAGGTCGGAGAGACTTGGAAAGTGGTTGCATCTGGACTAATTTGGGTCCTGCGGATCGATTGGTACCATCCCCAAGCTTGTACGACCTTCGGAAGAGGTCGACCGACGAAATTCCCCCAAATCTGAGGAGATATTCTTGAATAACTTTTTTTGTGAAGGTCGGAGAGACTTGCAAGTAGGCTCTACCCCCACTAAATGGGGTAGCATGCATCGATCGGTACCATCCTTGAGCTTCTCCGACTTTCGGAAGGGTTAGGGTTAGGGTTAGGGATGAAAGCACATAGGAGAAAGAGATATTCTTGAATAACTTTTTTTGTGAAGGTCGGAGAGACTTGCAAGTAGGCTCTACCCCCACTAAATGGGGTAGCGCGCATCGATCGGTACCATCCTTGAGCTTCTCCGACTTTCGGAAGGGTTAGGGTTAGGGATGAAAGCACATAGTAGAAAGAGATATTCTTGAATAACTTTTTTTGTGAAGGTCGGAGAGACTTGGAAAGTGGTTGCATCTGGACTAATTTGGGTCCTGCGGATCGATTGGTACCATCCCCGAGCTTGTACGACCTTCGGAAGAGGTCGACCGACGAAATTCCCCCAAATCTGAGGAGATATTCTTGAATAACTTTTTTTGTAAAGGTCGGAGAGACTTGCAAGTAGGCTCTACCCCCACTAAATGGGGTTGCGCGCATCGATCGGTACCATCCTTGAGCTTCTCCGACTTTCGGAAGGGTTAGGGTTAGGGTTAGGGATGAAAGCACATAGGAGAAAGAGATATTCTTGAATAACTTTTTTTGTGAAGGTCAGAGAGACTTGCAAGTAGGCTCTACCCCCACTAAATGGGGTAGCGCGCATCGATCGGTACCATCCTTGAGCTTCTCCGACTTTCGGAAGGGTTAGGGTTAGGGTTAGGGATGAAAGCACATAGGAGAAAGAGATATTCTTGAATAACTTTTTTTGTGAAGGTCGGAGAGACTTGGAAAGTGGTTGCATCTGGACTAATTTGGGTCCTGCGGATCGATTGGTACCATCCCCGAGCTTGTACGACCTTTGGAAGAGGTCGACCGACGAAATTCCCCCAAATCTGAGGAGATATTCTTGAATAACTTTTTTTGTGAAGGTCGGAGAGACTTGCAAGTAGGCTCTACCCCCACTAAATGGGGTTGCGCGCATCGATCGGTACCATCCTTGAGCTTCTCCGACTTTCGGAAGGGTTAGGGTTAGGGTTAGGGATGAAAGCACATAGGAGAAAGAGATATTCTTGAATAACTTTTTTTGTGAAGGTCGGAGAGACTTGCAAGTAGGCTCTACCCCCACTAAATGGGGTAGCGCGCATCGATCGGTACCATCCTTGAGCTTCTCCGACTTTCGAAAGGGTTAGGGTTAGGGTTAGGGATGAAAGCACATAGGAGAAAGAGATATTCTTGAATAACTTTTTTTGTGAAGGTCGGAGAGACTTGGAAAGTGGTTGCATCTGGACTAATTTGGGTCCTGCGGATCGATTGGTACCATCCCCGAGCTTGTACGACCTTCGGAAGAGGTCGACCGACGAAATTCCCCCAAATCTGAGGAGATATTCTTGAATTACTTTTTTTGTGAAGGTCGGAGAGACTTGCAAGTAGGCTCTACCCCCACCAAATGGGGTTGCGCGCATCGATCGGTACCATCCTTGAGCTTCTCCGACTTTCGGAAGGGTTAGGGTTAGGGTTAGGGATGAAAGCACATAGGAGAAAGAGATATTCTTGAATAACTTTTTTTGTGAAGGTCGGAGAGACTTGCAAGTAGGCTCTACCCCCACTAAATGGGGTAGCGCGCATCGATCGGTACCATCCTTGAGCTTCTCCGACTTTCGGAAGGGTTAGGGTTAGGGTTAGGGATGAAAGCACATAGGAGAAAGAGATATTCTTGAATAACTTTTTTTGTGAAGGTCGGAGAGACTTGGAAAGTGGTTGCATCTGGACTAATTTGGGTCCTGCGGATCGATTGGTACCATCCCCGAGCTTGTACGACCTTCGGAAGAGGTCGACCGACGAAATTCCCCCAAATCTGAGGAGATATTCTTGAATTACTTTTTTTGTGAAGGTCGGAGAGACTTGCAAGTAGGCTCTACCCCCACTAAATGGGGTTGCGCGCATCGATCGGTACCATCCTTGAGCTTCTCCGACTTTCGGAAGGGTTAGGGTTAGGGTTAGGGATGAAAGCACATAGGAGAAAGAGATATTCTTGAATAACTTTTTTTGTGAAGGTCGGAGAGACTTGCAAGTAGGCTCTACCCCCACTAAATGGGGTAGCGCGCATCGATCGGTACCATCCTTGAGCTTCTCCGACTTTCGGAAGGGTTAGGGTTAGGGTTAGGGATGAAAGCACATAGGAGAAAGAGATATTCTTGAATAACTTTTTTTGTGAAGGTCGGAGAGACTTGCAAGTAGGCTCTACCCCCACTAAATGGGGTAGCGCGCATCGATCGGTACCATCCTTGAGCTTCTCCGACTTTCGGAAGGGTTAGGGTTAGGGTTAGGGATGAAAGCACATAGGAGAAAGAGATATTCTTGAATAACTTTTTTTGTGAAGGTCGGAGAGACTTGCAAGTAGGCTCTACCCCCACTAAATGGGGTAGCGCGCATCGATCGGTACCATCCTTGAGCTTCTCCGACTTTCGGAAGGGTTAGGGTTAGGGTTAGGGATGAAAGCACATAGGAGAAAGAGATATTCTTGAATAACTTTTTTTGTGAAGGTCGGAGAGACTTGCAAGTAGGCTCTACCCCCACTAAATGGGGTAGCGCGCATCGATCGGTACCATCCTTGAGCTTCTCCGACTTTCGGAAGGGTTAGGGTTAGGGTTAGGGATGAAAGCACATAGTAGAAAGAGATATTCTTGAATAACTTTTTTTGTGAAGGTCGGAGAGACTTGGAAAGTGGTTGCATCTGGACTAATTTGGGTCCTGCGGATCGATTGGTACCATCCCCGAGCTTGTACGACCTTCGGAAGAGGTCGACCGACGAAATTCCCCCAAATCTGAGGAGATATTCTTGAATAACTTTTTTTGTAAAGGTCGGAGAGACTTGCAAGTAGGCTCTACCCCCACTAAATGGGGTTGCGCGCATCGATCGGTACCATCCTTGAGCTTCTCCGACTTTCGGAAGGGTTAGGGTTAGGGTTAGGGATGAAAGCACATAGGAGAAAGAGATATTCTTGAATAACTTTTTTTGTGAAGGTCGGAGAGACTTGCAAGTAGGCTCTACCCCCACTAAATGGGGTAGCGCGCATCGATCGGTACCATCCTTGAGCTTCTCCGACTTTCGGAAGGGTTAGGGTTAGGGTTAGGGATGAAAGCACATAGGAGAAAGAGATATTCTTGAATAACTTTTTTTGTGAAGGTCGGAGAGACTTGGAAAGTGGTTGCATCTGGACTAATTTGGGTCCTGCGGATCGATTGGTACCATCCCCGAGCTTGTACGACCTTTGGAAGAGGTCGACCGACGAAATTCCCCCAAATCTGAGGAGATATTCTTGAATAACTTTTTTTGTGAAGGTCGGAGAGACTTGCAAGTAGGCTCTACCCCCACTAAATGGGGTTGCGCGCATCGATCGGTACCATCCTTGAGCTTCTCCGACTTTCGGAAGGGTTAGGGTTAGGGTTAGGGATGAAAGCACATAGGAGAAAGAGATATTCTTGAATAACTTTTTTTGTGAAGGTCGGAGAGACTTGCAAGTAGGCTCTACCCCCACTAAATGGGGTAGCGCGCATCGATCGGTACCATCCTTGAGCTTCTCCGACTTTCGAAAGGGTTAGGGTTAGGGTTAGGGATGAAAGCACATAGGAGAAAGAGATATTCTTGAATAACTTTTTTTGTGAAGGTCGGAGAGACTTGGAAAGTGGTTGCATCTGGACTAATTTGGGTCCTGCGGATCGATTGGTACCATCCCCGAGCTTGTACGACCTTCGGAAGAGGTCGACCGACGAAATTCCCCCAAATCTGAGGAGATATTCTTGAATTACTTTTTTTGTGAAGGTCGGAGAGACTTGCAAGTAGGCTCTACCCCCACTAAATGGGGTTGCGCGCATCGATCGGTACCATCCTTGAGCTTCTCCGACTTTCGGAAGGGTTAGGGTTAGGGTTAGGGATGAAAGCACATAGGAGAAAGAGATATTCTTGAATAACTTTTTTTGTGAAGGTCGGAGAGACTTGCAAGTAGGCTCTACCCCCACTAAATGGGGTAGCGCGCATCGATCGGTACCATCCTTGAGCTTCTCCGACTTTCGGAAGGGTTAGGGTTAGGGTTAGGGATGAAAGCACATAGGAGAAAGAGATATTCTTGAATAACTTTTTTTGTGAAGGTCGGAGAGACTTGGAAAGTGGTTGCATCTGGACTAATTTGGGTCCTGCGGATCGATTGGTACCATCCCCGAGCTTGTACGACCTTCGGAAGAGGTCGACCGACGAAATTCCCCCAAATCTGAGGAGATATTCTTGAATTACTTTTTTTGTGAAGGTCGGAGAGACTTGCAAGTAGGCTCTACCCCCACTAAATGGGGTTGCGCGCATCGATCGGTACCATCCTTGAGCTTCTCCGACTTTCGGAAGGGTTAGGGTTAGGGTTAGGGATGAAAGCACATAGGAGAAAGAGATATTCTTGAATAACTTTTTTTGTGAAGGTCGGAGAGACTTGCAAGTAGGCTCTACCCCCACTAAATGGGGTAGCGCGCATCGATCGGTACCATCCTTGAGCTTCTCCGACTTTCGGAAGGGTTAGGGTTAGGGTTAGGGATGAAAGCACATAGGAGAAAGAGATATTCTTGAATAACTTTTTTTGTGAAGGTCGGAGAGACTTGCAAGTAGGCTCTACCCCCACTAAATGGGGTAGCGCGCATCGATCGGTACCATCCTTGAGCTTCTCCGACTTTCGGAAGGGTTAGGGTTAGGGTTAGGGATGAAAGCACATAGGAGAAAGAGATATTCTTGAATAACTTTTTTTGTGAAGGTCGGAGAGACTTGCAAGTAGGCTCTACCCCCACTAAATGGGGTAGCGCGCATCGATCGGTACCATCCTTGAGCTTCTCCGACTTTCGGAAGGGTTAGGGTTAGGGATGAAAGCACATAGGAGAAAGAGATATTCTTGAATAACTTTTTTTGTGAAGGTCGGAGAGACTTGCAAGTAGGCTCTACCCCCACTAAATGGGGTAGCGCGCATCGATCGGTACCATCCTTGAGCTTCTCCGACTTTCGGAAGGGTTAGGGTTAGGGTTAGGGATGAAAGCACATAGGAGATAGATATTCTTGAATAACTTTTTTTGTGAAGGTCGGAGAGACTTGGAAAGTGGTTGCATCTGGACTAATTTGGGTCCTGCGGATCGATTGGTACCATCCCCAAGCTTGTACGACCTTCGGAAGAGGTCGACCGACGAAATTCCCCCAAATCTGAGGAGATATTCTTGAATAACTTTTTTTGTGAAGGTCGGAGAGACTTGCAAGTAGGCTCTACCCCCACTAAATGGGGTAGCGCGCATCGATCGGTACCATCCTTGAGCTTCTCCGACTTTCGGAAGGGTTAGGGTTAGGGTTAGGGATGAAAGCACATAGGAGAAAGAGATATTCTTGAATAACTTTTTTTGTGAAGGTCGGAGAGACTTGCAAGTAGGCTCTACCCCCACTAAATGGGGTAGCGCGCATCGATCGGTACCATCCTTGAGCTTCTCCGACTTTCGGAAGGGTTAGGGTTAGGGATGAAAGCACATAGTAGAAAGAGATATTCTTGAATAACTTTTTTTGTGAAGGTCGGAGAGACTTGGAAAGTGGTTGCATCTGGACTAATTTGGGTCCTGCGGATCGATTGGTACCATCCCCGAGCTTGTACGACCTTCGGAAGAGGTCGACCGACGAAATTCCCCCAAATCTGAGGAGATATTCTTGAATTACTTTTTTTGTGAAGGTCGGAGAGACTTGCAAGTAGGCTCTACCCCCACTAAATGGGGTTGCGCGCATCGATCGGTACCATCCTTGAGCTTCTCCGACTTTCGGAAGGGTTAGGGTTAGGGTTAGGGATGAAAGCACATAGGAGAAAGAGATATTCTTGAATAACTTTTTTTGTGAAGGTCGGAGAGACTTGCAAGTAGGCTCTACCCCCACTAAATGGGGTAGCGCGCATCGATCGGTACCATCCTTGAGCTTCTCCGACTTTCGGAAGGGTTAGGGTTAGGGTTAGGGATGAAAGCACATAGGAGAAAGAGATATTCTTGAATAACTTTTTTTGTGAAGGTCGGAGAGACTTGCAAGTAGGCTCTACCCCCACTAAATGGGGTAGCGCGCATCGATCGGTACCATCCTTGAGCTTCTCCGACTTTCGGAAGGGTTAGGGTTAGGGTTAGGGATGAAAGCACATAGGAGAAAGAGATATTCTTGAATAACGTTTTTTGTGAAGGTCGGAGAGACTTGCAAGTAGGCTCTACCCCCACTAAATGGGGTAGCGCGCATCGATCGGTACCATCCTTGAGCTTCTCCGACTTTCGGAAGGGTTAGGGTTAGGGTTAGGGATGAAAGCACATAGGAGAAAGAGATATTCTTGAATAACTTTTTTTGTGAAGGTCGGAGAGACTTGCAAGTAGGCTCTACCCCCACTAAATGGGGTAGCGCGCATCGATCGGTACCATCCTTGAGCTTCTCCGACTTTCGGAAGGGTTAGGGTTAGGGTTAGGGATGAAAGCACATAGGAGATAGATATTCTTGAATAACTTTTTTTGTGAAGGTCGGAGAGACTTGGAAAGTGGTTGCATCTGGACTAATTTGGGTCCTGCGGATCGATTGGTACCATCCCCAAGCTTGTACGACCTTCGGAAGAGGTCGACCGACGAAATTCCCCCAAATCTGAGGAGATATTCTTGAATAACTTTTTTTGTGAAGGTCGGAGAGACTTGCAAGTAGGCTCTACCCCCACTAAATGGGGTAGCATGCATCGATCGGTACCATCCTTGAGCTTCTCCGACTTTCGGAAGGGTTAGGGTTAGGGTTAGGGATGAAAGCACATAGGAGAAAGAGATATTCTTGAATAACTTTTTTTGTGAAGGTCGGAGAGACTTGCAAGTAGGCTCTACCCCCACTAAATGGGGTAGCGCGCATCGATCGGTACCATCCTTGAGCTTCTCCGACTTTCGGAAGGGTTAGGGTTAGGGATGAAAGCACATAGTAGAAAGAGATATTCTTGAATAACTTTTTTTGTGAAGGTCGGAGAGACTTGGAAAGTGGTTGCATCTGGACTAATTTGGGTCCTGCGGATCGATTGGTACCATCCCCGAGCTTGTACGACCTTCGGAAGAGGTCGACCGACGAAATTCCCCCAAATCTGAGGAGATATTCTTGAATAACTTTTTTTGTAAAGGTCGGAGAGACTTGCAAGTAGGCTCTACCCCCACTAAATGGGGTTGCGCGCATCGATCGGTACCATCCTTGAGCTTCTCCGACTTTCGGAAGGGTTAGGGTTAGGGTTAGGGATGAAAGCACATAGGAGAAAGAGATATTCTTGAATAACTTTTTTTGTGAAGGTCAGAGAGACTTGCAAGTAGGCTCTACCCCCACTAAATGGGGTAGCGCGCATCGATCGGTACCATCCTTGAGCTTCTCCGACTTTCGGAAGGGTTAGGGTTAGGGTTAGGGATGAAAGCACATAGGAGAAAGAGATATTCTTGAATAACTTTTTTTGTGAAGGTCGGAGAGACTTGGAAAGTGGTTGCATCTGGACTAATTTGGGTCCTGCGGATCGATTGGTACCATCCCCGAGCTTGTACGACCTTTGGAAGAGGTCGACCGACGAAATTCCCCCAAATCTGAGGAGATATTCTTGAATAACTTTTTTTGTGAAGGTCGGAGAGACTTGCAAGTAGGCTCTACCCCCACTAAATGGGGTTGCGCGCATCGATCGGTACCATCCTTGAGCTTCTCCGACTTTCGGAAGGGTTAGGGTTAGGGTTAGGGATGAAAGCACATAGGAGAAAGAGATATTCTTGAATAACTTTTTTTGTGAAGGTCGGAGAGACTTGCAAGTAGGCTCTACCCCCACTAAATGGGGTAGCGCGCATCGATCGGTACCATCCTTGAGCTTCTCCGACTTTCGAAAGGGTTAGGGTTAGGGTTAGGGATGAAAGCACATAGGAGAAAGAGATATTCTTGAATAACTTTTTTTGTGAAGGTCGGAGAGACTTGGAAAGTGGTTGCATCTGGACTAATTTGGGTCCTGCGGATCGATTGGTACCATCCCCGAGCTTGTACGACCTTCGGAAGAGGTCGACCGACGAAATTCCCCCAAATCTGAGGAGATATTCTTGAATTACTTTTTTTGTGAAGGTCGGAGAGACTTGCAAGTAGGCTCTACCCCCACCAAATGGGGTTGCGCGCATCGATCGGTACCATCCTTGAGCTTCTCCGACTTTCGGAAGGGTTAGGGTTAGGGTTAGGGATGAAAGCACATAGGAGAAAGAGATATTCTTGAATAACTTTTTTTGTGAAGGTCGGAGAGACTTGCAAGTAGGCTCTACCCCCACTAAATGGGGTAGCGCGCATCGATCGGTACCATCCTTGAGCTTCTCCGACTTTCGGAAGGGTTAGGGTTAGGGTTAGGGATGAAAGCACATAGGAGAAAGAGATATTCTTGAATAACTTTTTTTGTGAAGGTCGGAGAGACTTGGAAAGTGGTTGCATCTGGACTAATTTGGGTCCTGCGGATCGATTGGTACCATCCCCGAGCTTGTACGACCTTCGGAAGAGGTCGACCGACGAAATTCCCCCAAATCTGAGGAGATATTCTTGAATTACTTTTTTTGTGAAGGTCGGAGAGACTTGCAAGTAGGCTCTACCCCCACTAAATGGGGTTGCGCGCATCGATCGGTACCATCCTTGAGCTTCTCCGACTTTCGGAAGGGTTAGGGTTAGGGTTAGGGATGAAAGCACATAGGAGAAAGAGATATTCTTGAATAACTTTTTTTGTGAAGGTCGGAGAGACTTGCAAGTAGGCTCTACCCCCACTAAATGGGGTAGCGCGCATCGATCGGTACCATCCTTGAGCTTCTCCGACTTTCGGAAGGGTTAGGGTTAGGGTTAGGGATGAAAGCACATAGGAGAAAGAGATATTCTTGAATAACTTTTTTTGTGAAGGTCGGAGAGACTTGCAAGTAGGCTCTACCCCCACTAAATGGGGTAGCGCGCATCGATCGGTACCATCCTTGAGCTTCTCCGACTTTCGGAAGGGTTAGGGTTAGGGTTAGGGATGAAAGCACATAGGAGAAAGAGATATTCTTGAATAACTTTTTTTGTGAAGGTCGGAGAGACTTGCAAGTAGGCTCTACCCCCACTAAATGGGGTAGCGCGCATCGATCGGTACCATCCTTGAGCTTCTCCGACTTTCGGAAGGGTTAGGGTTAGGGTTAGGGATGAAAGCACATAGGAGAAAGAGATATTCTTGAATAACTTTTTTTGTGAAGGTCGGAGAGACTTGCAAGTAGGCTCTACCCCCACTAAATGGGGTAGCGCGCATCGATCGGTACCATCCTTGAGCTTCTCCGACTTTCGGAAGGGTTAGGGTTAGGGTTAGGGATGAAAGCACATAGGAGAAAGAGATATTCTTGAATAACTTTTTTTGTGAAGGTCGGAGAGACTTGGAAAGTGGTTGCATCTGGACTAATTTGGGTCCTGCGGATCGATTGGTACCATCCCCGAGCTTGTACGACCTTCGGAAGAGGTCGACCGACGAAATTCCCCCAAATCTGAGGAGATATTCTTGAATAACTTTTTTTGTGAAGGTCGGAGAGACTTGCAAGTAGGCTCTACCCCCACTAAATGTGGTAGCGCGCATCGATCGGTACCATCCTTGAGCTTCTCCGACTTTTGGAAGGGTTAGGGTTAGGGTTAGGGATGAAAGCACATAGGAGAAAGAGATATTCTTGAATAACTTTTTTTGTGAAGGTCGGAGAGACTTGCAAGTAGGCTCTACCCCCACTAAATGGGGTAGCGCGCATCGATCGGTACCATCCTTGAGCTTCTCCGACTTTCGGAAGGGTTAGGGTTAGGGATGAAAGCACATAGGAGAAAGAGATATTCTTGAATAACTTTTTTTGTGAAGGTCGGAGAGACTTGGAAAGTGGTTGCATCTGGACTAATTTGGGTCCTGCGGATCGATTGGTACCATCCCCGAGCTTGTACGACCTTCGGAAGAGGTCGACCGACGAAATTCCCCCAAATCTGAGGAGATATTCTTGAATAACTTTTTTTGTGAAGGTCGGAGAGACTTGCAAGTAGGCTCTACCCCCACTAAATGGGGTTGCGCGCATCGATCGGTACCATCCTTGAGCTTCTCCGACTTTCGGAAGGGTTAGGGTTAGGGTTAGGGATGAAAGCACATAGGAGAAAGAGATATTCTTGAATAACTTTTTTTGTGAAGGTCGGAGAGACTTGCAAGTAGGCTCTACCCCCACTAAATGGGGTAGCGCGCATCGATCGGTACCATCTTTGAGCTTCTCCGACTTTCGGAAGGGTTAGGGTTAGGGTTAGGGATGAAAGCACATAGGAGAAAGAGATATTCTTGAATAACTTTTTTTGTGAAGGTCGGAGAGACTTGCAAGTAGGCTCTACCCCCACTAAATGGGGTAGCGCGCATCGATCGGTACCATCCTTGAGCTTCTCCGACTTTCGGAAGGGTTAGGGTTAGGGTTAGGGATGAAAGCACATAGGAGAAAGAGATATTCTTGAATAACTTTTTTTGTGAAGGTCGGAGAGACTTGCAAGTAGGCTCTGCCCCCACTAAATGGGGTAGCGCGCATCGATCGGTACCATCCTTGAGCTTCTCCGACTTTCGGAAGGGTTAGGGTTAGGGTTAGGGATGAAAGCACATAGGAGAAAGAGATATTCTTGAATAACTTTTTTTGTGAAGGTCGGAGAGACTTGGAAAGTGGTTGCATCTGGACTAATTTGGGTCCTGCGGATCGATTGGTACCATCCCCGAGCTTGTACGACCTTCGGAAGAGGTCGACCGACGAAATTCCCCCAAATCTGAGGAGATATTCTTGAATTACTTTTTTTGTGAAGGTCGGAGAGACTTGCAAGTAGGCTCTACCCCCACTAAATGGGGTAGCGCGCATCGATCGGTACCATCCTTGAGCTTCTCCGACTTTCGGAAGGGTTAGGGTTAGGGTTAGGGATGAAAGCACATAGGAGAAAGAGATATTCTTGAATAACTTTTTTTGTGAAGGTCGGAGAGACTTGGAAAGTGGTTGCATCTGGACTAATTTGGGTCCTGCGGATCGATTGGTACCATCCCCGAGCTTGTACGACCTTCGAAAGAGGTCGACCGACGAAATTCCCCCAAATCTGAGGAGATATTCTTGAATAACTTTTTTTGTGAAGGTCGGAGAGACTTGCAAGTAGGCTCTACCCCCACTAAATGGGGTAGCGCGCATCGATCGGTACCATCCTTGAGCTTCTCCGACTTTCGGAAGGGTTAGGGTTAGGGTTAGGGATGAAAGCACATAGGAGAAAGAGATATTCTTGAATAACTTTTTTTGTGAAGGTCGGAGAGACTTGGAAAGTGGTTGCATCTGGACTAATTTGGGTCCTGCGGATCAATTGGTACCATCCCCGAGCTTGTACGACCTTCGGAAGAGGTCGACCGACGAAATTCCCCCAAATCTGAGGAGATATTCTTGAATAACTTTTTTTGTGAAGGTCGGAGAGACTTGCAAGTAGGCTCTACCCCCACTAAATGGGGTAGCGCGCATCGATCGGTACCATCCTTGAGCTTCTCCGACTTTCGGAAGGGTTAGGGTTAGGGTTAGGGATGAAAGCACATAGGAGAAAGAGATATTCTTGAATAACTTTTTTTGTGAAGGTCGGAGAGACTTGCAAGTAGGCTCTACCCCCACTAAATGGGGTAGCGCGCATCGATCGGTACCATCCTTGAGCTTCTCCGACTTTCGGAAGGGTTAGGGTTAGGGTTAGGGATGAAAGCACATAGGAGAAAGAGATATTCTTGAATAACTTTTTTTGTGAAGGTCGGAGAGACTTGCAAGTAGGCTCTACCCCCACTAAATGGGGTAGCGCGCATCGATCGGTACCATCGTTGAGCTTCTCAGACTTTCGGAAGGGTTAGGGTTAGGGATGAAAGCACATAGGAGAAAGAGATATTCTTGAATAACTTTTTTTGTGAAGGTCGGAGAGACTTGCAAGTAGGCTCTGCCCCCACTAAATGGGGTAGCGCGCATCGATCGGTACCATCCTTGAGCTTCTCCGACTTTCGGAAGGGTTAGGGTTAGGGTTAGGGATGAAAGCACATAGGAGAAAGAGATATTCTTGAATAACTTTTTTTGTGAAGGTCGGAGAGACTTGGAAAGTGGTTGCATCTGGACTAATTTGGGTCCTGCGGATCGATTGGTACCATCCCCGAGCTTGTACGACCTTCGGAAGAGGTCGACCGACGAAATTCCCCCAAATCTGAGGAGATATTCTTGAATAACTTTTTTTGTGAAGGTCGGAGAGACTTGCAAGTAGGCTCTACCCCCACTAAATGGGGTAGCGCGCATCGATCGGTACCATCCTTGAGCTTCTCCGACTTTCGGAAGGGTTAGGGTTAGGGTTAGGGATGAAAGCACATAGGAGAAAGAGATATTCTTGAATAACTTTTTTTGTGAAGGTCGGAGAGACTTGCAAGTAGGCTCTACCCCCACTAAATGGGGTAGCGCGCATCGATCGGTACCATCCTTGAGCTTCTCCGACTTTCGGAAGGGTTAGGGTTAGGGATGAAAGCACATAGGAGAAAGAGATATTCTTGAATAACTTTTTTTGTGAAGGTCGGAGAGACTTGGAAAGTGGTTGCATCTGGACTAATTTGGGTCCTGCGGATCGATTGGTACCATCCCCGAGCTTGTACGACCTTCGGAAGAGGTCGACCGACGAAATTCCCCCAAATCTGAGGAGATATTCTTGAATAACTTTTTTTGTGAAGGTCGGAGAGACTTGCAAGTAGGCTCTACCCCCACTAAATGGGGTTGCGCGCATCGATCGGTACCATCCTTGAGCTTCTCCGACTTTCGGAAGGGTTAGGGTTAGGGTTAGGGATGAAAGCACATAGGAGAAAGAGATATTCTTGAATAACTTTTTTTGTGAAGGTCGGAGAGACTTGCAAGTAGGCTCTACCCCCACTAAATGGGGTAGCGCGCATCGATCGGTACCATCTTTGAGCTTCTCCGACTTTCGGAAGGGTTAGGGTTAGGGTTAGGGATGAAAGCACATAGGAGAAAGAGATATTCTTGAATAACTTTTTTTGTGAAGGTCGGAGAGACTTGCAAGTAGGCTCTACCCCCACTAAATGGGGTAGCGCGCATCGATCGGTACCATCCTTGAGCTTCTCCGACTTTCGGAAGGGTTAGGGTTAGGGTTAGGGATGAAAGCACATAGGAGAAAGAGATATTCTTGAATAACTTTTTTTGTGAAGGTCGGAGAGACTTGCAAGTAGGCTCTGCCCCCACTAAATGGGGTAGCGCGCATCGATCGGTACCATCCTTGAGCTTCTCCGACTTTCGGAAGGGTTAGGGTTAGGGTTAGGGATGAAAGCACATAGGAGAAAGAGATATTCTTGAATAACTTTTTTTGTGAAGGTCGGAGAGACTTGGAAAGTGGTTGCATCTGGACTAATTTGGGTCCTGCGGATCGATTGGTACCATCCCCGAGCTTGTACGACCTTCGGAAGAGGTCGACCGACGAAATTCCCCCAAATCTGAGGAGATATTCTTGAATTACTTTTTTTGTGAAGGTCGGAGAGACTTGCAAGTAGGCTCTACCCCCACTAAATGGGGTTGCGCGCATCGATCGGTACCATCCTTGAGCTTCTCCGACTTTCGGAAGGGTTAGGGTTAGGGTTAGGGATGAAAGCACATAGGAGAAAGAGATATTCTTGAATAACTTTTTTTGTGAAGGTCGGAGAGACTTGCAAGTAGGCTCTACCCCCACTAAATGGGGTAGCGCGCATCGATCGGTACCATCCTTGAGCTTCTCCGACTTTCGGAAGGGTTAGGGTTAGGGTTAGGGATGAAAGCACATAGGAGAAAGAGATATTCTTGAATAACTTTTTTTGTGAAGGTCGGAGAGACTTGCAAGTAGGCTCTACCCCCACTAAATGGGGTAGCGCGCATCGATCGGTACCATCCTTGAGCTTCTCCGACTTTCGGAAGGGTTAGGGTTAGGGTTAGGGATGAAAGCACATAGGAGAAAGAGATATTCTTGAATAACTTTTTTTGTGAAGGTCGGAGAGACTTGCAAGTAGGCTCTACCCCCACTAAATGGGGTAGCGCGCATCGATCGGTACCATCCTTGAGCTTCTCCGACTTTCGGAAGGGTTAGGGTTAGGGATGAAAGCACATAGGAGAAAGAGATATTCTTGAATAACTTTTTTTGTGAAGGTCGGAGAGACTTGCAAGTAGGCTCTACCCCCACTAAATGGGGTAGCGCGCATCGATCGGTACCATCCTTGAGCTTCTCCGACTTTCGGAAGGGTTAGGGTTAGGGTTAGGGATGAAAGCACATAGGAGATAGATATTCTTGAATAACTTTTTTTGTGAAGGTCGGAGAGACTTGGAAAGTGGTTGCATCTGGACTAATTTGGGTCCTGCGGATCGATTGGTACCATCCCCAAGCTTGTACGACCTTCGGAAGAGGTCGACCGACGAAATTCCCCCAAATCTGAGGAGATATTCTTGAATAACTTTTTTTGTGAAGGTCGGAGAGACTTGCAAGTAGGCTCTACCCCCACTAAATGGGGTAGCGCGCATCGATCGGTACCATCCTTGAGCTTCTCCGACTTTCGGAAGGGTTAGGGTTAGGGTTAGGGATGAAAGCACATAGGAGAAAGAGATATTCTTGAATAACTTTTTTTGTGAAGGTCGGAGAGACTTGCAAGTAGGCTCTACCCCCACTAAATGGGGTAGCGCGCATCGATCGGTACCATCCTTGAGCTTCTCCGACTTTCGGAAGGGTTAGGGTTAGGGATGAAAGCACATAGTAGAAAGAGATATTCTTGAATAACTTTTTTTGTGAAGGTCGGAGAGACTTGGAAAGTGGTTGCATCTGGACTAATTTGGGTCCTGCGGATCGATTGGTACCATCCCCGAGCTTGTACGACCTTCGGAAGAGGTCGACCGACGAAATTCCCCCAAATCTGAGGAGATATTCTTGAATTACTTTTTTTGTGAAGGTCGGAGAGACTTGCAAGTAGGCTCTACCCCCACTAAATGGGGTTGCGCGCATCGATCGGTACCATCCTTGAGCTTCTCCGACTTTCGGAAGGGTTAGGGTTAGGGTTAGGGATGAAAGCACATAGGAGAAAGAGATATTCTTGAATAACTTTTTTTGTGAAGGTCGGAGAGACTTGCAAGTAGGCTCTACCCCCACTAAATGGGGTAGCGCGCATCGATCGGTACCATCCTTGAGCTTCTCCGACTTTCGGAAGGGTTAGGGTTAGGGTTAGGGATGAAAGCACATAGGAGAAAGAGATATTCTTGAATAACTTTTTTTGTGAAGGTCGGAGAGACTTGCAAGTAGGCTCTACCCCCACTAAATGGGGTAGCGCGCATCGATCGGTACCATCCTTGAGCTTCTCCGACTTTCGGAAGGGTTAGGGTTAGGGTTAGGGATGAAAGCACATAGGAGAAAGAGATATTCTTGAATAACGTTTTTTGTGAAGGTCGGAGAGACTTGCAAGTAGGCTCTACCCCCACTAAATGGGGTAGCGCGCATCGATCGGTACCATCCTTGAGCTTCTCCGACTTTCGGAAGGGTTAGGGTTAGGGTTAGGGATGAAAGCACATAGGAGAAAGAGATATTCTTGAATAACTTTTTTTGTGAAGGTCGGAGAGACTTGCAAGTAGGCTCTACCCCCACTAAATGGGGTAGCGCGCATCGATCGGTACCATCCTTGAGCTTCTCCGACTTTCGGAAGGGTTAGGGTTAGGGTTAGGGATGAAAGCACATAGGAGATAGATATTCTTGAATAACTTTTTTTGTGAAGGTCGGAGAGACTTGGAAAGTGGTTGCATCTGGACTAATTTGGGTCCTGCGGATCGATTGGTACCATCCCCAAGCTTGTACGACCTTCGGAAGAGGTCGACCGACGAAATTCCCCCAAATCTGAGGAGATATTCTTGAATAACTTTTTTTGTGAAGGTCGGAGAGACTTGCAAGTAGGCTCTACCCCCACTAAATGGGGTAGCATGCATCGATCGGTACCATCCTTGAGCTTCTCCGACTTTCGGAAGGGTTAGGGTTAGGGTTAGGGATGAAAGCACATAGGAGAAAGAGATATTCTTGAATAACTTTTTTTGTGAAGGTCGGAGAGACTTGCAAGTAGGCTCTACCCCCACTAAATGGGGTAGCGCGCATCGATCGGTACCATCCTTGAGCTTCTCCGACTTTCGGAAGGGTTAGGGTTAGGGATGAAAGCACATAGTAGAAAGAGATATTCTTGAATAACTTTTTTTGTGAAGGTCGGAGAGACTTGGAAAGTGGTTGCATCTGGACTAATTTGGGTCCTGCGGATCGATTGGTACCATCCCCGAGCTTGTACGACCTTCGGAAGAGGTCGACCGACGAAATTCCCCCAAATCTGAGGAGATATTCTTGAATAACTTTTTTTGTAAAGGTCGGAGAGACTTGCAAGTAGGCTCTACCCCCACTAAATGGGGTTGCGCGCATCGATCGGTACCATCCTTGAGCTTCTCCGACTTTCGGAAGGGTTAGGGTTAGGGTTAGGGATGAAAGCACATAGGAGAAAGAGATATTCTTGAATAACTTTTTTTGTGAAGGTCAGAGAGACTTGCAAGTAGGCTCTACCCCCACTAAATGGGGTAGCGCGCATCGATCGGTACCATCCTTGAGCTTCTCCGACTTTCGGAAGGGTTAGGGTTAGGGTTAGGGATGAAAGCACATAGGAGAAAGAGATATTCTTGAATAACTTTTTTTGTGAAGGTCGGAGAGACTTGGAAAGTGGTTGCATCTGGACTAATTTGGGTCCTGCGGATCGATTGGTACCATCCCCGAGCTTGTACGACCTTTGGAAGAGGTCGACCGACGAAATTCCCCCAAATCTGAGGAGATATTCTTGAATAACTTTTTTTGTGAAGGTCGGAGAGACTTGCAAGTAGGCTCTACCCCCACTAAATGGGGTTGCGCGAATCGATCGGTACCATCCTTGAGCTTCTCCGACTTTCGGAAGGGTTAGGGTTAGGGTTAGGGATGAAAGCACATAGGAGAAAGAGATATTCTTGAATAACTTTTTTTGTGAAGGTCGGAGAGACTTGCAAGTAGGCTCTACCCCCACTAAATGGGGTAGCGCGCATCGATCGGTACCATCCTTGAGCTTCTCCGACTTTCGAAAGGGTTAGGGTTAGGGTTAGGGATGAAAGCACATAGGAGAAAGAGATATTCTTGAATAACTTTTTTTGTGAAGGTCGGAGAGACTTGGAAAGTGGTTGCATCTGGACTAATTTGGGTCCTGCGGATCGATTGGTACCATCCCCGAGCTTGTACGACCTTCGGAAGAGGTCGACCGACGAAATTCCCCCAAATCTGAGGAGATATTCTTGAATTACTTTTTTTGTGAAGGTCGGAGAGACTTGCAAGTAGGCTCTACCCCCACCAAATGGGGTTGCGCGCATCGATCGGTACCATCCTTGAGCTTCTCCGACTTTCGGAAGGGTTAGGGTTAGGGTTAGGGATGAAAGCACATAGGAGAAAGAGATATTCTTGAATAACTTTTTTTGTGAAGGTCGGAGAGACTTGCAAGTAGGCTCTACCCCCACTAAATGGGGTAGCGCGCATCGATCGGTACCATCCTTGAGCTTCTCCGACTTTCGGAAGGGTTAGGGTTAGGGTTAGGGATGAAAGCACATAGGAGAAAGAGATATTCTTGAATAACTTTTTTTGTGAAGGTCGGAGAGACTTGCAAGTAGGCTCTACCCCCACTAAATGGGGTAGCGCGCATCGATCGGTACCATCCTTGAGCTTCTCCGACTTTCGGAAGGGTTAGGGTTAGGGTTAGGGATGAAAGCACATAGGAGAAAGAGATATTCTTGAATAACTTTTTTTGTGAAGGTCGGAGAGACTTGCAAGTAGGCTCTACCCCCACTAAATGGGGTAGCGCGCATCGATCGGTACCATCCTTGAGCTTCTCCGACTTTCGGAAGGGTTAGGGTTAGGGTTAGGGATGAAAGCACATAGGAGAAAGAGATATTCTTGAATAACTTTTTTTGTGAAGGTCGGAGAGACTTGCAAGTAGGCTCTACCCCCACTAAATGGGGTAGCGCGCATCGATCGGTACCATCCTTGAGCTTCTCCGACTTTCGGAAGGGTTAGGGTTAGGGTTAGGGATGAAAGCACATAGGAGAAAGAGATATTCTTGAATAACTTTTTTTGTGAAGGTCGGAGAGACTTGGAAAGTGGTTGCATCTGGACTAATTTGGGTCCTGCGGATCGATTGGTACCATCCCCGAGCTTGTACGACCTTCGGAAGAGGTCGACCGACGAAATTCCCCCAAATCTGAGGAGATATTCTTGAATAACTTTTTTTGTGAAGGTCGGAGAGACTTGCAAGTAGGCTCTACCCCCACTAAATGTGGTAGCGCGCATCGATCGGTACCATCCTTGAGCTTCTCCGACTTTTGGAAGGGTTAGGGTTAGGGTTAGGGATGAAAGCACATAGGAGAAAGAGATATTCTTGAATAACTTTTTTTGTGAAGGTCGGAGAGACTTGCAAGTAGGCTCTACCCCCACTAAATGGGGTAGCGCGCATCGATCGGTACCATCCTTGAGCTTCTCCGACTTTCGGAAGGGTTAGGGTTAGGGATGAAAGCACATAGGAGAAAGAGATATTCTTGAATAACTTTTTTTGTGAAGGTCGGAGAGACTTGGAAAGTGGTTGCATCTGGACTAATTTGGGTCCTGCGGATCGATTGGTACCATCCCCGAGCTTGTACGACCTTCGGAAGAGGTCGACCGACGAAATTCCCCCAAATCTGAGGAGATATTCTTGAATAACTTTTTTTGTGAAGGTCGGAGAGACTTGCAAGTAGGCTCTACCCCCACTAAATGGGGTTGCGCGCATCGATCGGTACCATCCTTGAGCTTCTCCGACTTTCGGAAGGGTTAGGGTTAGGGTTAGGGATGAAAGCACATAGGAGAAAGAGATATTCTTGAATAACTTTTTTTGTGAAGGTCGGAGAGACTTGCAAGTAGGCTCTACCCCCACTAAATGGGGTAGCGCGCATCGATCGGTACCATCTTTGAGCTTCTCCGACTTTCGGAAGGGTTAGGGTTAGGGTTAGGGATGAAAGCACATAGGAGAAAGAGATATTCTTGAATAACTTTTTTTGTGAAGGTCGGAGAGACTTGCAAGTAGGCTCTACCCCCACTAAATGGGGTAGCGCGCATCGATCGGTACCATCCTTGAGCTTCTCCGACTTTCGGAAGGGTTAGGGTTAGGGTTAGGGATGAAAGCACATAGGAGAAAGAGATATTCTTGAATAACTTTTTTTGTGAAGGTCGGAGAGACTTGCAAGTAGGCTCTGCCCCCACTAAATGGGGTAGCGCGCATCGATCGGTACCATCCTTGAGCTTCTCCGACTTTCGGAAGGGTTAGGGTTAGGGTTAGGGATGAAAGCACATAGGAGAAAGAGATATTCTTGAATAACTTTTTTTGTGAAGGTCGGAGAGACTTGGAAAGTGGTTGCATCTGGACTAATTTGGGTCCTGCGGATCGATTGGTACCATCCCCGAGCTTGTACGACCTTCGGAAGAGGTCGACCGACGAAATTCCCCCAAATCTGAGGAGATATTCTTGAATTACTTTTTTTGTGAAGGTCGGAGAGACTTGCAAGTAGGCTCTACCCCCACTAAATGGGGTAGCGCGCATCGATCGGTACCATCCTTGAGCTTCTCCGACTTTCGGAAGGGTTAGGGTTAGGGTTAGGGATGAAAGCACATAGGAGAAAGAGATATTCTTGAATAACTTTTTTTGTGAAGGTCGGAGAGACTTGGAAAGTGGTTGCATCTGGACTAATTTGGGTCCTGCGGATCGATTGGTACCATCCCCGAGCTTGTACGACCTTCGAAAGAGGTCGACCGACGAAATTCCCCCAAATCTGAGGAGATATTCTTGAATAACTTTTTTTGTGAAGGTCGGAGAGACTTGCAAGTAGGCTCTACCCCCACTAAATGGGGTTGCGCGCATCGATCGGTACCATCCTTGAGCTTCTCCGACTTTCGGAAGGGTTAGGGTTAGGGTTAGGGATGAAAGCACATAGGAGAAAGAGATATTCTTGAATAACTTTTTTTGTGAAGGTCGGAGAGACTTGCAAGTAGGCTCTACCCCCACTAAATGGGG
Organism: Limanda limanda; assembly: GCF_963576545.1. Classification (NCBI taxonomy): domain Eukaryota; kingdom Metazoa; phylum Chordata; class Actinopteri; order Pleuronectiformes; family Pleuronectidae; genus Limanda; species Limanda limanda. The sequence goes on from NW_026870397.1 coordinate 229,054, forward strand.
TAGCGCGCATCGATCGGTACCATCCTTGAGCTTCTCCGACTTTCGGAAGGGTTAGGGTTAGGGTTAGGGATGAAAGCACATAGGAGAAAGAGATATTCTTGAATAACTTTTTTTGTGAAGGTCGGAGAGACTTGCAAGTAGGCTCTACCCCCACTAAATGGGGTAGCGCGCATCGATCGGTACCATCCTTGAGCTTCTCCGACTTTCGGAAGGGTTAGGGTTAGGGTTAGGGATGAAAGCACATAGGAGAAAGAGATATTCTTGAATAACTTTTTTTGTGAAGGTCGGAGAGACTTGGAAAGTGGTTGCATCTGGACTAATTTGGGTCCTGCGGATCAATTGGTACCATCCCCGAGCTTGTACGACCTTCGGAAGAGGTCGACCGACGAAATTCCCCCAAATCTGAGGAGATATTCTTGAATAACTTTTTTTGTGAAGGTCGGAGAGACTTGCAAGTAGGCTCTACCCCCACTAAATGGGGTAGCGCGCATCGATCGGTACCATCCTTGAGCTTCTCCGACTTTCGGAAGGGTTAGGGTTAGGGTTAGGGATGAAAGCACATAGGAGAAAGAGATATTCTTGAATAACTTTTTTTGTGAAGGTCGGAGAGACTTGCAAGTAGGCTCTACCCCCACTAAATGGGGTAGCGCGCATCGATCGGTACCATCCTTGAGCTTCTCCGACTTTCGGAAGGGTTAGGGTTAGGGTTAGGGATGAAAGCACATAGGAGAAAGAGATATTCTTGAATAACTTTTTTTGTGAAGGTCGGAGAGACTTGCAAGTAGGCTCTACCCCCACTAAATGGGGTAGCGCGCATCGATCGGTACCATCGTTGAGCTTCTCAGACTTTCGGAAGGGTTAGGGTTAGGGATGAAAGCACATAGGAGAAAGAGATATTCTTGAATAACTTTTTTTGTGAAGGTCGGAGAGACTTGCAAGTAGGCTCTGCCCCCACTAAATGGGGTAGCGCGCATCGATCGGTACCATCCTTGAGCTTCTCCGACTTTCGGAAGGGTTAGGGTTAGGGTTAGGGATGAAAGCACATAGGAGAAAGAGATATTCTTGAATAACTTTTTTTGTGAAGGTCGGAGAGACTTGGAAAGTGGTTGCATCTGGACTAATTTGGGTCCTGCGGATCGATTGGTACCATCCCCGAGCTTGTACGACCTTCGGAAGAGGTCGACCGACGAAATTCCCCCAAATCTGAGGAGATATTCTTGAATAACTTTTTTTGTGAAGGTCGGAGAGACTTGCAAGTAGGCTCTACCCCCACTAAATGGGGTAGCGCGCATCGATCGGTACCATCCTTGAGCTTCTCCGACTTTCGGAAGGGTTAGGGTTAGGGTTAGGGATGAAAGCACATAGGAGAAAGAGATATTCTTGAATAACTTTTTTTGTGAAGGTCGGAGAGACTTGCAAGTAGGCTCTACCCCCACTAAATGGGGTAGCGCGCATCGATCGGTACCATCCTTGAGCTTCTCCGACTTTCGGAAGGGTTAGGGTTAGGGATGAAAGCACATAGGAGAAAGAGATATTCTTGAATAACTTTTTTTGTGAAGGTCGGAGAGACTTGGAAAGTGGTTGCATCTGGACTAATTTGGGTCCTGCGGATCGATTGGTACCATCCCCGAGCTTGTACGACCTTCGGAAGAGGTCGACCGACGAAATTCCCCCAAATCTGAGGAGATATTCTTGAATAACTTTTTTTGTGAAGGTCGGAGAGACTTGCAAGTAGGCTCTACCCCCACTAAATGGGGTTGCGCGCATCGATCGGTACCATCCTTGAGCTTCTCCGACTTTCGGAAGGGTTAGGGTTAGGGTTAGGGATGAAAGCACATAGGAGAAAGAGATATTCTTGAATAACTTTTTTTGTGAAGGTCGGAGAGACTTGCAAGTAGGCTCTACCCCCACTAAATGGGGTAGCGCGCATCGATCGGTACCATCTTTGAGCTTCTCCGACTTTCGGAAGGGTTAGGGTTAGGGTTAGGGATGAAAGCACATAGGAGAAAGAGATATTCTTGAATAACTTTTTTTGTGAAGGTCGGAGAGACTTGCAAGTAGGCTCTACCCCCACTAAATGGGGTAGCGCGCATCGATCGGTACCATCCTTGAGCTTCTCCGACTTTCGGAAGGGTTAGGGTTAGGGTTAGGGATGAAAGCACATAGGAGAAAGAGATATTCTTGAATAACTTTTTTTGTGAAGGTCGGAGAGACTTGCAAGTAGGCTCTGCCCCCACTAAATGGGGTAGCGCGCATCGATCGGTACCATCCTTGAGCTTCTCCGACTTTCGGAAGGGTTAGGGTTAGGGTTAGGGATGAAAGCACATAGGAGAAAGAGATATTCTTGAATAACTTTTTTTGTGAAGGTCGGAGAGACTTGGAAAGTGGTTGCATCTGGACTAATTTGGGTCCTGCGGATCGATTGGTACCATCCCCGAGCTTGTACGACCTTCGGAAGAGGTCGACCGACGAAATTCCCCCAAATCTGAGGAGATATTCTTGAATAACTTTTTTTGTGAAGGTCGGAGAGACTTGCAAGTAGGCTCTACCCCCACTAAATGGGGTAGCGCGCATCGATCGGTACCATCCTTGAGCTTCTCCGACTTTCGGAAGGGTTAGGGTTAGGGTTAGGGATGAAAGCACATAGGAGAAAGAGATATTCTTGAATAACTTTTTTTGTGAAGGTCGGAGAGACTTGGAAAGTGGTTGCATCTGGACTAATTTGGGTCCTGCGGATCGATTGGTACCATCCCCGAGCTTGTAAGACCTTCGGAAGAGGTCGACCGACGAAATTCCCCCAAATCTGAGGAGATATTCTTGAATAACTTTTTTTGTGAAGGTCGGAGAGACTTGCAAGTAGGCTCTACCCCCACTAAATGGGGTTGCGCGCATCGATCGGTACCATCCTTGAGCTTCTCCGACTTTCGGAAGGGTTAGGGTTAGGGTTAGGGATGAAAGCACATAGGAGAAAGAGATATTCTTGAATAACTTTTTTTGTGAAGGTCGGAGAGACTTGCAAGTAGGCTCTACCCCCACTAAATGGGGTAGCGCGCATCGATCGGTACCATCCTTGAGCTTCTCCGACTTTCGGAAGGGTTAGGGTTAGGGTTAGGGATGAAAGCACATAGGAGAAAGAGATATTCTTGAATAACTTTTTTTGTGAAGGTCGGAGAGACTTGCAAGTAGGCTCTACCCCCACTAAATGGGGTAGCGCGCATCGATCGGTACCATCCTTGAGCTTCTCCGACTTTCGGAAGGGTTAGGGTTAGGGTTAGGGATGAAAGCACATAGGAGAAAGAGATATTCTTGAATAACTTTTTTTGTGAAGGTCGGAGAGACTTGCAAGTAGGCTCTGCCCCCACTAAATGGGGTAGCGCGCATCGATCGGTACCATCCTTGAGCTTCTCCGACTTTCGGAAGGGTTAGGGTTAGGGTTAGGGATGAAAGCACATAGGAGAAAGAGATATTCTTGAATAACTTTTTTTGTGAAGGTCGGAGAGACTTGGAAAGTGGTTGCATCTGGACTAATTTGGGTCCTGCGGATCGATTGGTACCATCCCCGAGCTTGTACGACCTTCGGAAGAGGTCGACCGACGAAATTCCCCCAAATCTGAGGAGATATTCTTGAATAACTTTTTTTGTGAAGGTCGGAGAGACTTGCAAGTAGGCTCTACACCCACTAAATGGGGTAGCGCGCATCGATCGGTACCATCCTTGAGCTTCTCCGACTTTCGGAAGGGTTAGGGTTAGGGTTAGGGATGAAAGCACATAGGAGAAAGAGATATTCTTGAATAACTTTTTTTGTGAAGGTCGGAGAGACTTGCAAGTAGGCTCTACCCCCACTAAATGGGGTAGCGCGCATCGATCGGTACCATCCTTGAGCTTCTCCGACTTTCGGAAGGGTTAGGGTTAGGGTTAGGGATGAAAGCACATAGGAGAAAGAGATATTCTTGAATAACTTTTTTTGTGAAGGTCGGAGAGACTTGCAAGTAGGCTCTGCCCCCACTAAATGGGGTAGCGCGCATCGATCGGTACCATCCTTGAGCTTCTCCGACTTTCGGAAGGGTTAGGGTTAGGGTTAGGGATGAAAGCACATAGGAGAAAGAGATATTCTTGAATAACTTTTTTTGTGAAGGTCGGAGAGACTTGCAAGTAGGCTCTACCCCCACTAAATGGGGTAGCGCGCATCGATCGGTACCATCCTTGAGCTTCTCCGACTTTCGGAAGGGTTAGGGTTAGGGTTAGGGATGAAAGCACATAGGAGAAAGAGATATTCTTGAATAACTTTTTTTGTGAAGGTCGGAGAGACTTGCAAGTAGGCTCTGCCCCCACTAAATGGGGTAGCGCGCATCGATCGGTACCATCCTTGAGCTTCTCCGACTTTCGGAAGGGTTAGGGTTAGGGTTAGGGATGAAAGCACATAGGAGAAAGAGATATTCTTGAATAACTTTTTTTGTGAAGGTCGGAGAGACTTGGAAAGTGGTTGCATCTGGACTAATTTGGGTCCTGCGGATCGATTGGTACCATCCCCGAGCTTGTACGACCTTCGGAAGAGGTCGACCGACGAAATTCCCCCAAATCTGAGGAGATATTCTTGAATAACTTTTTTTGTGAAGGTCGGAGAGACTTGCAAGTAGGCTCTACCCCCACTAAATGGGGTAGCGCGCATCGATCGGTACCATCCTTGAGCTTCTCCGACTTTCGGAAGGGTTAGGGTTAGGGTTAGGGATGAAAGCACATAGGAGAAAGAGATATTCTTGAATAACTTTTTTTGTGAAGGTCGGAGAGACTTGGAAAGTGGTTGCATCTGGACTAATTTGGGTCCTGCGGATCGATTGGTACCATCCCCGAGCTTGTACGACCTTCGGAAGAGGTCGACCGACGAAATTCCCCCAAATCTGAGGAGATATTCTTGAATAACTTTTTTTGTGAAGGTCGGAGAGACTTGCAAGTAGGCTCTACCCCCACTAAATGGGGTTGCGCGCATCGATCGGTACCATCCTTGAGCTTCTCCGACTTTCGGAAGGGTTAGGGTTAGGGTTAGGGATGAAAGCACATAGGAGAAAGAGATATTCTTGAATAACTTTTTTTGTGAAGGTCGGAGAGACTTGCAAGTAGGCTCTACCCCCACTAAATGGGGTAGCGCGCATCGATCGGTACCATCCTTGAGCTTCTCCGACTTTCGGAAGGGTTAGGGTTAGGGTTAGGGATGAAAGCACATAGGAGAAAGAGATATTCTTGAATAACTTTTTTTGTGAAGGTCGGAGAGACTTGCAAGTAGGCTCTACCCCCACTAAATGGGGTAGCGCGCATCGATCGGTACCATCCTTGAGCTTCTCCGACTTTCGGAAGGGTTAGGGTTAGGGTTAGGGATGAAAGCACATAGGAGAAAGAGATATTCTTGAATAACTTTTTTTGTGAAGGTCGGAGAGACTTGGAAAGTGGTTGCATCTGGACTAATTTGGGTCCTGCGGATCGATTGGTACCATCCCCGAGCTTGTACGACCTTCGGAAGAGGTCGACCGACGAAATTCCCCCAAATCTGAGGAGATATTCTTGAATAACTTTTTTTGTGAAGGTCGGAGAGACTTGCAAGTAGGCTCTACCCCCACTAAATGGGGTAGCGCGCATCGATCGGTACCATCCTTGAGCTTCTCCGACTTTCGGAAGGGTTAGGGTTAGGGTTAGGGATGAAAGCACATAGGAGAAAGAGATATTCTTGAATAACTTTTTTTGTGAAGGTCGGAGAGACTTGCAAGTAGGCTCTACCCCCACTAAATGGGGTAGCGCGCATCGATCGGTACCATCCTTGAGCTTCTCCGACTTTCGGAAGGGTTAGGGTTAGGGTTAGGGATGAAAGCACATAGGAGAAAGAGATATTCTTGAATAACTTTTTTTGTGAAGGTCGGAGAGACTTGCAAGTAGGCTCTGCCCCCACTAAATGGGGTAGCGCGCATCGATCGGTACCATCCTTGAGCTTCTCCGACTTTCGGAAGGGTTAGGGTTAGGGATGAAAGCACATAGGAGAAAGAGATATTCTTGAATAACTTTTTTTGTGAAGGTCGGAGAGACTTGCAAGTAGGCTCTACCCCCACTAAATGGGGTAGCGCGCATCGATCGGTACCATCCTTGAGCTTCTCCGACTTTCGGAAGGGTTAGGGTTAGGGTTAGGGATGAAAGCACATAGGAGAAAGAGATATTCTTGAATAACTTTTTTTGTGAAGGTCGGAGAGACTTGCAAGTAGGCTCTGCCCCCACTAAATGGGGTAGCGCGCATCGATCGGTACCATCCTTGAGCTTCTCCGACTTTCGGAAGGGTTAGGGTTAGGGTTAGGGATGAAAGCACATAGGAGAAAGAGATATTCTTGAATAACTTTTTTTGTGAAGGTCGGAGAGACTTGGAAAGTGGTTGCATCTGGACTAATTTGGGTCCTGCGGATCGATTGGTACCATCCCCGAGCTTGTACGACCTTCGGAAGAGGTCGACCGACGAAATTCCCCCAAATCTGAGGAGATATTCTTGAATAACTTTTTTTGTGAAGGTCGGAGAGACTTGCAAGTAGGCTCTACCCCCACTAAATGGGGTAGCGCGCATCGATCGGTACCATCCTTGAGCTTCTCCGACTTTCGGAAGGGTTAGGGTTAGGGTTAGGGATGAAAGCACATAGGAGAAAGAGATATTCTTGAATAACTTTTTTTGTGAAGGTCGGAGAGACTTGGAAAGTGGTTGCATCTGGACTAATTTGGGTCCTGCGGATCGATTGGTACCATCCCCGAGCTTGTACGACCTTCGGAAGAGGTCGACCGACGAAATTCCCCCAAATCTGAGGAGATATTCTTGAATAACTTTTTTTGTGAAGGTCGGAGAGACTTGCAAGTAGGCTCTACCCCCACTAAATGGGGTTGCGCGCATCGATCGGTACCATCCTTGAGCTTCTCCGACTTTCGGAAGGGTTAGGGTTAGGGTTAGGGATGAAAGCACATAGGAGAAAGAGATATTCTTGAATAACTTTTTTTGTGAAGGTCGGAGAGACTTGCAAGTAGGCTCTACCCCCACTAAATGGGGTAGCGCGCATCGATCGGTACCATCCTTGAGCTTCTCCGACTTTCGGAAGGGTTAGGGTTAGGGTTAGGGATGAAAGCACATAGGAGAAAGAGATATTCTTGAATAACTTTTTTTGTGAAGGTCGGAGAGACTTGGAAAGTGGTTGCATCTGGACTAATTTGGGTCCTGCGGATCGATTGGTACCATCCCCGAGCTTGTACGACCTTCGGAAGAGGTCGACCGACGAAATTCCCCCAAATCTGAGGAGATATTCTTGAATAACTTTTTTTGTGAAGGTCGGAGAGACTTGCAAGTAGGCTCTACCCCCACTAAATGGGGTTGCGCGCATCGATCGGTACCATCCTTGAGCTTCTCCGACTTTCGGAAGGGTTAGGGTTAGGGTTAGGGATGAAAGCACATAGGAGAAAGAGATATTCTTGAATAACTTTTTTTGTGAAGGTCGGAGAGACTTGCAAGTAGGCTCTACCCCCACTAAATGGGGTAGCGCGCATCGATCGGTACCATCCTTGAGCTTCTCCGACTTTCGGAAGGGTTAGGGTTAGGGTTAGGGATGAAAGCACATAGGAGAAAGAGATATTCTTGAATAACTTTTTTTGTGAAGGTCGGAGAGACTTGCAAGTAGGCTCTACCCCCACTAAATGGGGTAGCGCGCATCGATCGGTACCATCCTTGAGCTTCTCCGACTTTCGGAAGGGTTAGGGTTAGGGTTAGGGATGAAAGCACATAGGAGAAAGAGATATTCTTGAATAACTTTTTTTGTGAAGGTCGGAGAGACTTGCAAGTAGGCTCTGCCCCCACTAAATGGGGTAGCGCGCATCGATCGGTACCATCCTTGAGCTTCTCCGACTTTCGGAAGGGTTAGGGTTAGGGTTAGGGATGAAAGCACATAGGAGAAAGAGATATTCTTGAATAACTTTTTTTGTGAAGGTCGGAGAGACTTGCAAGTAGGCTCTGCCCCCACTAAATGGGGTAGCGCGCATCGATCGGTACCATCCTTGAGCTTCTCCGACTTTCGGAAGGGTTAGGGTTAGGGTTAGGGATGAAAGCACATAGGAGAAAGAGATATTCTTGAATAACTTTTTTTGTGAAGGTCGGAGAGACTTGGAAAGTGGTTGCATCTGGACTAATTTGGGTCCTGCGGATCGATTGGTACCATCCCCGAGCTTGTACGACCTTTGGAAGAGGTCGACCGACGAAATTCCCCCAAATCTGAGGAGATATTCTTGAATAACTTTTTTTGTGAAGGTCGGAGAGACTTGCAAGTAGGCTCTACCCCCACTAAATGGGGTAGCGCGCATCGATCAGTACCATCCTTGAGCTTCTCCGACTTTCGGAAGGGTTAGGGTTAGGGTTAGGGATGAAAGCACATAGGAGAAAGAGATATTCTTGAATAACTTTTTTTGTGAAGGTCGGAGAGACTTGGAAAGTGGTTGCATCTGGACTAATTTGGGTCCTGCGGATCGATTGGTACCATCCCCGAGCTTGTACGACCTTCGGAAGAGGTCGACCGACGAAATTCCCCCAAATCTGAGGAGATATTCTTGAATAACTTTTTTTATGAAGGTCGGAGAGACTTGCAAGTAGGCTCTACCCCCACTAAATGGGGTTGCGCGCATCGATCGGTACCATCCTTGAGCTTCTCCGACTTTCGGAAGGGTTAGGGTTAGGGATGAAAGCACATAGGAGAAAGAGATATTCTTGAATAACTTTTTTTGTGAAGGTCGGAGAGACTTGCAAGTAGGCTCTACCCCCACTAAATGGGGTAGCGCGCATCGATCGGTACCATCCTTGAGCTTCTCCGACTTTCGGAAGGGTTAGGGTTAGGGTTAGGGATGAAAGCACATAGGAGAAAGAGATATTCTTGAATAACTTTTTTTGTGAAGGTCGGAGAGACTTGCAAGTAGGCTCTACCCCCACTAAATGGGGTAGCGCGCATCGATCGGTACCATCCTTGAGCTTATCCGACTTTCGGAAGGGTTAGGGTTAGGGTTAGGGATGAAAGCACATAGGAGAAAGAGATATTCTTGAATAACTTTTTTTGTGAAGGTCGGAGAGACTTGCAAGTAGGCTCTGCCCCCACTAAATGGGGTAGCGCGCATCGATCGGTACCATCCTTGAGCTTCTCCGACTTTCGGAAGGGTTAGGGTTAGGGTTAGGGATGAAAGCACATAGGAGAAAGAGATATTCTTGAATAACTTTTTTTGTGAAGGTCGGAGAGACTTGGAAAGTGGTTGCATCTGGACTAATTCGGGTCCTGCGGATCGATTGGTACCATCCCCGAGCTTGTACGACCTTCGGAAGAGGTCGACCGACGAAATTCCCCCAAATCTGAGGAGATATTCTTGAATAACTTTTTTTGTGAAGGTCGGAGAGACTTGCAAGTAGGCTCTACCCCCACTAAATGGGGTAGCGCGCATCGATCGGTACCATCCTTGAGCTTCTCCGACTTTCGGAAGGGTTAGGGTTAGGGTTAGGGATGAAAGCACATAGGAGAAAGAGATATTCTTGAATAACTTTTTTTGTGAAGGTCGGAGAGACTTGGAAAGTGGTTGCATCTGGACTAATTTGGGTCCTGCGGATCGATTGGTACCATCCCCGAGCTTGTACGACCTTCGGAAGAGGTCGACCGACGAAATTCCCCCAAATCTGAGGAGATATTCTTGAATAACTTTTTTTGTGAAGGTCGGAGAGACTTGCAAGTAGGCTCTACCCCCACTAAATGGGGTTGCGCGCATCGATCGGTACCATCCTTGAGCTTCTCCGACTTTCGGAAGGGTTAGGGTTAGGGTTAGGGATGAAAGCACATAGGAGAAAGAGATATTCTTGAATAACTTTTTTTGTGAAGGTCGGAGAGACTTGCAAGTAGGCTCTACCCCCACTAAATGGGGTAGCGCACATCGATCGGTACCATCCTTGAGCTTCTCCGACTTTCGGAAGGGTTAGGGTTAGGGTTAGGGATGAAAGCACATAGGAGAAAGAGATATTCTTGAATAACTTTTTTTGTGAAGGTCGGAGAGACTTGGAAAGTGGTTGCATCTGGACTAATTTGGGTCCTGCGGATCGATTGGTACCATCCCCGAGCTTGTACGACCTTCGGAAGAGGTCGACCGACGAAATTCCCCCAAATCTGAGGAGATATTCTTGAATAACTTTTTTTGTGAAGGTCGGAGAGACTTGCAAGTAGGCTCTGCCCCCACTAAATGGGGTAGCGCGCATCGATCGGTACCATCCTTGAGCTTCTCCGACTTTCGGAAGGGTTAGGGTTAGGGTTAGGGATGAAAGCACATAGGAGAAAGAGATATTCTTGAATAACTTTTTTTGTGAAGGTCGGAGAGACTTGGAAAGTGGTTGCATCTGGACTAATTTGGGTCCTGCGGATCGATTGGTACCATCCCCGAGCTTGTACGACCTTCGGAAGAGGTCGACCGACGAAATTCCCCCAAATCTGAGGAGATATTCTTGAATAACTTTTTTTGTGAAGGTCGGAGAGACTTGCAAGTAGGCTCTACCCCCACTAAATGGGGTTGCGCGCATCGATCGGTACCATCCTTGAGCTTCTCCGACTTTCGGAAGGGTTAGGGTTAGGGTTAGGGATGAAAGCACATAGGAGAAAGAGATATTCTTGAATAACTTTTTTTGTGAAGGTCGGAGAGACTTGCAAGTAGGCTCTACCCCCACTAAATGGGGTAGCGCGCATCGATCGGTACCATCCTTGAGCTTCTCCGACTTTCGGAAGGGTTAGGGTTAGGGTTAGGGATGAAAGCACATAGGAGAAAGAGATATTCTTGAATAACTTTTTTTGTGAAGGTCGGAGAGACTTGGAAAGTGGTTGCATCTGGACTAATTTGGGTCCTGCGGATCGATTGGTACCATCCCCGAGCTTGTACGACCTTCGGAAGAGGTCGACCGACGAAATTCCCCCAAATCTGAGGAGATATTCTTGAATAACTTTTTTTGTGAAGGTCGGAGAGACTTGCAAGTAGGCTCTGCCCCCACTAAATGGGGTAGCGCGCATCGATCGGTACCATCCTTGAGCTTCTCCGACTTTCGGAAGGGTTAGGGTTAGGGTTAGGGATGAAAGCACATAGGAGAAAGAGATATTCTTGAATAACTTTTTTTGTGAAGGTCGGAGAGACTTGGAAAGTGGTTGCATCTGGACTAATTCGGGTCCTGCGGATCGATTGGTACCATCCCCGAGCTTGTACGACCTTCGGAAGAGGTCGACCGACGAAATTCCCCCAAATCTGAGGAGATATTCTTGAATAACTTTTTTTGTGAAGGTCGGAGAGACTTGCAAGTAGGCTCTACCCCCACTAAATGGGGTAGCGCGCATCGATCGGTACCATCCTTGAGCTTCTCCGACTTTCGGAAGGGTTAGGGTTAGGGTTAGGGATGAAAGCACATAGGAGAAAGAGATATTCTTGAATAACTTTTTTTGTGAAGGTCGGAGAGACTTGGAAAGTGGTTGCATCTGGACTAATTTGGGTCCTGCGGATCGATTGGTACCATCCCCGAGCTTGTACGACCTTCGGAAGAGGTCGACCGACGAAATTCCCCCAAATCTGAGGAGATATTCTTGAATAACTTTTTTTGTGAAGGTCGGAGAGACTTGCAAGTAGGCTCTACCCCCACTAAATGGGGTTGCGCGCATCGATCGGTACCATCCTTGAGCTTCTCCGACTTTCGGAAGGGTTAGGGTTAGGGTTAGGGATGAAAGCACATAGGAGAAAGAGATATTCTTGAATAACTTTTTTTGTGAAGGTCGGAGAGACTTGGAAAGTGGTTGCATCTGGACTAATTTGGGTCCTGCGGATCGATTGGTACCATCCCCGAGCTTGTACGACCTTCGGAAGAGGTCGACCGACGAAATTCCCCCAAATCTGAGGAGATATTCTTGAATAACTTTTTTTTTGAAGGTCGGAGAGACTTGCAAGTAGGCTCTACCCCCACTAAATGGGGTAGCGCGCATCGATCGGTACCATCCTTGAGCTTCTCCGACTTTCGGAAGGGTTAGGGTTAGGGTTAGGGATGAAAGCACATAGGAGAAAGAGATATTCTTGAATAACTTTTTTTGTGAAGGTCGGAGAGACTTGGAAAGTGGTTGCATCTGGACTAATTTGGGTCCTGCGGATCGATTGGTACCATCCCCGAGCTTGTACGACCTTCGGAAGAGGTCGACCGACGAAATTCCCCCAAATCTGAGGAGATATTCTTGAATAACTTTTTTTGTGAAGGTCGGAGAGACTTGCAAGTAGGCTCTACCCCCACTAAATGGGGTAGCGCGCATCGATCGGTACCATCCTTGAGCTTCTCCGACTTTCGGAAGGGTTAGGGTTAGGGTTAGGGATGAAAGCACATAGGAGAAAGAGATATTCTTGAATAACTTTTTTTGTGAAGGTCGGAGAGACTTGCAAGTAGGCTCTACCCCCACTAAATGGGGTAGCGCGCATCGATCGGTACCATCCTTGAGCTTCTCCGACTTTCGGAAGGGTTAGGGTTAGGGTTAGGGATGAAAGCACATAGGAGAAAGAGATATTCTTGAATAACTTTTTTTGTGAAGGTCGGAGAGACTTGGAAAGTGGTTGCATCTGGACTAATTTGGGTCCTGCGGATCGATTGGTACCATCCCCGAGCTTGTACGACCTTCGGAAGAGGTCGACCGACGAAATTCCCCCAAATCTGAGGAGATATTCTTGAATAACTTTTTTTGTGAAGGTCGGAGAGACTTGCAAGTAGGCTCTACCCCCACTAAATGGGGTTGCGCGCATCGATCGGTACCATTATTGAGCTTCTCCGACTTTCGGAAGGGTTAGGGTTAGGGTTAGGGATGAAAGCACATAGGAGAAAGAGATATTCTTGAATAACTTTTTTTGTGAAGGTCGGAGAGACTTGCAAGTAGGCTCTACCCCCACTAAATGGGGTAGCGCGCATCGATCGGTACCATCCTTGAGCTTCTCCGACTTTCGGAAGGGTTAGGGTTAGGGTTAGGGATGAAAGCACATAGGAGAAAGAGATATTCTTGAATAACTTTTTTTGTGAAGGTCGGAGAGACTTGAAAAGTGGTTGCATCTGGACTAATTTGGGTCCTGCGGATCGATTGGTACCATCCCCGAGCTTGTACGACCTTCGGAAGAGGTCGACCGACGAAATTCCCCCAAATCTGAGGAGATATTCTTGAATAACTTTTTTTGTGAAGGTCGGAGAGACTTGCAAGTAGGCTCTACCCCCACTAAATGGGGTTGCGCGCATCGATCGGTACCATCGTTGAGCTTCTCCGACTTTCGGAAGGGTTAGGGTTAGGGTTAGGGATGAAAGCACATAGGAGAAAGAGATATTCTTGAATAACTTTTTTTGTGAAGGTCGGAGAGACTTGCAAGTAGGCTCTACCCCCACTAAATGGGGTAGCGCGCATCGATCGGTACCATCCTTGAGCTTCTCCGACTTTCGGAAGGGTTAGGGTTAGGGTTAGGGATGAAAGCACATAGGAGAAAGAGATATTCTTGAATAACTTTTTTTGTGAAGGTCGGAGAGACTTGCAAGTAGGCTCTACCCCCACTAAATGGGGTAGCGCGCATCGATCGGTACCATCCTTGAGCTTCTCCGACTTTCGGAAGGGTTAGGGTTAGGGTTAGGGATGAAAGCACATAGGAGAAAGAGATATTCTTGAATAACTTTTTTTGTGAAGGTCGGAGAGACTTGCAAGTAGGCTCTACCCCCACTAAATGGGGTAGCGCGCATCGATCGGTACCATTCTTGAGCTTCTCCGACTTTCGGAAGGGTTAGGGTTAGGGTTAGGGATGAAAGCACATAGGAGAAAGAGATATTCTTGAATAACTTTTTTTGTGAAGGTCGGAGAGACTTGCAAGTAGGCTCTACCCCCACTAAATGGGGTAGCGCGCATCGATCGGTACCATCCTTGAGCTTCTCCGACTTTCGGAAGGGTTAGGGTTAGGGTTAGGGATGAAAGCACATAGGAGATAGATATTCTTGAATAACTTTTTTTGTGAAGGTCGGAGAGACTTGGAAAGTGGTTGCATCTGGACTAATTTGGGTCCTGCGGATCGATTGGTACCATCCCCGAGCTTGTACGACCTTCGGAAGAGGTCGACCGACGAAATTCCCCCAAATCTGAGGAGATATTCTTGAATAACTTTTTTTGTGAAGGTCGGAGAGACTTGCAAGTAGGCTCTACCCCCACTAAATGGGGTTGCGCGCATCGATCGGTACCATCCTTGAGCTTCTCCGACTTTCGGAAGGGTTAGGGTTAGGGTTAGGGATGAAAGCACATAGGAGAAAGAGATATTCTTGAATAACTTTTTTTGTGAAGGTCGGAGAGACTTGCAAGTAGGCTCTACCCCCACTAAATGGGGTAGCGCGCATCGATCGGTACCATCCTTGAGCTTCTCCGACTTTCGGAAGGGTTAGGGTTAGGGTTAGGGATGAAAGCACATAGGAGAAAGAGATATTCTTGAATAACTTTTTTTGTGAAGGTCGGAGAGACTTGGAAAGTGGTTGCATCTGGACTAATTTGGGTCCTGCGGATCGATTGGTACCATCCCCGAGCTTGTACGACCTTCGGAAGAGGTCGACCGACGAAATTCCCCCAAATCTGAGGAGATATTCTTGAATAACTTTTTTTGTGAAGGTCGGAGAGACTTGCAAGTAGGCTCTACCCCCACTAAATGGGGTTGCGCGCATCGATCGGTACCATCCTTGAGCTTCTCCGACTTTCGGAAGGGTTAGGGTTAGGGTTAGGGATGAAAGCACATAGGAGAAAGAGATATTCTTGAATAACTTTTTTTGTGAAGGTCGGAGAGACTTGCAAGTAGGCTCTACCCCCACTAAATGGGGTAGCGCGCATCGATCGGTACCATCCTTGAGCTTCTCCGACTTTCGGAAGGGTTAGGGTTAGGGTTAGGGATGAAAGCACATAGGAGAAAGAGATATTCTTGAATAACTTTTTTTGTGAAGGTCGGAGAGACTTGCAAGTAGGCTCTACTCCCACTAAATGGGGTAGCGCGCATCGATCGGTACCATCCTTGAGCTTCTCCGACTTTCGGAAGGGTTAGGGTTAGGGTTAGGGATGAAAGCACATAGGAGAAAGAGATATTCTTGAATAACTTTTTTTGTGAAGGTCGGAGAGACTTGCAAGTAGGCTCTGCCCCCACTAAATGGGGTAGCGCGCATCGATCGGTACCATCCTTGAGCTTCTCCGACTTTCGGAAGGGTTAGGGTTAGGGTTAGGGATGAAAGCACATAGGAGAAAGAGATATTCTTGAATAACTTTTTTTGTGAAGGTCGGAGAGACTTGGAAAGTGGTTGCATCTGGACTAATTTGGGTCCTGCGGATCGATTGGTACCATCCCCGAGCTTGTACGACCTTCGGAAGAGGTCGACCGACGAAATTCCCCCAAATCTGAGGAGATATTCTTGAATAACTTTTTTTTTGAAGGTCGGAGAGACTTGCAAGTAGGCTCTACCCCCACTAAATGGGGTAGCGCGCATCGATCGGTACCATCCTTGAGCTTCTCCGACTTTCGGAAGGGTTAGGGTTAGGGTTAGGGATGAAAGCACATAGGAGAAAGAGATATTCTTGAATAACTTTTTTTGTGAAGGTCGGAGAGACTTGGAAAGTGGTTGCATCTGGACTAATTTGGGTCCTGCGGATCGATTGGTACCATCCCCGAGCTTGTACGACCTTCGGAAGAGGTCGACCGACGAAATTCCCCCAAATCTGAGGAGATATTCTTGAATAACTTTTTTTGTGAAGGTCGGAGAGACTTGCAAGTAGGCTCTACCCCCACTAAATGGGGTTGCGCGCATCGATCGGTACCATCCTTGAGCTTCTCCGACTTTCGGAAGGGTTAGGGTTAGGGTTAGGGATGAAAGCACATAGGAGAAAGAGATATTCTTGAATAACTTTTTTTGTGAAGGTCGGAGAGACTTGCAAGTAGGCTCTACCCCCACTAAATGGGGTAGCGCGCATCGATCGGTACCATCCTTGAGCTTCTCCGACTTTCGGAAGGGTTAGGGTTAGGGTTAGGGATGAAAGCACATAGGAGAAAGAGATATTCTTGAATAACTTTTTTTGTGAAGGTCGGAGAGACTTGCAAGTAGGCTCTACTCCCACTAAATGGGGTAGCGCGCATCGATCGGTACCATCCTTGAGCTTCTCCGACTTTCGGAAGGGTTAGGGTTAGGGTTAGGGATGAAAGCACATAGGAGAAAGAGATATTCTTGAATAACTTTTTTTGTGAAGGTCGGAGAGACTTGCAAGTAGGCTCTGCCCCCACTAAATGGGGTAGCGCGCATCGATCGGTACCATCCTTGAGCTTCTCCGACTTTCGGAAGGGTTAGGGTTAGGGTTAGGGATGAAAGCACATAGGAGAAAGAGATATTCTTGAATAACTTTTTTTGTGAAGGTCGGAGAGACTTGGAAAGTGGTTGCATCTGGACTAATTTGGGTCCTGCGGATCGATTGGTACCATCCCCGAGCTTGTACGACCTTCGGAAGAGGTCGACCGACGAAATTCCCCCAAATCTGAGGAGATATTCTTGAATAACTTTTTTTTTGAAGGTCGGAGAGACTTGCAAGTAGGCTCTACCCCCACTAAATGGGGTAGCGCGCATCGATCGGTACCATCCTTGAGCTTCTCCGACTTTCGGAAGGGTTAGGGTTAGGGTTAGGGATGAAAGCACATAGGAGAAAGAGATATTCTTGAATAACTTTTTTTGTGAAGGTCGGAGAGACTTGGAAAGTGGTTGCATCTGGACTAATTTGGGTCCTGCGGATCTATTGGTACCATCCCCGAGCTTGTACGACCTTCGGAAGAGGTCGACCGACGAAATTCCCCCAAATCTGAGGAGATATTCTTGAATAACTTTTTTTGTGAAGGTCGGAGAGACTTGCAAGTAGGCTCTACCCCCACTAAATGGGGTAGCGCGCATCGATCGGTACCATCCTTGAGCTTCTCCGACTTTCGGAAGGGTTAGGGTTAGGGTTAGGGATGAAAGCACATAGGAGAAAGAGATATTCTTGAATAACTTTTTTTGTGAAGGTCGGAGAGACTTGGAAAGTGGTTGCATCTGGACTAATTTGGGTCCTGCAGATCGATTGGTACCATCCCCGAGCTTGTACGACCTTTGAAAGAGGTCGACCGACGAAATTCCCCCAAATCTGAGGAGATATTCTTGAATAACTTTTTTTGTGAAGGTCGGAGAGACTTGCAAGTAGGCTCTACCCCCACTAAATGGGGTAGCGCGCATCGATCGGTACCATCCTTGAGCTTCTCCGACTTTCGGAAGGGTTAGGGTTAGGGTTAGGGATGAAAGCACATAGGAGAAAGAGATATTCTTGAATAACTTTTTTTGTGAAGGTCGGAGAGACTTGCAAGTAGGCTCTACCCCCACTAAATGGGGTAGCGCGCATCGATCGGTACCATCCTTGAGCTTCTCCGACTTTCGGAAGGGTTAGGGTTAGGGTTAGGGATGAAAGCACATAGGAGAAAGAGATATTCTTGAAAAACTTTTTTTGTGAAGGTCGGAGAGACTTGCAAGTAGGCTCTACCCCCACTAAATGGGGTAGCGCGCATCGATCGGTACCATCCTTGAGCTTCTCCGACTTTCGGAAGGGTTAGGGTTAGGGATGAAAGCACATAGGAGAAAGAGATATTCTTGAATAACTTTTTTTGTGAAGGTCGGAGAGACTTGCAAGTAGGCTCTACCCCCACTAAATGGGGTAGCGCGCATCGATCGGTACCATCCTTGAGCTTCTCCGACTTTCGGAAGGGTTAGGGTTAGGGTTAGGGATGAAAGCACATAGGAGAAAGAGATATTCTTGAATAACTTTTTTTGTGAAGGTCGGAGAGACTTGCAAGTAGGCTCTACCCCCACTAAATGGGGTAGCGCGCATCGATCGGTACCATCCTTGAGCTTCTCCGACTTTCGGAAGGGTTAGGGTTAGGGTTAGGGATGAAAGCACATAGGAGAAAGAGATATTCTTGAATAACTTTTTTTGTGAAGGTCGGAGAGACTTGCAAGTAGGCTCTACCCCCACTAAATGGGGTAGCGCGCATCGATCAGTACCATCCTTGAGCTTCTCCGACTTTCGGAAGGGTTAGGGTTAGGGTTAGGGATGAAAGCACATAGGAGAAAGAGATATTCTTGAATAACTTTTTTTGTGAAGGTCGGAGAGACTTGGAAAGTGGTTGCATCTGGACTAATTTGGGTCCTGCGGATCGATTGGTACCATCCCCGAGCTTGTACGACCTTCGGAAGAGGTCGACCGACGAAATTCCCCCAAATCTGAGGAGATATTCTTGAATAACTTTTTTTGTGAAGGTCGGAGAGACTTGCAAGTAGGCTCTACCCCCACTAAATGGGGTTGCGCGCATCGATCGGTACCATCCTTGAGCTTCTCCGACTTTCGGAAGGGTTAGGGTTAGGGTTAGGGATGAAAGCACATAGGAGAAAGAGATATTCTTGAATAACTTTTTTTGTGAAGGTCGGAGAGACTTGCAAGTAGGCTCTACCCCCACTAAATGGGGTAGCGCGCATCGATCGGTACCATCCTTGAGCTTCTCCGACTTTCGGAAGGGTTAGGGTTAGGGTTAGGGATGAAAGCACATAGGAGAAAGAGATATTCTTGAAAAACTTTTTTTGTGAAGGTCGGAGAGACTTGCAAGTAGGCTCTACCCCCACTAAATGGGGTAGCGCGCATCGATCGGTACCATCCTTGAGCTTCTCCGACTTTCGGAAGGGTTAGGGTTAGGGATGAAAGCACATAGGAGAAAGAGATATTCTTGAATAACTTTTTTTGTGAAGGTCGGAGAGACTTGCAAGTAGGCTCTACCCCCACTAAATGGGGTAGCGCGCATCGATCGGTACCATCCTTGAGCTTCTCCGACTTTCGGAAGGGTTAGGGTTAGGGTTAGGGATGAAAGCACATAGGAGAAAGAGATATTCTTGAATAACTTTTTTTGTGAAGGTCGGAGAGACTTGCAAGTAGGCTCTACCCCCACTAAATGGGGTAGCGCGCATCGATCGGTACCATCCTTGAGCTTCTCCGACTTTCGGAAGGGTTAGGGTTAGGGTTAGGGATGAAAGCACATAGGAGAAAGAGATATTCTTGAATAACTTTTTTTGTGAAGGTCGGAGAGACTTGCAAGTAGGCTCTACCCCCACTAAATGGGGTAGCGCGCATCGATCAGTACCATCCTTGAGCTTCTCCGACTTTCGGAAGGGTTAGGGTTAGGGTTAGGGATGAAAGCACATAGGAGAAAGAGATATTCTTGAATAACTTTTTTTGTGAAGGTCGGAGAGACTTGGAAAGTGGTTGCATCTGGACTAATTTGGGTCCTGCGGATCGATTGGTACCATCCCCGAGCTTGTACGACCTTCGGAAGAGGTCGACCGACGAAATTCCCCCAAATCTGAGGAGATATTCTTGAATAACTTTTTTTGTGAAGGTCGGAGAGACTTGCAAGTAGGCTCTACCCCCACTAAATGGGGTTGCGCGCATCGATCGGTACCATCCTTGAGCTTCTCCGACTTTCGGAAGGGTTAGGGTTAGGGTTAGGGATGAAAGCACATAGGAGAAAGAGATATTCTTGAATAACTTTTTTTGTGAAGGTCGGAGAGACTTGCAAGTAGGCTCTACCCCCACTAAATGGGGTAGCGCGCATCGATCGGTACCATCCTTGAGCTTCTCCGACTTTCGGAAGGGTTAGGGTTAGGGTTAGGGATGAAAGCACATAGGAGAAAGAGATATTCTTGAATAACTTTTTTTGTGAAGGTCGGAGAGACTTGCAAGTAGGCTCTACCCCCACTAAATGGGGTAGCGCGCATCGATCGGTACCATCCTTGAGCTTCTCCGACTTTCGGAAGGGTTAGGGTTAGGGTTAGGGATGAAAGCACATAGGAGAAAGAGATATTCTTGAATAACTTTTTTTGTGAAGGTCGGAGAGACTTGCAAGTAGGCTCTGCCCCCACTAAATGGGGTAGCGCGCATCGATCGGTACCATCCTTGAGCTTCTCCGACTTTCGGAAGGGTTAGGGTTAGGGTTAGGGATGAAAGCACATAGGAGAAAGAGATATTCTTGAATAACTTTTTTTGTGAAGGTCGGAGAGACTTGGAAAGTGGTTGCATCTGGACTAATTTGGGTCCTGCGGATCGATTGGTACCATCCCCGAGCTTGTACGACCTTCGGAAGAGGTCGACCGACGAAATTCCCCCAAATCTGAGGAGATATTCTTGAATAACTTTTTTTGTGAAGGTCGGAGAGACTTGCAAGTAGGCTCTACCCCCACTAAATGGGGTTGCGCGCATCGATCGGTACCATCCTTGAGCTTCTCCGACTTTCGGAAGGGTTAGGGTTAGGGTTAGGGATGAAAGCACATAGGAGAAAGAGATATTCTTGAATAACTTTTTTTGTGAAGGTCGGAGAGACTTGCAAGTAGGCTCTACCCCCACTAAATGGGGTAGCGCGCATCGATCGGTACCATCCTTGAGCTTCTCCGACTTTCGGAAGGGTTAGGGTTAGGGTTAGGGATGAAAGCACATAGGAGAAAGAGATATTCTTGAATAACTTTTTTTGTGAAGGTCGGAGAGACTTGCAAGTAGGCTCTACCCCCACTAAATGGGGTAGCGCGCATCGATCGGTACCATCCTTGAGCTTCTCCGACTTTCGGAAGGGTTAGGGTTAGGGTTAGGGATGAAAGCACATAGGAGAAAGAGATATTCTTGAATAACTTTTTTTGTGAAGGTCGGAGAGACTTGCAAGTAGGCTCTGCCCCCACTAAATGGGGTAGCGCGCATCGATCGGTACCATCCTTGAGCTTCTCCGACTTTCGGAAGGGTTAGGGTTAGGGTTAGGGATGAAAGCACATAGGAGAAAGAGATATTCTTGAATAACTTTTTTTGTGAAGGTCGGAGAGACTTGGAAAGTGGTTGCATCTGGACTAATTTGGGTCCTGCGGATCGATTGGTACCATCCCCGAGCTTGTACGACCTTCGGAAGAGGTCGACCGACGAAATTCCCCCAAATCTGAGGAGATATTCTTGAATAACTTTTTTTTTGAAGGTCGGAGAGACTTGCAAGTAGGCTCTACCCCCACTAAATGGGGTAGCGCGCATCGATCGGTACCATCCTTGAGCTTCTCCGACTTTCGGAAGGGTTAGGGTTAGGGTTAGGGATGAAAGCACATAGGAGAAAGAGATATTCTTGAATAACTTTTTTTGTGAAGGTCGGAGAGACTTGGAAAGTGGTTGCATCTGGACTAATTTGGGTCCTGCAGATCGATTGGTACCATCCCCGAGCTTGTACGACCTTCGGAAGAGGTCGACCGACGAAATTCCCCCAAATCTGAGGAGATATTCTTGAATAACTTTTTTTGTGAAGGTCGGAGAGACTTGCAAGTAGGCTCTACCCCCACTAAATGGGGTAGCGCGCATCGATCGGTACCATCCTTGAGCTTCTCCGACTTTCGGAAGGGTTAGGGTTAGGGTTAGGGATGAAAGCACATAGGAGAAAGAGATATTCTTGAATAACTTTTTTTGTGAAGGTCGGAGAGACTTGCAAGTAGGCTCTACCCCCACTAAATGGGGTAGCGCGCATCGATCGGTACCATCCTTGAGCTTCTCCGACTTTCGGAAGGGTTAGGGTTAGGGTTAGGGATGAAAGCACATAGGAGAAAGAGATATTCTTGAATAACTTTTTTTGTGAAGGTCGGAGAGACTTGGAAAGTGGTTGCATCTGGACTAATTTGGGTCCTGCGGATCGATTGGTACCATCCCCGAGCTTGTACGACCTTCGGAAGAGGTCGACCGACGAAATTCCCCCAAATCTGAGGAGATATTCTTGAATAACTTTTTTTGTGAAGGTCGGAGAGACTTGCAAGTAGGCTCTACCCCCACTAAATGGGGTTGCGCGCATCGATCGGTACCATTCTTGAGCTTCTCCGACTTTCGGAAGGGTTAGGGTTAGGGTTAGGGATGAAAGCACATAGGAGAAAGAGATATTCTTGAATAACTTTTTTTGTGAAGGTCGGAGAGACTTGCAAGTAGGCTCTACCCCCACTAAATGGGGTAGCGCGCATCGATCGGTACCATCCTTGAGCTTCTCCGACTTTCGGAAGGGTTAGGGTTAGGGTTAGGGATGAAAGCACATAGGAGAAAGAGATATTCTTGAATAACTTTTTTTGTGAAGGTCGGAGAGACTTGAAAAGTGGTTGCATCTGGACTAATTTGGGTCCTGCGGATCGATTGGTACCATCCCCGAGCTTGTACGACCTTCGGAAGAGGTCGACCGACGAAATTCCCCCAAATCTGAGGAGATATTCTTGAATAACTTTTTTTGTGAAGGTCGGAGAGACTTGCAAGTAGGCTCTACCCCCACTAAATGGGGTTGCGCGCATCGATCGGTACCATCCTTGAGCTTCTCCGACTTTCGGAAGGGTTAGGGTTAGGGTTAGGGATGAAAGCACATAGGAGAAAGAGATATTCTTGAATAACTTTTTTTGTGAAGGTCGGAGAGACTTGCAAGTAGGCTCTACCCCCACTAAATGGGGTAGCGCGCATCGATCGGTACCATCCTCGAGCTTCTCCGACTTTCGGAAGGGTTAGGGTTAGGGTTAGGGATGAAAGCACATAGGAGAAAGAGATATTCTTGAATAACTTTTTTTGTGAAGGTCGGAGAGACTTGCAAGTAGGCTCTACCCCCACTAAATGGGGTAGCGCGCATCGATCGGTACCATCCTTGAGCTTCTCCGACTTTCGGAAGGGTTAGGGTTAGGGTTAGGGATGAAAGCACATAGGAGAAAGAGATATTCTTGAATAACTTTTTTTGTGAAGGTCGGAGAGACTTGCAAGTAGGCTCTACCCCCACTAAATGGGGTAGCGCGCATCGATCGGTACCATCCTTGAGCTTCTCCGACTTTCGGAAGGGTTAGGGTTAGGGTTAGGGATGAAAGCACATAGGAGAAAGAGATATTCTTGAATAACTTTTTTTGTGAAGGTCGGAGAGACTTGGAAAGTGGTTGCATCTGGACTAATTTGGGTCCTGCGGATCGATTGGTACCATCCCCGAGCTTGTACGACCTTCGGAAGAGGTCGACCGACGAAATTCCCCCAAATCTGAGGAGATATTCTTGAATAACTTTTTTTGTGAAGGTCGGAGAGACTTGCAAGTAGGCTCTACCCCCACTAAATGGGGTTGCGCGCATCGATCGGTACCATTCTTGAGCTTCTCCGACTTTCGGAAGGGTTAGGGTTAGGGTTAGGGATGAAAGCACATAGGAGAAAGAGATATTCTTGAATAACTTTTTTTGTGAAGGTCGGAGAGACTTGCAAGTAGGCTCTACCCCCACTAAATGGGGTAGCGCGCATCGATCGGTACCATCCTTGAGCTTCTCCGACTTTCGGAAGGGTTAGGGTTAGGGTTAGGGATGAAAGCACATAGGAGAAAGAGATATTCTTGAATAACTTTTTTTGTGAAGGTCGGAGAGACTTGAAAAGTGGTTGCATCTGGACTAATTTGGGTCCTGCGGATCGATTGGTACCATCCCCGAGCTTGTACGACCTTCGGAAGAGGTCGACCGACGAAATTCCCCCAAATCTGAGGAGATATTCTTGAATAACTTTTTTTGTGAAGGTCGGAGAGACTTGCAAGTAGGCTCTACCCCCACTAAATGGGGTTGCGCGCATCGATCGGTACCATCCTTGAGCTTCTCCGACTTTCGGAAGGGTTAGGGTTAGGGTTAGGGATGAAAGCACATAGGAGAAAGAGATATTCTTGAATAACTTTTTTTGTGAAGGTCGGAGAGACTTGCAAGTAGGCTCTACCCCCACTAAATGGGGTAGCGCGCATCGATCGGTACCATCCTCGAGCTTCTCCGACTTTCGGAAGGGTTAGGGTTAGGGTTAGGGATGAAAGCACATAGGAGAAAGAGATATTCTTGAATAACTTTTTTTGTGAAGGTCGGAGAGACTTGCAAGTAGGCTCTACCCCCACTAAATGGGGTAGCGCGCATCGATCGGTACCATCCTTGAGCTTCTCCGACTTTCGGAAGGGTTAGGGTTAGGGTTAGGGATGAAAGCACATAGGAGAAAGAGATATTCTTGAATAACTTTTTTTGTGAAGGTCGGAGAGACTTGCAAGAAGGCTCTGCCCCCACTAAATGGGGTAGCGCGCATCGATCGGTACCATCCTTGAGCTTCTCCGACTTTCGGAAGGGTTAGGGTTAGGGTTAGGGATGAAAGCACATAGGAGAAAGAGATATTCTTGAATAACTTTTTTTGTGAAGGTCGGAGAGACTTGCAAGTAGGCTCTACCCCCACTAAATGGGGTAGCGCGCATCGATCGGTACCATCCTTGAGCTTCTCCGACTTTCGGAAGGGTTAGGGTTAGGGTTAGGGATGAAAGCACATAGGAGATAGATATTCTTGAATAACTTTTTTTGTGAAGGTCGGAGAGACTTGGAAAGTGGTTGCATCTGGACTAATTTGGGTCCTGCGGATCGATTGGTACCATCCCCGAGCTTGTACGACCTTCGGAAGAGGTCGACCGACGAAATTCCCCCAAATCTGAGGAGATATTCTTGAATAACTTTTTTTGTGAAGGTCGGAGAGACTTGCAAGTAGGCTCTACCCCCACTAAATGGGGTTGCGCGCATCGATCGGTACCATCCTTGAGCTTCTCCGACTTTCGGAAGGGTTAGGGTTAGGGTTAGGGATGAAAGCACATAGGAGAAAGAGATATTCTTGAATAACTTTTTTTGTGAAGGTCGGAGAGACTTGCAAGTAGGCTCTACCCCCACTAAATGGGGTAGCGCGCATCGATCGGTACCATCCTTGAGCTTCTCCGACTTTCGGAAGGGTTAGGGTTAGGGTTAGGGATGAAAGCACATAGGAGAAAGAGATATTCTTGAATAACTTTTTTTGTGAAGGTCGGAGAGACTTGGAAAGTGGTTGCATCTGGACTAATTTGGGTCCTGCGGATCGATTGGTACCATCCCCGAGCTTGTACGACCTTCGGAAGAGGTCGACCGACGAAATTCCCCCAAATCTGAGGAGATATTCTTGAATAACTTTTTTTGTGAAGGTCGGAGAGACTTGCAAGTAGGCTCTACCCCCACTAAATGGGGTTGCGCGCATCGATCGGTACCATCCTTGAGCTTCTCCGACTTTCGGAAGGGTTAGGGTTAGGGTTAGGGATGAAAGCACATAGGAGAAAGAGATATTCTTGAATAACTTTTTTTGTGAAGGTCGGAGAGACTTGCAAGTAGGCTCTACCCCCACTAAATGGGGTTGCGCGCATCGATCGGTACCATCCTTGAGCTTCTCCGACTTTCGGAAGGGTTAGGGTTAGGGTTAGGGATGAAAGCACATAGGAGAAAGAGATATTCTTGAATAACTTTTTTTGTGAAGGTCGGAGAGACTTGCAAGTAGGCTCTACTCCCACTAAATGGGGTAGCGCGCATCGATCGGTACCATCCTTGAGCTTCTCCGACTTTCGGAAGGGTTAGGGTTAGGGTTAGGGATGAAAGCACATAGGAGAAAGAGATATTCTTGAATAACTTTTTTTGTGAAGGTCGGAGAGACTTGCAAGTAGGCTCTGCCCCCACTAAATGGGGTAGCGCGCATCGATCGGTACCATCCTTGAGCTTCTCCGACTTTCGGAAGGGTTAGGGTTAGGGTTAGGGATGAAAGCACATAGGAGAAAGAGATATTCTTGAATAACTTTTTTTGTGAAGGTCGGAGAGACTTGGAAAGTGGTTGCATCTGGACTAATTTGGGTCCTGCGGATCGATTGGTACCATCCCCGAGCTTGTACGACCTTCGGAAGAGGTCGACCGACGAAATTCCCCCAAATCTGAGGAGATATTCTTGAATAACTTTTTTTTTGAAGGTCGGAGAGACTTGCAAGTAGGCTCTACCCCCACTAAATGGGGTAGCGCGCATCGATCGGTACCATCCTTGAGCTTCTCCGACTTTCGGAAGGGTTAGGGTTAGGGTTAGGGATGAAAGCACATAGGAGAAAGAGATATTCTTGAATAACTTTTTTTGTGAAGGTCGGAGAGACTTGGAAAGTGGTTGCATCTGGACTAATTTGGGTCCTGCGGATCGATTGGTACCATCCCCGAGCTTGTACGACCTTCGGAAGAGGTCGACCGACGAAATTCCCCCAAATCTGAGGAGATATTCTTGAATAACTTTTTTTGTGAAGGTCGGAGAGACTTGCAAGTAGGCTCTACCCCCACTAAATGGGGTTGCGCGCATCGATCGGTACCATCCTTGAGCTTCTCCGACTTTCGGAAGGGTTAGGGTTAGGGTTAGGGATGAAAGCACATAGGAGAAAGAGATATTCTTGAATAACTTTTTTTGTGAAGGTCGGAGAGACTTGCAAGTAGGCTCTACCCCCACTAAATGGGGTAGCGCGCATCGATCGGTACCATCCTTGAGCTTCTCCGACTTTCGGAAGGGTTAGGGTTAGGGTTAGGGATGAAAGCACATAGGAGAAAGAGATATTCTTGAATAACTTTTTTTGTGAAGGTCGGAGAGACTTGCAAGTAGGCTCTACTCCCACTAAATGGGGTAGCGCGCATCGATCGGTACCATCCTTGAGCTTCTCCGACTTTCGGAAGGGTTAGGGTTAGGGTTAGGGATGAAAGCACATAGGAGAAAGAGATATTCTTGAATAACTTTTTTTGTGAAGGTCGGAGAGACTTGCAAGTAGGCTCTGCCCCCACTAAATGGGGTAGCGCGCATCGATCGGTACCATCCTTGAGCTTCTCCGACTTTCGGAAGGGTTAGGGTTAGGGTTAGGGATGAAAGCACATAGGAGAAAGAGATATTCTTGAATAACTTTTTTTGTGAAGGTCGGAGAGACTTGGAAAGTGGTTGCATCTGGACTAATTTGGGTCCTGCGGATCGATTGGTACCATCCCCGAGCTTGTACGACCTTCGGAAGAGGTCGACCGACGAAATTCCCCCAAATCTGAGGAGATATTCTTGAATAACTTTTTTTGTGAAGGTCGGAGAGACTTGCAAGTAGGCTCTACCCCCACTAAATGGGGTTGCGCGCATCGATCGGTACCATCCTTGAGCTTCTCCGACTTTCGGAAGGGTTAGGGTTAGGGTTAGGGATGAAAGCACATAGGAGAAAGAGATATTCTTGAATAACTTTTTTTGTGAAGGTCGGAGAGACTTGCAAGTAGGCTCTACCCCCACTAAATGGGGTAGCGCGCATCGATCGGTACCATCCTTGAGCTTCTCCGACTTTCGGAAGGGTTAGGGTTAGGGTTAGGGATGAAAGCACATAGGAGAAAGAGATATTCTTGAATAACTTTTTTTGTGAAGGTCGGAGAGACTTGGAAAGTGGTTGCATCTGGACTAATTTGGGTCCTGCGGATCGATTGGTACCATCCCCGAGCTTGTACGACCTTCGGAAGAGGTCGACCGACGAAATTCCCCCAAATCTGAGGAGATATTCTTGAATAACTTTTTTTGTGAAGGTCGGAGAGACTTGCAAGTAGGCTCTACCCCCACTAAATGGGGTTGCGCGCATCGATCGGTACCATCCTTGAGCTTCTCCGACTTTCGGAAGGGTTAGGGTTAGGGTTAGGGATGAAAGCACATAGGAGAAAGAGATATTCTTGAATAACTTTTTTTGTGAAGGTCGGAGAGACTTGCAAGTAGGCTCTACCCCCACTAAATGGGGTTGCGCGCATCGATCGGTACCATCCTTGAGCTTCTCCGACTTTCGGAAGGGTTAGGGTTAGGGTTAGGGATGAAAGCACATAGGAGAAAGAGATATTCTTGAATAACTTTTTTTGTGAAGGTCGGAGAGACTTGCAAGTAGGCTCTACTCCCACTAAATGGGGTAGCGCGCATCGATCGGTACCATCCTTGAGCTTCTCCGACTTTCGGAAGGGTTAGGGTTAGGGTTAGGGATGAAAGCACATAGGAGAAAGAGATATTCTTGAATAACTTTTTTTGTGAAGGTCGGAGAGACTTGCAAGTAGGCTCTGCCCCCACTAAATGGGGTAGCGCGCATCGATCGGTACCATCCTTGAGCTTCTCCGACTTTCGGAAGGGTTAGGGTTAGGGTTAGGGATGAAAGCACATAGGAGAAAGAGATATTCTTGAATAACTTTTTTTGTGAAGGTCGGAGAGACTTGGAAAGTGGTTGCATCTGGACTAATTTGGGTCCTGCGGATCGATTGGTACCATCCCCGAGCTTGTACGACCTTCGGAAGAGGTCGACCGACGAAATTCCCCCAAATCTGAGGAGATATTCTTGAATAACTTTTTTTTTGAAGGTCGGAGAGACTTGCAAGTAGGCTCTACCCCCACTAAATGGGGTAGCGCGCATCGATCGGTACCATCCTTGAGCTTCTCCGACTTTCGGAAGGGTTAGGGTTAGGGTTAGGGATGAAAGCACATAGGAGAAAGAGATATTCTTGAATAACTTTTTTTGTGAAGGTCGGAGAGACTTGGAAAGTGGTTGCATCTGGACTAATTTGGGTCCTGCGGATCGATTGGTACCATCCCCGAGCTTGTACGACCTTCGGAAGAGGTCGACCGACGAAATTCCCCCAAATCTGAGGAGATATTCTTGAATAACTTTTTTTGTGAAGGTCGGAGAGACTTGCAAGTAGGCTCTACCCCCACTAAATGGGGTTGCGCGCATCGATCGGTACCATCCTTGAGCTTCTCCGACTTTCGGAAGGGTTAGGGTTAGGGTTAGGGATGAAAGCACATAGGAGAAAGAGATATTCTTGAATAACTTTTTTTGTGAAGGTCGGAGAGACTTGCAAGTAGGCTCTACCCCCACTAAATGGGGTAGCGCGCATCGATCGGTACCATCCTTGAGCTTCTCCGACTTTCGGAAGGGTTAGGGTTAGGGTTAGGGATGAAAGCACATAGGAGAAAGAGATATTCTTGAATAACTTTTTTTGTGAAGGTCGGAGAGACTTGCAAGTAGGCTCTACTCCCACTAAATGGGGTAGCGCGCATCGATCGGTACCATCCTTGAGCTTCTCCGACTTTCGGAAGGGTTAGGGTTAGGGTTAGGGATGAAAGCACATAGGAGAAAGAGATATTCTTGAATAACTTTTTTTGTGAAGGTCGGAGAGACTTGCAAGTAGGCTCTGCCCCCACTAAATGGGGTAGCGCGCATCGATCGGTACCATCCTTGAGCTTCTCCGACTTTCGGAAGGGTTAGGGTTAGGGTTAGGGATGAAAGCACATAGGAGAAAGAGATATTCTTGAATAACTTTTTTTGTGAAGGTCGGAGAGACTTGGAAAGTGGTTGCATCTGGACTAATTTGGGTCCTGCGGATCGATTGGTACCATCCCCGAGCTTGTACGACCTTCGGAAGAGGTCGACCGACGAAATTCCCCCAAATCTGAGGAGATATTCTTGAATAACTTTTTTTTTGAAGGTCGGAGAGACTTGCAAGTAGGCTCTACCCCCACTAAATGGGGTAGCGCGCATCGATCGGTACCATCCTTGAGCTTCTCCGACTTTCGGAAGGGTTAGGGTTAGGGTTAGGGATGAAAGCACATAGGAGAAAGAGATATTCTTGAATAACTTTTTTTGTGAAGGTCGGAGAGACTTGGAAAGTGGTTGCATCTGGACTAATTTGGGTCCTGCGGATCTATTGGTACCATCCCCGAGCTTGTACGACCTTCGGAAGAGGTCGACCGACGAAATTCCCCCAAATCTGAGGAGATATTCTTGAATAACTTTTTTTGTGAAGGTCGGAGAGACTTGCAAGTAGGCTCTACCCCCACTAAATGGGGTAGCGCGCATCGATCGGTACCATCCTTGAGCTTCTCCGACTTTCGGAAGGGTTAGGGTTAGGGTTAGGGATGAAAGCACATAGGAGAAAGAGATATTCTTGAATAACTTTTTTTGTGAAGGTCGGAGAGACTTGGAAAGTGGTTGCATCTGGACTAATTTGGGTCCTGCAGATCGATTGGTACCATCCCCGAGCTTGTACGACCTTTGAAAGAGGTCGACCGACGAAATTCCCCCAAATCTGAGGAGATATTCTTGAATAACTTTTTTTGTGAAGGTCGGAGAGACTTGCAAGTAGGCTCTACCCCCACTAAATGGGGTAGCGCGCATCGATCGGTACCATCCTTGAGCTTCTCCGACTTTCGGAAGGGTTAGGGTTAGGGTTAGGGATGAAAGCACATAGGAGAAAGAGATATTCTTGAATAACTTTTTTTGTGAAGGTCGGAGAGACTTGCAAGTAGGCTCTACCCCCACTAAATGGGGTAGCGCGCATCGATCGGTACCATCCTTGAGCTTCTCCGACTTTCGGAAGGGTTAGGGTTAGGGTTAGGGATGAAAGCACATAGGAGAAAGAGATATTCTTGAAAAACTTTTTTTGTGAAGGTCGGAGAGACTTGCAAGTAGGCTCTACCCCCACTAAATGGGGTAGCGCGCATCGATCGGTACCATCCTTGAGCTTCTCCGACTTTCGGAAGGGTTAGGGTTAGGGATGAAAGCACATAGGAGAAAGAGATATTCTTGAATAACTTTTTTTGTGAAGGTCGGAGAGACTTGCAAGTAGGCTCTACCCCCACTAAATGGGGTAGCGCGCATCGATCGGTACCATCCTTGAGCTTCTCCGACTTTCGGAAGGGTTAGGGTTAGGGTTAGGGATGAAAGCACATAGGAGAAAGAGATATTCTTGAATAACTTTTTTTGTGAAGGTCGGAGAGACTTGCAAGTAGGCTCTACCCCCACTAAATGGGGTAGCGCGCATCGATCGGTACCATCCTTGAGCTTCTCCGACTTTCGGAAGGGTTAGGGTTAGGGTTAGGGATGAAAGCACATAGGAGAAAGAGATATTCTTGAATAACTTTTTTTGTGAAGGTCGGAGAGACTTGCAAGTAGGCTCTACCCCCACTAAATGGGGTAGCGCGCATCGATCAGTACCATCCTTGAGCTTCTCCGACTTTCGGAAGGGTTAGGGTTAGGGTTAGGGATGAAAGCACATAGGAGAAAGAGATATTCTTGAATAACTTTTTTTGTGAAGGTCGGAGAGACTTGGAAAGTGGTTGCATCTGGACTAATTTGGGTCCTGCGGATCGATTGGTACCATCCCCGAGCTTGTACGACCTTCGGAAGAGGTCGACCGACGAAATTCCCCCAAATCTGAGGAGATATTCTTGAATAACTTTTTTTGTGAAGGTCGGAGAGACTTGCAAGTAGGCTCTACCCCCACTAAATGGGGTTGCGCGCATCGATCGGTACCATCCTTGAGCTTCTCCGACTTTCGGAAGGGTTAGGGTTAGGGTTAGGGATGAAAGCACATAGGAGAAAGAGATATTCTTGAATAACTTTTTTTGTGAAGGTCGGAGAGACTTGCAAGTAGGCTCTACCCCCACTAAATGGGGTAGCGCGCATCGATCGGTACCATCCTTGAGCTTCTCCGACTTTCGGAAGGGTTAGGGTTAGGGTTAGGGATGAAAGCACATAGGAGAAAGAGATATTCTTGAATAACTTTTTTTGTGAAGGTCGGAGAGACTTGCAAGTAGGCTCTACCCCCACTAAATGGGGTAGCGCGCATCGATCGGTACCATCCTTGAGCTTCTCCGAC
The DNA here is from genome assembly GCF_963576545.1 of Limanda limanda. Classification (NCBI taxonomy): domain Eukaryota; kingdom Metazoa; phylum Chordata; class Actinopteri; order Pleuronectiformes; family Pleuronectidae; genus Limanda; species Limanda limanda. The sequence continues at coordinate 260,735 of NW_026870397.1, forward strand.
TTTCGGAAGGGTTAGGGTTAGGGTTAGGGATGAAAGCACATAGGAGAAAGAGATATTCTTGAATAACTTTTTTTGTGAAGGTCGGAGAGACTTGCAAGTAGGCTCTGCCCCCACTAAATGGGGTAGCGCGCATCGATCGGTACCATCCTTGAGCTTCTCCGACTTTCGGAAGGGTTAGGGTTAGGGTTAGGGATGAAAGCACATAGGAGAAAGAGATATTCTTGAATAACTTTTTTTGTGAAGGTCGGAGAGACTTGGAAAGTGGTTGCATCTGGACTAATTTGGGTCCTGCGGATCGATTGGTACCATCCCCGAGCTTGTACGACCTTCGGAAGAGGTCGACCGACGAAATTCCCCCAAATCTGAGGAGATATTCTTGAATAACTTTTTTTGTGAAGGTCGGAGAGACTTGCAAGTAGGCTCTACCCCCACTAAATGGGGTTGCGCGCATCGATCGGTACCATCCTTGAGCTTCTCCGACTTTCGGAAGGGTTAGGGTTAGGGTTAGGGATGAAAGCACATAGGAGAAAGAGATATTCTTGAATAACTTTTTTTGTGAAGGTCGGAGAGACTTGCAAGTAGGCTCTACCCCCACTAAATGGGGTAGCGCGCATCGATCGGTACCATCCTTGAGCTTCTCCGACTTTCGGAAGGGTTAGGGTTAGGGTTAGGGATGAAAGCACATAGGAGAAAGAGATATTCTTGAATAACTTTTTTTGTGAAGGTCGGAGAGACTTGCAAGTAGGCTCTACCCCCACTAAATGGGGTAGCGCGCATCGATCGGTACCATCCTTGAGCTTCTCCGACTTTCGGAAGGGTTAGGGTTAGGGTTAGGGATGAAAGCACATAGGAGAAAGAGATATTCTTGAATAACTTTTTTTGTGAAGGTCGGAGAGACTTGGAAAGTGGTTGCATCTGGACTAATTTGGGTCCTGCAGATCGATTGGTACCATCCCCGAGCTTGTACGACCTTCGGAAGAGGTCGACCGACGAAATTCCCCCAAATCTGAGGAGATATTCTTGAATAACTTTTTTTGTGAAGGTCGGAGAGACTTGCAAGTAGGCTCTACCCCCACTAAATGGGGTAGCGCGCATCGATCGGTACCATCCTTGAGCTTCTCCGACTTTCGGAAGGGTTAGGGTTAGGGTTAGGGATGAAAGCACATAGGAGAAAGAGATATTCTTGAATAACTTTTTTTGTGAAGGTCGGAGAGACTTGCAAGTAGGCTCTACCCCCACTAAATGGGGTAGCGCGCATCGATCGGTACCATCCTTGAGCTTCTCCGACTTTCGGAAGGGTTAGGGTTAGGGTTAGGGATGAAAGCACATAGGAGAAAGAGATATTCTTGAATAACTTTTTTTGTGAAGGTCGGAGAGACTTGGAAAGTGGTTGCATCTGGACTAATTTGGGTCCTGCGGATCGATTGGTACCATCCCCGAGCTTGTACGACCTTCGGAAGAGGTCGACCGACGAAATTCCCCCAAATCTGAGGAGATATTCTTGAATAACTTTTTTTGTGAAGGTCGGAGAGACTTGCAAGTAGGCTCTACCCCCACTAAATGGGGTTGCGCGCATCGATCGGTACCATTCTTGAGCTTCTCCGACTTTCGGAAGGGTTAGGGTTAGGGTTAGGGATGAAAGCACATAGGAGAAAGAGATATTCTTGAATAACTTTTTTTGTGAAGGTCGGAGAGACTTGCAAGTAGGCTCTACCCCCACTAAATGGGGTAGCGCGCATCGATCGGTACCATCCTTGAGCTTCTCCGACTTTCGGAAGGGTTAGGGTTAGGGTTAGGGATGAAAGCACATAGGAGAAAGAGATATTCTTGAATAACTTTTTTTGTGAAGGTCGGAGAGACTTGAAAAGTGGTTGCATCTGGACTAATTTGGGTCCTGCGGATCGATTGGTACCATCCCCGAGCTTGTACGACCTTCGGAAGAGGTCGACCGACGAAATTCCCCCAAATCTGAGGAGATATTCTTGAATAACTTTTTTTGTGAAGGTCGGAGAGACTTGCAAGTAGGCTCTACCCCCACTAAATGGGGTTGCGCGCATCGATCGGTACCATCCTTGAGCTTCTCCGACTTTCGGAAGGGTTAGGGTTAGGGTTAGGGATGAAAGCACATAGGAGAAAGAGATATTCTTGAATAACTTTTTTTGTGAAGGTCGGAGAGACTTGCAAGTAGGCTCTACCCCCACTAAATGGGGTAACGCGCATCGATCGGTACCATCCTCGAGCTTCTCCGACTTTCGGAAGGGTTAGGGTTAGGGTTAGGGATGAAAGCACATAGGAGAAAGAGATATTCTTGAATAACTTTTTTTGTGAAGGTCGGAGAGACTTGCAAGTAGGCTCTACCCCCACTAAATGGGGTAGCGCGCATCGATCGGTACCATCCTTGAGCTTCTCCGACTTTCGGAAGGGTTAGGGTTAGGGTTAGGGATGAAAGCACATAGGAGAAAGAGATATTCTTGAATAACTTTTTTTGTGAAGGTCGGAGAGACTTGCAAGTAGGCTCTACCCCCACTAAATGGGGTAGCGCGCATCGATCGGTACCATCCTTGAGCTTCTCCGACTTTCGGAAGGGTTAGGGTTAGGGTTAGGGATGAAAGCACATAGGAGAAAGAGATATTCTTGAATAACTTTTTTTGTGAAGGTCGGAGAGACTTGGAAAGTGGTTGCATCTGGACTAATTTGGGTCCTGCGGATCGATTGGTACCATCCCCGAGCTTGTACGACCTTCGGAAGAGGTCGACCGACGAAATTCCCCCAAATCTGAGGAGATATTCTTGAATAACTTTTTTTGTGAAGGTCGGAGAGACTTGCAAGTAGGCTCTACCCCCACTAAATGGGGTTGCGCGCATCGATCGGTACCATTCTTGAGCTTCTCCGACTTTCGGAAGGGTTAGGGTTAGGGTTAGGGATGAAAGCACATAGGAGAAAGAGATATTCTTGAATAACTTTTTTTGTGAAGGTCGGAGAGACTTGCAAGTAGGCTCTACCCCCACTAAATGGGGTAGCGCGCATCGATCGGTACCATCCTTGAGCTTCTCCGACTTTCGGAAGGGTTAGGGTTAGGGTTAGGGATGAAAGCACATAGGAGAAAGAGATATTCTTGAATAACTTTTTTTGTGAAGGTCGGAGAGACTTGAAAAGTGGTTGCATCTGGACTAATTTGGGTCCTGCGGATCGATTGGTACCATCCCCGAGCTTGTACGACCTTCGGAAGAGGTCGACCGACGAAATTCCCCCAAATCTGAGGAGATATTCTTGAATAACTTTTTTTGTGAAGGTCGGAGAGACTTGCAAGTAGGCTCTACCCCCACTAAATGGGGTTGCGCGCATCGATCGGTACCATCCTTGAGCTTCTCCGACTTTCGGAAGGGTTAGGGTTAGGGTTAGGGATGAAAGCACATAGGAGAAAGAGATATTCTTGAATAACTTTTTTTGTGAAGGTCGGAGAGACTTGCAAGTAGGCTCTACCCCCACTAAATGGGGTAGCGCGCATCGATCGGTACCATCCTCGAGCTTCTCCGACTTTCGGAAGGGTTAGGGTTAGGGTTAGGGATGAAAGCACATAGGAGAAAGAGATATTCTTGAATAACTTTTTTTGTGAAGGTCGGAGAGACTTGCAAGTAGGCTCTACCCCCACTAAATGGGGTAGCGCGCATCGATCGGTACCATCCTTGAGCTTCTCCGACTTTCGGAAGGGTTAGGGTTAGGGTTAGGGATGAAAGCACATAGGAGAAAGAGATATTCTTGAATAACTTTTTTTGTGAAGGTCGGAGAGACTTGCAAGAAGGCTCTGCCCCCACTAAATGGGGTAGCGCGCATCGATCGGTACCATCCTTGAGCTTCTCCGACTTTCGGAAGGGTTAGGGTTAGGGTTAGGGATGAAAGCACATAGGAGAAAGAGATATTCTTGAATAACTTTTTTTGTGAAGGTCGGAGAGACTTGGAAAGTGGTTGCATCTGGACTAATTTGGGTCCTGCGGATCGATTGGTACCATCCCCGAGCTTGTACGACCTTCGGAAGAGGTCGACCGACGAAATTCCCCCAAATCTGAGGAGATATTCTTGAATAACTTTTTTTTTGAAGGTCGGAGAGACTTGCAAGTAGGCTCTACCCCCACTAAATGGGGTAGCGCGCATCGATCGGTACCATCCTTGAGCTTCTCCGACTTTCGGAAGGGTTAGGGTTAGGGTTAGGGATGAAAGCACATAGGAGAAAGAGATATTCTTGAATAACTTTTTTTGTGAAGGTCGGAGAGACTTGAAAAGTGGTTGCATCTGGACTAATTTGGGTCCTGCGGATCGATTGGTACCATCCCCGAGCTTGTACGACCTTCGGAAGAGGTCGACCGACGAAATTCCCCCAAATCTGAGGAGATATTCTTGAATAACTTTTTTTGTGAAGGTCGGAGAGACTTGCAAGTAGGCTCTACCCCCACTAAATGGGGTAGCGCGCATCGATCGGTACCATCCTTGAGCTTCTCCGACTTTCGGAAGGGTTAGGGTTAGGGTTAGGGATGAAAGCACATAGGAGAAAGAGATATTCTTGAATAACTTTTTTTGTGAAGGTCGGAGAGACTTGCAAGTAGGCTCTACCCCCACTAAATGGGGTAGCGCGCATCGATCGGTACCATCCTTGAGCTTCTCCGACTTTCGGAAGGGTTAGGGTTAGGGTTAGGGATGAAAGCACATAGGAGAAAGAGATATTCTTGAATAACTTTTTTTGTGAAGGTCGGAGAGACTTGGAAAGTGGTTGCATCTGGACTAATTTGGGTCCTGCGGATCGATTGGTACCATCCCCGAGCTTGTACGACCTTCGGAAGAGGTCGACCGACGAAATTCCCCCAAATCTGAGGAGATATTCTTGAATAACTTTTTTTGTGAAGGTCGGAGAGACTTGCAAGTAGGCTCTACCCCCACTAAATGGGGTTGCGCGCATCGATCGGTACCATTCTTGAGCTTCTCCGACTTTCGGAAGGGTTAGGGTTAGGGTTAGGGATGAAAGCACATAGGAGAAAGAGATATTCTTGAATAACTTTTTTTGTGAAGGTCGGAGAGACTTGCAAGTAGGCTCTACCCCCACTAAATGGGGTAGCGCGCATCGATCGGTACCATCCTTGAGCTTCTCCGACTTTCGGAAGGGTTAGGGTTAGGGTTAGGGATGAAAGCACATAGGAGAAAGAGATATTCTTGAATAACTTTTTTTGTGAAGGTCGGAGAGACTTGAAAAGTGGTTGCATCTGGACTAATTTGGGTCCTGCGGATCGATTGGTACCATCCCCGAGCTTGTACGACCTTCGGAAGAGGTCGACCGACGAAATTCCCCCAAATCTGAGGAGATATTCTTGAATAACTTTTTTTGTGAAGGTCGGAGAGACTTGCAAGTAGGCTCTACCCCCACTAAATGGGGTTGCGCGCATCGATCGGTACCATCGTTGAGCTTCTCCGACTTTCGGAAGGGTTAGGGTTAGGGTTAGGGATGAAAGCACATAGGAGAAAGAGATATTCTTGAATAACTTTTTTTGTGAAGGTCGGAGAGACTTGCAAGTAGGCTCTACCCCCACTAAATGGGGTAGCGCGCATCGATCGGTACCATCCTCGAGCTTCTCCGACTTTCGGAAGGGTTAGGGTTAGGGTTAGGGATGAAAGCACATAGGAGAAAGAGATATTCTTGAATAACTTTTTTTGTGAAGGTCGGAGAGACTTGCAAGTAGGCTCTACCCCCACTAAATGGGGTAGCGCGCATCGATCGGTACCATCCTTGAGCTTCTCCGACTTTCGGAAGGGTTAGGGTTAGGGTTAGGGATGAAAGCACATAGGAGAAAGAGATATTCTTGAATAACTTTTTTTGTGAAGGTCGGAGAGACTTGCAAGAAGGCTCTGCCCCCACTAAATGGGGTAGCGCGCATCGATCGGTACCATCCTTGAGCTTCTCCGACTTTCGGAAGGGTTAGGGTTAGGGTTAGGGATGAAAGCACATAGGAGAAAGAGATATTCTTGAATAACTTTTTTTGTGAAGGTCGGAGAGACTTGGAAAGTGGTTGCATCTGGACTAATTTGGGTCCTGCGGATCGATTGGTACCATCCCCGAGCTTGTACGACCTTCGGAAGAGGTCGACCGACGAAATTCCCCCAAATCTGAGGAGATATTCTTGAATAACTTTTTTTGTGAAGGTCGGAGAGACTTGCAAGTAGGCTCTACCCCCACTAAATGGGGTTGCGCGCATCGATCGGTACAATCCTTGAGCTTCTCCGACTTTCGGAAGGGTTAGGGTTAGGGTTAGGGATGAAAGCACATAGGAGAAAGAGATATTCTTGAATAACTTTTTTTGTGAAGGTCGGAGAGACTTGCAAGTAGGCTCTACCCCCACTAAATGGGGTAGCGCGCATCGATCGGTACCATCCTTGAGCTTCTCCGACTTTCGGAAGGGTTAGGGTTAGGGTTAGGGATGAAAGCACATAGGAGAAAGAGATATTCTTGAATAACTTTTTTTGTGAAGGTCGGAGAGACTTGGAAAGTGGTTGCATCTGGACTAATTTGGGTCCTGCGGATCGATTGGTACCATCCCCGAGCTTGTACGACCTTCGGAAGAGGTCGACCGACGAAATTCCCCCAAATCTGAGGAGATATTCTTGAATTACTTTTTTTGTGAAGGTCGGAGAGACTTGCAAGTAGGCTCTACCCCCACTAAATGGGGTTGCGCGCATCGATCGGTACCATCCTTGAGCTTCTCCGACTTTCGGAAGGGTTAGGGTTAGGGTTAGGGATGAAAGCACATAGGAGAAAGAGATATTCTTGAATAACTTTTTTTGTGAAGGTCGGAGAGACTTGCAAGTAGGCTCTACCCCCACTAAATGGGGTAGCGCGCATCGATCGGTACCATCCTTGAGCTTCTCCGACTTTCGGAAGGGTTAGGGTTAGGGTTAGGGATGAAAGCACATAGGAGAAAGAGATATTCTTGAATAACTTTTTTTGTGAAGGTCGGAGAGACTTGCAAGTAGGCTCTACCCCCACTAAATGGGGTAGCGCGCATCGATCGGTACCATCCTTGAGCTTCTCCGACTTTCGGAAGGGTTAGGGTTAGGGTTAGGGATGAAAGCACATAGGAGAAAGAGATATTCTTGAATAACTTTTTTTGTGAAGGTCGGAGAGACTTGCAAGTAGGCTCTACCCCCACTAAATGGGGTAGCGCGCATCGATCGGTACCATCCTTGAGCTTCTCCGACTTTCGGAAGGGTTAGGGTTAGGGTTAGGGATGAAAGCACATAGGAGAAAGAGATATTCTTGAATAACTTTTTTTGTGAAGGTCGGAGAGACTTGCAAGTAGGCTCTACCCCCACTAAATGGGGTAGCGCGCATCGATCGGTACCATCCTTGAGCTTCTCCGACTTTCGGAAGGGTTAGGGTTAGGGTTAGGGATGAAAGCACATAGGAGATAGATATTCTTGAATAACTTTTTTTGTGAAGGTCGGAGAGACTTGGAAAGTGGTTGCATCTGGACTAATTTGGGTCCTGCGGATCGATTGGTACCATCCCCGAGCTTGTACGACCTTCGGAAGAGGTCGACCGACGAAATTCCCCCAAATCTAAGGAGATATTCTTGAATAACTTTTTTTGTGAAGGTCGGAGAGACTTGCAAGTAGGCTCTACCCCCACTAAATGGGGTTGCGCGCATCGATCGGTACCATCCTTGAGCTTCTCCGACTTTCGGAAGGGTTAGGGTTAGGGTTAGGGATGAAAGCACATAGGAGAAAGAGATATTCTTGAATAACTTTTTTTGTGAAGGTCGGAGAGACTTGCAAGTAGGCTCTACCCCCACTAAATGGGGTAGCGCGCATCGATCGGTACCATCCTTGAGCTTCTCCGACTTTCGGAAGGGTTAGGGTTAGGGTTAGGGATGAAAGCACATAGGAGAAAGAGATATTCTTGAATAACTTTTTTTGTGAAGGTCGGAGAGACTTGGAAAGTGGTTGCATCTGGACTAATTTGGGTCCTGCGGATCGATTGGTACCATCCCCGAGCTTGTACGACCTTCGGAAGAGGTCGACCGACGAAATTCCCCCAAATCTGAGGAGATATTCTTGAATAACTTTTTTTGTGAAGGTCGGAGAGACTTGCAAGTAGGCTCTACCCCCACTAAATGGGGTTGCGCGCATCGATCGGTACCATCCTTGAGCTTCTCCGACTTTCGGAAGGGTTAGGGTTAGGGTTAGGGATGAAAGCACATAGGAGAAAGAGATATTCTTGAATAACTTTTTTTGTGAAGGTCGGAGAGACTTGCAAGTAGGCTCTACCCCCACTAAATGGGGTAGCGCGCATCGATCGGTACCATCCTTGAGCTTCTCCGACTTTCGGAAGGGTTAGGGTTAGGGTTAGGGATGAAAGCACATAGGAGAAAGAGATATTCTTGAATAACTTTTTTTGTGAAGGTCGGAGAGACTTGCAAGTAGGCTCTACTCCCACTAAATGGGGTAGCGCGCATCGATCGGTACCATCCTTGAGCTTCTCCGACTTTCGGAAGGGTTAGGGTTAGGGTTAGGGATGAAAGCACATAGGAGAAAGAGATATTCTTGAATAACTTTTTTTGTGAAGGTCGGAGAGACTTGCAAGTAGGCTCTGCCCCCACTAAATGGGGTAGCGCGCATCGATCGGTACCATCCTTGAGCTTCTCCGACTTTCGGAAGGGTTAGGGTTAGGGTTAGGGATGAAAGCACATAGGAGAAAGAGATATTCTTGAATAACTTTTTTTGTGAAGGTCGGAGAGACTTGGAAAGTGGTTGCATCTGGACTAATTTGGGTCCTGCGGATCGATTGGTACCATCCCCGAGCTTGTACGACCTTCGGAAGAGGTCGACCGACGAAATTCCCCCAAATCTGAGGAGATATTCTTGAATAACTTTTTTTTTGAAGGTCGGAGAGACTTGCAAGTAGGCTCTACCCCCACTAAATGGGGTAGCGCGCATCGATCGGTACCATCCTTGAGCTTCTCCGACTTTCGGAAGGGTTAGGGTTAGGGTTAGGGATGAAAGCACATAGGAGAAAGAGATATTCTTGAATAACTTTTTTTGTGAAGGTCAGAGAGACTTGGAAAGTGGTTGCATCTGGACTAATTTGGGTCCTGCGGATCTATTGGTACCATCCCCGAGCTTGTACGACCTTCGGAAGAGGTCGACCGACGAAATTCCCCCAAATCTGAGGAGATATTCTTGAATAACTTTTTTTGTGAAGGTCGGAGAGACTTGCAAGTAGGCTCTACCCCCACTAAATGGGGTAGCGCGCATCGATCGGTACCATCCTTGAGCTTCTCCGACTTTCGGAAGGGTTAGGGTTAGGGTTAGGGATGAAAGCACATAGGAGAAAGAGATATTCTTGAATAACTTTTTTTGTGAAGGTCGGAGAGACTTGGAAAGTGGTTGCATCTGGACTAATTTGGGTCCTGCGGATCGATTGGTACCATCCCCGAGCTTGTACGACCTTTGAAAGAGGTCGACCGACGAAATTCCCCCAAATCTGAGGAGATATTCTTGAATAACTTTTTTTGTGAAGGTCGGAGAGACTTGCAAGTAGGCTCTACCCCCACTAAATGGGGTAGCGCGCATCGATCGGTACCATCCTTGAGCTTCTCCGACTTTCGGAAGGGTTAGGGTTAGGGTTAGGGATGAAAGCACATAGGAGAAAGAGATATTCTTGAATAACTTTTTTTGTGAAGGTCGGAGAGACTTGCAAGTAGGCTCTACCCCCACTAAATGGGGTAGCGCGCATCGATCGGTACCATCCTTGAGCTTCTCCGACTTTCGGAAGGGTTAGGGTTAGGGTTAGGGATGAAAGCACATAGGAGAAAGAGATATTCTTGAATAACTTTTTTTGTGAAGGTCGGAGAGACTTGGAAAGTGGTTGCATCTGGACTAATTTGGGTCCTGCGGATCGATTGGTACCATCCCCGAGCTTGTACGACCTTCGGAAGAGGTCGACCGACGAAATTCCCCCAAATCTGAGGAGATATTCTTGAATAACTTTTTTTGTGAAGGTCGGAGAGACTTGCAAGTAGGCTCTACCCCCACTAAATGGGGTTGCGCGCATCGATCGGTACCATCCTTGAGCTTCTCCGACTTTCGGAAGGGTTAGGGTTAGGGTTAGGGATGAAAGCACATAGGAGAAAGAGATATTCTTGAATAACTTTTTTTGTGAAGGTCGGAGAGACTTGCAAGTAGGCTCTACCCCCACTAAATGGGGTAGCGCGCATCGATCGGTACCATCCTTGAGCTTCTCCGACTTTCGGAAGGGTTAGGGTTAGGGTTAGGGATGAAAGCACATAGGAGAAAGAGATATTCTTGAATAACTTTTTTTGTGAAGGTCGGAGAGACTTGCAAGTAGGCTCTACCCCCACTAAATGGGGTAGCGCGCATCGATCGGTACCATCCTTGAGCTTCTCCGACTTTCGGAAGGGTTAGGGTTAGGGATGAAAGCACATAGGAGAAAGAGATATTCTTGAATAACTTTTTTTGTGAAGGTCGGAGAGACTTGCAAGTAGGCTCTACCCCCACTAAATGGGGTAGCGCGCATCGATCGGTACCATCCTTGAGCTTCTCCGACTTTCGGAAGGGTTAGGGTTAGGGTTAGGGATGAAAGCACATAGGAGAAAGAGATATTCTTGAATAACTTTTTTTGTGAAGGTCGGAGAGACTTGCAAGTAGGCTCTACCCCCACTAAATGGGGTAGCGCGCATCGATCGGTACCATCCTTGAGCTTCTCCGACTTTCGGAAGGGTTAGGGTTAGGGTTAGGGATGAAAGCACATAGGAGATAGATATTCTTGAATAACTTTTTTTGTGAAGGTCGGAGAGACTTGGAAAGTGGTTGCATCTGGACTAATTTGGGTCCTGCGGATCGATTGGTACCATCCCCGAGCTTGTACGACCTTCGGAAGAGGTCGACCGACGAAATTCCCCCAAATCTAAGGAGATATTCTTGAATAACTTTTTTTGTGAAGGTCGGAGAGACTTGCAAGTAGGCTCTACCCCCACTAAATGGGGTTGCGCGCATCGATCGGTACCATCCTTGAGCTTCTCCGACTTTCGGAAGGGTTAGGGTTAGGGTTAGGGATGAAAGCACATAGGAGAAAGAGATATTCTTGAATAACTTTTTTTGTGAAGGTCGGAGAGACTTGCAAGTAGGCTCTACCCCCACTAAATGGGGTAGCGCGCATCGATCGGTACCATCCTTGAGCTTCTCCGACTTTCGGAAGGGTTAGGGTTAGGGTTAGGGATGAAAGCACATAGGAGAAAGAGATATTCTTGAATAACTTTTTTTGTGAAGGTCGGAGAGACTTGGAAAGTGGTTGCATCTGGACTAATTTGGGTCCTGCGGATCGATTGGTACCATCCCCGAGCTTGTACGACCTTCGGAAGAGGTCGACCGACGAAATTCCCCCAAATCTGAGGAGATATTCTTGAATAACTTTTTTTGTGAAGGTCGGAGAGACTTGCAAGTAGGCTCTACCCCCACTAAATGGGGTTGCGCGCATCGATCGGTACCATCCTTGAGCTTCTCCGACTTTCGGAAGGGTTAGGGTTAGGGTTAGGGATGAAAGCACATAGGAGAAAGAGATATTCTTGAATAACTTTTTTTGTGAAGGTCGGAGAGACTTGCAAGTAGGCTCTACCCCCACTAAATGGGGTAGCGCGCATCGATCGGTACCATCCTTGAGCTTCTCCGACTTTCGGAAGGGTTAGGGTTAGGGTTAGGGATGAAAGCACATAGGAGAAAGAGATATTCTTGAATAACTTTTTTTGTGAAGGTCGGAGAGACTTGCAAGTAGGCTCTACTCCCACTAAATGGGGTAGCGCGCATCGATCGGTACCATCCTTGAGCTTCTCCGACTTTCGGAAGGGTTAGGGTTAGGGTTAGGGATGAAAGCACATAGGAGAAAGAGATATTCTTGAATAACTTTTTTTGTGAAGGTCGGAGAGACTTGCAAGTAGGCTCTGCCCCCACTAAATGGGGTAGCGCGCATCGATCGGTACCATCCTTGAGCTTCTCCGACTTTCGGAAGGGTTAGGGTTAGGGTTAGGGATGAAAGCACATAGGAGAAAGAGATATTCTTGAATAACTTTTTTTGTGAAGGTCGGAGAGACTTGGAAAGTGGTTGCATCTGGACTAATTTGGGTCCTGCGGATCGATTGGTACCATCCCCGAGCTTGTACGACCTTCGGAAGAGGTCGACCGACGAAATTCCCCCAAATCTGAGGAGATATTCTTGAATAACTTTTTTTTTGAAGGTCGGAGAGACTTGCAAGTAGGCTCTACCCCCACTAAATGGGGTAGCGCGCATCGATCGGTACCATCCTTGAGCTTCTCCGACTTTCGGAAGGGTTAGGGTTAGGGTTAGGGATGAAAGCACATAGGAGAAAGAGATATTCTTGAATAACTTTTTTTGTGAAGGTCAGAGAGACTTGGAAAGTGGTTGCATCTGGACTAATTTGGGTCCTGCGGATCTATTGGTACCATCCCCGAGCTTGTACGACCTTCGGAAGAGGTCGACCGACGAAATTCCCCCAAATCTGAGGAGATATTCTTGAATAACTTTTTTTGTGAAGGTCGGAGAGACTTGCAAGTAGGCTCTACCCCCACTAAATGGGGTAGCGCGCATCGATCGGTACCATCCTTGAGCTTCTCCGACTTTCGGAAGGGTTAGGGTTAGGGTTAGGGATGAAAGCACATAGGAGAAAGAGATATTCTTGAATAACTTTTTTTGTGAAGGTCGGAGAGACTTGGAAAGTGGTTGCATCTGGACTAATTTGGGTCCTGCGGATCGATTGGTACCATCCCCGAGCTTGTACGACCTTTGAAAGAGGTCGACCGACGAAATTCCCCCAAATCTGAGGAGATATTCTTGAATAACTTTTTTTGTGAAGGTCGGAGAGACTTGCAAGTAGGCTCTACCCCCACTAAATGGGGTAGCGCGCATCGATCGGTACCATCCTTGAGCTTCTCCGACTTTCGGAAGGGTTAGGGTTAGGGTTAGGGATGAAAGCACATAGGAGAAAGAGATATTCTTGAATAACTTTTTTTGTGAAGGTCGGAGAGACTTGCAAGTAGGCTCTACCCCCACTAAATGGGGTAGCGCGCATCGATCGGTACCATCCTTGAGCTTCTCCGACTTTCGGAAGGGTTAGGGTTAGGGTTAGGGATGAAAGCACATAGGAGAAAGAGATATTCTTGAATAACTTTTTTTGTGAAGGTCGGAGAGACTTGGAAAGTGGTTGCATCTGGACTAATTTGGGTCCTGCGGATCGATTGGTACCATCCCCGAGCTTGTACGACCTTCGGAAGAGGTCGACCGACGAAATTCCCCCAAATCTGAGGAGATATTCTTGAATAACTTTTTTTGTGAAGGTCGGAGAGACTTGCAAGTAGGCTCTACCCCCACTAAATGGGGTTGCGCGCATCGATCGGTACCATCCTTGAGCTTCTCCGACTTTCGGAAGGGTTAGGGTTAGGGTTAGGGATGAAAGCACATAGGAGAAAGAGATATTCTTGAATAACTTTTTTTGTGAAGGTCGGAGAGACTTGCAAGTAGGCTCTACCCCCACTAAATGGGGTAGCGCGCATCGATCGGTACCATCCTTGAGCTTCTCCGACTTTCGGAAGGGTTAGGGTTAGGGTTAGGGATGAAAGCACATAGGAGAAAGAGATATTCTTGAATAACTTTTTTTGTGAAGGTCGGAGAGACTTGGAAAGTGGTTGCATCTGGACTAATTTGGGTCCTGCGGATCGATTGGTACCATCCCCGAGCTTGTACGACCTTCGGAAGAGGTCGACCGACGAAATTCCCCCAAATCTGAGGAGATATTCTTGAATAACTTTTTTTGTGAAGGTCGGAGAGACTTGCAAGTAGGCTCTACCCCCACTAAATGGGGTTGCGCGCATCGATCGGTACCATCCTTGAGCTTCTCCGACTTTCGGAAGGGTTAGGGTTAGGGTTAGGGATGAAAGCACATAGGAGAAAGAGATATTCTTGAATAACTTTTTTTGTGAAGGTCGGAGAGACTTGCAAGTAGGCTCTACCCCCACTAAATGGGGTTGCGCGCATCGATCGGTACCATCCTTGAGCTTCTCCGACTTTCGGAAGGGTTAGGGTTAGGGTTAGGGATGAAAGCACATAGGAGAAAGAGATATTCTTGAATAACTTTTTTTGTGAAGGTCGGAGAGACTTGGAAAGTGGTTGCATCTGGACTAATTTGGGTCCTGCGGATCGATTGGTACCATCCCCGAGCTTGTACGACCTTCGGAAGAGGTCGACCGACGAAATTCCCCCAAATCTGAGGAGATATTCTTGAATAACTTTTTTTTTGAAGGTCGGAGAGACTTGCAAGTAGGCTCTACCCCCACTAAATGGGGTAGCGCGCATCGATCGGTACCATCCTTGAGCTTCTCCGACTTTCGGAAGGGTTAGGGTTAGGGTTAGGGATGAAAGCACATAGGAGAAAGAGATATTCTTGAATAACTTTTTTTGTGAAGGTCGGAGAGACTTGGAAAGTGGTTGCATCTGGACTAATTTGGGTCCTGCGGATCGATTGGTACCATCCCCGAGCTTGTACGACCTTCGGAAGAGGTCGACCGACGAAATTCCCCCAAATCTGAGGAGATATTCTTGAATAACTTTTTTTTTGAAGGTCGGAGAGACTTGCAAGTAGGCTCTACCCCCACTAAATGGGGTAGCGCGCATCGATCGGTACCATCCTTGAGCTTCTCCGACTTTCGGAAGGGTTAGGGTTAGGGTTAGGGATGAAAGCACATAGGAGAAAGAGATATTCTTGAATAACTTTTTTTGTGAAGGTCGGAGAGACTTGGAAAGTGGTTGCATCTGGACTAATTTGGGTCCTGCGGATCGATTGGTACCATCCCCGAGCTTGTACGACCTTCGGAAGAGGTCGACCGACGAAATTCCCCCAAATCTGAGGAGATATTCTTGAATAACTTTTTTTGTGAAGGTCGGAGAGACTTGCAAGTAGGCTCTACCCCCACTAAATGGGGTTGCGCGCATCGATCGGTACCATCCTTGAGCTTCTCCGACTTTCGGAAGGGTTAGGGTTAGGGTTAGGGATGAAAGCACATAGGAGAAAGAGATATTCTTGAATAACTTTTTTTGTGAAGGTCGGAGAGACTTGCAAGTAGGCTCTACCCCCACTAAATGGGGTAGCGCGCATCGATCGGTACCATCCTTGAGCTTCTCCGACTTTCGGAAGGGTTAGGGTTAGGGTTAGGGATGAAAGCACATAGGAGAAAGAGATATTCTTGAATAACTTTTTTTGTGAAGGTCAGAGAGACTTGGAAAGTGGTTGCATCTGGACTAATTTGGGTCCTGCGGATCTATTGGTACCATCCCCGAGCTTGTACGACCTTCGGAAGAGGTCGACCGACGAAATTCCCCCAAATCTGAGGAGATATTCTTGAATAACTTTTTTTGTGAAGGTCGGAGAGACTTGCAAGTAGGCTCTACCCCCACTAAATGGGGTAGCGCGCATCGATCGGTACCATCCTTGAGCTTCTCCGACTTTCGGAAGGGTTAGGGTTAGGGTTAGGGATGAAAGCACATAGGAGAAAGAGATATTCTTGAATAACTTTTTTTGTGAAGGTCGGAGAGACTTGGAAAGTGGTTGCATCTGGACTAATTTGGGTCCTGCGGATCGATTGGTACCATCCCCGAGCTTGTACGACCTTTGAAAGAGGTCGACCGACGAAATTCCCCCAAATCTGAGGAGATATTCTTGAATAACTTTTTTTGTGAAGGTCGGAGAGACTTGCAAGTAGGCTCTACCCCCACTAAATGGGGTAGCGCGCATCGATCGGTACCATCCTTGAGCTTCTCCGACTTTCGGAAGGGTTAGGGTTAGGGTTAGGGATGAAAGCACATAGGAGAAAGAGATATTCTTGAATAACTTTTTTTGTGAAGGTCGGAGAGACTTGCAAGTAGGCTCTACCCCCACTAAATGGGGTAGCGCGCATCGATCGGTACCATCCTTGAGCTTCTCCGACTTTCGGAAGGGTTAGGGTTAGGGTTAGGGATGAAAGCACATAGGAGAAAGAGATATTCTTGAATAACTTTTTTTGTGAAGGTCGGAGAGACTTGGAAAGTGGTTGCATCTGGACTAATTTGGGTCCTGCGGATCGATTGGTACCATCCCCGAGCTTGTACGACCTTCGGAAGAGGTCGACCGACGAAATTCCCCCAAATCTGAGGAGATATTCTTGAATAACTTTTTTTGTGAAGGTCGGAGAGACTTGCAAGTAGGCTCTACCCCCACTAAATGGGGTTGCGCGCATCGATCGGTACCATCCTTGAGCTTCTCCGACTTTCGGAAGGGTTAGGGTTAGGGTTAGGGATGAAAGCACATAGGAGAAAGAGATATTCTTGAATAACTTTTTTTGTGAAGGTCGGAGAGACTTGCAAGTAGGCTCTACCCCCACTAAATGGGGTAGCGCGCATCGATCGGTACCATCCTTGAGCTTCTCCGACTTTCGGAAGGGTTAGGGTTAGGGTTAGGGATGAAAGCACATAGGAGAAAGAGATATTCTTGAATAACTTTTTTTGTGAAGGTCGGAGAGACTTGGAAAGTGGTTGCATCTGGACTAATTTGGGTCCTGCGGATCGATTGGTACCATCCCCGAGCTTGTACGACCTTCGGAAGAGGTCGACCGACGAAATTCCCCCAAATCTGAGGAGATATTCTTGAATAACTTTTTTTGTGAAGGTCGGAGAGACTTGCAAGTAGGCTCTACCCCCACTAAATGGGGTTGCGCGCATCGATCGGTACCATCCTTGAGCTTCTCCGACTTTCGGAAGGGTTAGGGTTAGGGTTAGGGATGAAAGCACATAGGAGAAAGAGATATTCTTGAATAACTTTTTTTGTGAAGGTCGGAGAGACTTGCAAGTAGGCTCTACCCCCACTAAATGGGGTTGCGCGCATCGATCGGTACCATCCTTGAGCTTCTCCGACTTTCGGAAGGGTTAGGGTTAGGGTTAGGGATGAAAGCACATAGGAGAAAGAGATATTCTTGAATAACTTTTTTTGTGAAGGTCGGAGAGACTTGGAAAGTGGTTGCATCTGGACTAATTTGGGTCCTGCGGATCGATTGGTACCATCCCCGAGCTTGTACGACCTTCGGAAGAGGTCGACCGACGAAATTCCCCCAAATCTGAGGAGATATTCTTGAATAACTTTTTTTTTGAAGGTCGGAGAGACTTGCAAGTAGGCTCTACCCCCACTAAATGGGGTAGCGCGCATCGATCGGTACCATCCTTGAGCTTCTCCGACTTTCGGAAGGGTTAGGGTTAGGGTTAGGGATGAAAGCACATAGGAGAAAGAGATATTCTTGAATAACTTTTTTTGTGAAGGTCGGAGAGACTTGGAAAGTGGTTGCATCTGGACTAATTTGGGTCCTGCGGATCGATTGGTACCATCCCCGAGCTTGTACGACCTTCGGAAGAGGTCGACCGACGAAATTCCCCCAAATCTGAGGAGATATTCTTGAATAACTTTTTTTGTGAAGGTCGGAGAGACTTGCAAGTAGGCTCTACCCCCACTAAATGGGGTTGCGCGCATCGATCGGTACCATCCTTGAGCTTCTCCGACTTTCGGAAGGGTTAGGGTTAGGGTTAGGGATGAAAGCACATAGGAGAAAGAGATATTCTTGAATAACTTTTTTTGTGAAGGTCGGAGAGACTTGCAAGTAGGCTCTACCCCCACTAAATGGGGTAGCGCGCATCGATCGGTACCATCCTTGAGCTTCTCCGACTTTCGGAAGGGTTAGGGTTAGGGTTAGGGATGAAAGCACATAGGAGAAAGAGATATTCTTGAATAACTTTTTTTGTGAAGGTCGGAGAGACTTGGAAAGTGGTTGCATCTGGACTAATTTGGGTCCTGCGGATCGATTGGTACCATCCCCGAGCTTGTACGACCTTCGGAAGAGGTCGACCGACGAAATTCCCCCAAATCTGAGGAGATATTCTTGAATAACTTTTTTTGTGAAGGTCGGAGAGACTTGCAAGTAGGCTCTACCCCCACTAAATGGGGTTGCGCGCATCGATCGGTACCATCCTTGAGCTTCTCCGACTTTCGGAAGGGTTAGGGTTAGGGTTAGGGATGAAAGCACATAGGAGAAAGAGATATTCTTGAATAACTTTTTTTGTGAAGGTCGGAGAGACTTGCAAGTAGGCTCTACCCCCACTAAATGGGGTAGCGCGCATCGATCGGTACCATCCTTGAGCTTCTCCGACTTTCGGAAGGGTTAGGGTTAGGGTTAGGGATGAAAGCACATAGGAGAAAGAGATATTCTTGAATAACTTTTTTTGTGAAGGTCGGAGAGACTTGCAAGTAGGCTCTACCCCCACTAAATGGGGTAGCGCGCATCGATCGGTACCATCCTTGAGCTTCTCCGACTTTCAGAAAGGGTTAGGGTTAGGGTTAGGGATGAAAGCACATAGGAGAAAGAGATATTCTTAAATAACTTTTTTTGTGAAGGTCGGAGAGACTTGCAAGTAGGCTCTGCCCCCACTAAATGGGGTAGCGCGCATCGATCGGTACCATCCTTGAGCTTCTCCGACTTTCGGAAGGGTTAGGGTTAGGGTTAGGGATGAAAGCACATAGGAGAAAGAGATATTCTTGAATAACTTTTTTTGTGAAGGTCGGAGAGACTTGGAAAGTGGTTGCATCTGGACTAATTTGGGTCCTGCGGATCGATTGGTACCATTCCCGAGCTTGTACGACCTTCGGAAGAGGTCGACCGACGAAATTCCCCCAAATCTGAGGAGATATTCTTGAATAACTTTTTTTTTGAAGGTCGGAGAGACTTGCAAGTAGGCTCTACCCCCACTAAATGGGGTAGCGCGCATCGATCGGTACCATCCTTGAGCTTCTCCGACTTTCGGAAGGGTTAGGGTTAGGGTTAGGGATGAAAGCACATAGGAGAAAGAGATATTCTTGAATAACTTTTTTTGTGAAGGTCGGAGAGACTTGGAAAGTGGTTGCATCTGGACTAATTTGGGTCCTGCGGATCGATTGGTACCATCCCCGAGCTTGTACGACCTTTGGAAGAGGTCGACCGACGAAATTCCCCCAAATCTGAGGAGATATTCTTGAATAACTTTTTTTATGAAGGTCGGAGAGACTTGCAAGTAGGCTCTACCCCCACTAAATGGGGTTGCGCGCATCGATCGGTACCATCCTTGAGCTTCTCCGACTTTCGGAAGGGTTAGGGTTAGGGTTAGGGATGAAAGCACATAGGAGAAAGAGATATTCTTGAATAACTTTTTTTGTGAAGGTCGGAGAGACTTGCAAGTAGGCTCTACCCCCACTAAATGGGGTAGCGCGCATCGATCGGTACCATCCTTGAGCTTCTCCGACTTTCGGAAGGGTTAGGGTTAGGGTTAGGGATGAAAGCACATAGGAGAAAGAGATATTCTTGAATAACTTTTTTTGTGAAGGTCGGAGAGACTTGGAAAGTGGTTGCATCTGGACTAATTTGGGTCCTGCGGATCGATTGGTACCATCCCCGAGCTTGTACGACCTTCGGAAGAGGTCGACCGACGAAATTCCCCCAAATCTGAGGAGATATTCTTGAATTACTTTTTTTGTGAAGGTCGGAGAGACTTGCAAGTAGGCTCTACCCCCACTAAATGGGGTTGCGCGCATCGATCGGTACCATCCTTGAGCTTCTCCGACTTTCGGAAGGGTTAGGGTTAGGGTTAGGGATGAAAGCACATAGGAGAAAGAGATATTCTTGAATAACTTTTTTTGTGAAGGTCGGAGAGACTTGCAAGTAGGCTCTACCCCCACTAAATGGGGTAGCGCGCATCGATCGGTACCATCCTTGAGCTTCTCCGACTTTCGGAAGGGTTAGGGTTAGGGTTAGGGATGAAAGCACATAGGAGAAAGAGATATTCTTGAATAACTTTTTTTGTGAAGGTCGGAGAGACTTGCAAGTAGGCTCTACCCCCACTAAATGGGGTAGCGCGCATCGATCGGTACCATCCTTGAGCTTCTCCGACTTTCGGAAGGGTTAGGGTTAGGGTTAGGGATGAAAGCACATAGGAGAAAGAGATATTCTTGAATAACTTTTTTTGTGAAGGTCGGAGAGACTTGCAAGTAGGCTCTACCCCCACTAAATGGGGTAGCGCGCATCGATCGGTACCATCTTTGAGCTTCTCCGACTTTCGGAAGGGTTAGGGTTAGGGATGAAAGCACATAGGAGAAAGAGATATTCTTGAATAACTTTTTTTGTGAAGGTCGGAGAGACTTGCAAGTAGGCTCTACCCCCACTAAATGGGGTAGCGCGCATCGATCGGTACCATCCTTGAGCTTCTCCGACTTTCGGAAGGGTTAGGGTTAGGGTTAGGGATGAAAGCACATAGGAGATAGATATTCTTGAATAACTTTTTTTGTGAAGGTCGGAGAGACTTGGAAAGTGGTTGCATCTGGACTAATTTGGGTCCTGCGGATCGATTGGTACCATCCCCGAGCTTGTACGACCTTCGGAAGAGGTCGACCGACGAAATTCCCCCAAATCTGAGGAGATATTCTTGAATAACTTTTTTTGTGAAGGTCGGAGAGACTTGCAAGTAGGCTCTACCCCCACTAAATGGGGTAGCGCGCATCGATCGGTACCATCCTTGAGCTTCTCCGACTTTCGGAAGGGTTAGGGTTAGGGTTAGGGATGAAAGCACATAGGAGAAAGAGATATTCTTGAATAACTTTTTTTGTGAAGGTCGGAGAGACTTGCAAGTAGGCTCTACCCCCACTAAATGGGGTAGCGCGCATCGATCGGTACCATCCTTGAGCTTCTCCGACTTTCGGAAGGGTTAGGGTTAGGGATGAAAGCACATAGTAGAAAGAGATATTCTTGAATAACTTTTTTTGTGAAGGTCGGAGAGACTTGGAAAGTGGTTGCATCTGGACTAATTTGGGTCCTGCGGATCGATTGGTACCATCCCCGAGCTTGTACGACCTTCGGAAGAGGTCGACCGACGAAATTCCCCCAAATCTGAGGAGATATTCTTGAATAACTTTTTTTGTAAAGGTCGGAGAGACTTGCAAGTAGGCTCTACCCCCACTAAATGGGGTTGCGCGCATCGATCGGTACCATCCTTGAGCTTCTCCGACTTTCGGAAGGGTTAGGGTTAGGGTTAGGGATGAAAGCACATAGGAGAAAGAGATATTCTTGAATAACTTTTTTTGTGAAGGTCGGAGAGACTTGCAAGTAGGCTCTACCCCCACTAAATGGGGTAGCGCACATCGATCGGTACCATCCTTGAGCTTCTCCGACTTTCGGAAGGGTTAGGGTTAGGGTTAGGGATGAAAGCACATAGGAGAAAGAGATATTCTTGAATAACTTTTTTTGTGAAGGTCGGAGAGACTTGCAAGTAGGCTCTACCCCCACTAAATGGGGTAGCGCGCATCGATCGGTACCATCCTTGAGCTTCTCCGACTTTCGGAAGGGTTAGGGTTAGGGTTAGGGATGAAAGCACATAGGAGAAAGAGATATTCTTGAATAACTTTTTTTGTGAAGGTCGGAGAGACTTGCAAGTAGGCTCTACCCCCACTAAATGGGGTAGCGCGCATCGATCGGTACCATCTTTGAGCTTCTCCGACTTTCGGAAGGGTTAGGGTTAGGGTTAGGGATGAAAGCACATAGGAGAAAGAGATATTCTTGAATAACTTTTTTTGTGAAGGTCGGAGAGACTTGCAAGTAGGCTCTACCCCCACTAAATGGGGTAGCGCGCATCGATCGGTACCATCCTTGAGCTTCTCCGACTTTCGGAAGGGTTAGGGTTAGGGTTAGGGATGAAAGCACATAGGAGATAGATATTCTTGAATAACTTTTTTTGTGAAGGTCGGAGAGACTTGGAAAGTGGTTGCATCTGGACTAATTTGGGTCCTGCGGATCGATTGGTACCATCCCCGAGCTTGTACGACCTTCGGAAGAGGTCGACCGACGAAATTCCCCCAAATCTGAGGAGATATTCTTGAATAACTTTTTTTGTGAAGGTCGGAGAGACTTGCAAGTAGGCTCTACCCCCACTAAATGGGGTAGCGCGCATCGATCGGTACCATCCTTGAGCTTCTCCGACTTTCGGAAGGGTTAGGGTTAGGGTTAGGGATGAAAGCACATAGGAGAAAGAGATATTCTTGAATAACTTTTTTTGTGAAGGTCGGAGAGACTTGCAAGTAGGCTCTACCCCCACTAAATGGGGTAGCGCGCATCGATCGGTACCATCCTTGAGCTTCTCCGACTTTCGGAAGGGTTAGGGTTAGGGATGAAAGCACATAGTAGAAAGAGATATTCTTGAATAACTTTTTTTGTGAAGGTCGGAGAGACTTGGAAAGTGGTTGCATCTGGACTAATTTGGGTCCTGCGGATCGATTGGTACCATCCCCGAGCTTGTACGACCTTCGGAAGAGGTCGACCGACGAAATTCCCCCAAATCTGAGGAGATATTCTTGAATAACTTTTTTTGTAAAGGTCGGAGAGACTTGCAAGTAGGCTCTACCCCCACTAAATGGGGTTGCGCGCATCGATCGGTACCATCCTTGAGCTTCTCCGACTTTCGGAAGGGTTAGGGTTAGGGTTAGGGATGAAAGCACATAGGAGAAAGAGATATTCTTGAATAACTTTTTTTGTGAAGGTCGGAGAGACTTGCAAGTAGGCTCTACCCCCACTAAATGGGGTAGCGCACATCGATCGGTACCATCCTTGAGCTTCTCCGACTTTCGGAAGGGTTAGGGTTAGGGTTAGGGATGAAAGCACATAGGAGAAAGAGATATTCTTGAATAACTTTTTTTGTGAAGGTCGGAGAGACTTGGAAAGTGGTTGCATCTGGACTAATTTGGGTCCTGCGGATCGATTGGTACCATCCCCGAGCTTGTACGACCTTCGGAAGAGGTCGACCGACGAAATTCCCCCAAATCTGAGGAGATATTCTTGAATAACTTTTTTTGTGAAGGTCGGAGAGACTTGCAAGTAGGCTCTACCCCCACTAAATGGGGTTGCGCGCATCGATCGGTACCATCCTTGAGCTTCTCCGACTTTCGGAAGGGTTAGGGTTAGGGTTAGGGATGAAAGCACATAGGAGAAAGAGATATTCTTGAATAACTTTTTTTGTGAAGGTCGGAGAGACTTGCAAGTAGGCTCTACCCCCACTAAATGGGGTAGCGCGCATCGATCGGTACCATCCTTGAGCTTCTCCGACTTTCGAAAGGGTTAGGGTTAGGGTTAGGGATGAAAGCACATAGGAGAAAGAGATATTCTTGAATAACTTTTTTTGTGAAGGTCGGAGAGACTTGGAAAGTGGTTGCATCTGGACTAATTTGGGTCCTGCGGATCGATTGGTACCATCCCCGAGCTTGTACGACCTTCGGAAGAGGTCGACCGACGAAATTCCCCCAAATCTGAGGAGATATTCTTGAATTACTTTTTTTGTGAAGGTCGGAGAGACTTGCAAGTAGGCTCTACCCCCACTAAATGGGGTTGCGCGCATCGATCGGTACCATCCTTGAGCTTCTCCGACTTTCGGAAGGGTTAGGGTTAGGGTTAGGGATGAAAGCACATAGGAGAAAGAGATATTCTTGAATAACTTTTTTTGTGAAGGTCGGAGAGACTTGCAAGTAGGCTCTACCCCCACTAAATGGGGTAGCGCGCATCGATCGGTACCATCCTTGAGCTTCTCCGACTTTCGGAAGGGTTAGGGTTAGGGTTAGGGATGAAAGCACATAGGAGAAAGAGATATTCTTGAATAACTTTTTTTGTGAAGGTCGGAGAGACTTGGAAAGTGGTTGCATCTGGACTAATTTGGGTCCTGCGGATCGATTGGTACCATCCCCGAGCTTGTACGACCTTCGGAAGAGGTCGACCGACGAAATTCCCCCAAATCTGAGGAGATATTCTTGAATTACTTTTTTTGTGAAGGTCGGAGAGACTTGCAAGTAGGCTCTACCCCCACTAAATGGGGTTGCGCGCATCGATCGGTACCATCCTTGAGCTTCTCCGACTTTCGGAAGGGTTAGGGTTAGGGTTAGGGATGAAAGCACATAGGAGAAAGAGATATTCTTGAATAACTTTTTTTGTGAAGGTCGGAGAGACTTGCAAGTAGGCTCTACCCCCACTAAATGGGGTAGCGCGCATCGATCGGTACCATCCTTGAGCTTCTCCGACTTTCGGAAGGGTTAGGGTTAGGGTTAGGGATGAAAGCACATAGGAGAAAGAGATATTCTTGAATAACTTTTTTTGTGAAGGTCGGAGAGACTTGCAAGTAGGCTCTACCCCCACTAAATGGGGTAGCGCGCATCGATCAGTACCATCCTTGAGCTTCTCCGACTTTCGGAAGGGTTAGGGTTAGGGTTAGGGATGAAAGCACATAGGAGAAAGAGATATTCTTGAATAACTTTTTTTGTGAAGGTCGGAGAGACTTGCAAGTAGGCTCTACCCCCACTAAATGGGGTAGCGCGCATCGATCGGTACCATCCTTGAGCTTCTCCGACTTTCGGAAGGGTTAGGGTTAGGGATGAAAGCACATAGGAGAAAGAGATATTCTTGAATAACTTTTTTTGTGAAGGTCGGAGAGACTTGGAAAGTGGTTGCATCTGGACTAATTTGGGTCCTGCGGATCGATTGGTACCATCCCCGAGCTTGTACGACCTTCGGAAGAGGTCGACCGACGAAATTCCCCCAAATCTGAGGAGATATTCTTGAATAACTTTTTTTGTGAAGGTCGGAGAGACTTGCAAGTAGGCTCTACCCCCACTAAATGGGGTTGCGCGCATCGATCGGTACCATCCTTGAGCTTCTCCGACTTTCGGAAGGGTTAGGGTTAGGGTTAGGGATGAAAGCACATAGGAGAAAGAGATATTCTTGAATAACTTTTTTTGTGAAGGTCGGAGAGACTTGCAAGTAGGCTCTACCCCCACTAAATGGGGTAGCGCGCATCGATCGGTACCATCTTTGAGCTTCTCCGACTTTCGGAAGGGTTAGGGTTAGGGTTAGGGATGAAAGCACATAGGAGAAAGAGATATTCTTGAATAACTTTTTTTGTGAAGGTCGGAGAGACTTGCAAGTAGGCTCTACCCCCACTAAATGGGGTAGCGCGCATCGATCGGTACCATCCTTGAGCTTCTCCGACTTTCGGAAGGGTTAGGGTTAGGGTTAGGGATGAAAGCACATAGGAGAAAGAGATATTCTTGAATAACTTTTTTTGTGAAGGTCGGAGAGACTTGCAAGTAGGCTCTGCCCCCACTAAATGGGGTAGCGCGCATCGATCGGTACCATCCTTGAGCTTCTCCGACTTTCGGAAGGGTTAGGGTTAGGGATGAAAGCACATAGGAGAAAGAGATATTCTTGAATAACTTTTTTTGTGAAGGTCGGAGAGACTTGGAAAGTGGTTGCATCTGGACTAATTTGGGTCCTGCGGATCGATTGGTACCATCCCCGAGCTTGTACGACCTTCGGAAGAGGTCGACCGACGAAATTCCCCCAAATCTGAGGAGATATTCTTGAATAACTTTTTTTGTGAAGGTCGGAGAGACTTGCAAGTAGGCTCTACCCCCACTAAATGGGGTAGCGCGCATCGATCGGTACCATCCTTGAGCTTCTCCGACTTTCGGAAGGGTTAGGGTTAGGGTTAGGGATGAAAGCACATAGGAGAAAGAGATATTCTTGAATAACTTTTTTTGTGAAGGTCGGAGAGACTTGGAAAGTGGTTGCATCTGGACTAATTTGGGTCCTGCGGATCGATTGGTACCATCCCCGAGCTTGTACGACCTTCGGAAGAGGTCGACCGACGAAATTCCCCCAAATCTGAGGAGATATTCTTGAATAACTTTTTTTGTGAAGGTCGGAGAGACTTGCAAGTAGGCTCTACCCCCACTAAATGGGGTTGCGCGCATCGATCGGTACTATCCTTGAGCTTCTCCGACTTTCGGAAGGGTTAGGGTTAGGGTTAGGGATGAAAGCACATAGGAGAAAGAGATATTCTTGAATAACTTTTTTTGTGAAGGTCGGAGAGACTTGCAAGTAGGCTCTACCCCCACTAAATGGGGTAGCGCGCATCGATCGGTACCATCTTTGAGCTTCTCTGACTTTCGGAAGGGTTAGGGTTAGGGTTAGGGATGAAAGCACATAGGAGAAAGAGATATTCTTGAATAACTTTTTTTGTGAAGGTCGGAGAGACTTGCAAGTAGGCTCTACCCCCACTAAATGGGGTAGCGCGCATCGATCGGTACCATCCTTGAGCTTCTCCGACTTTCGGAAGGGTTAGGGTTAGGGTTAGGGATGAAAGCACATAGGAGAAAGAGATATTCTTGAATAACTTTTTTGTGAAGGTCGGAGAGACTTGCAAGTAGGCTCTGCCCCCACTAAATGGGGTAGCGCGCATCGATCGGTACCATCCTTGAGCTTCTCCGACTTTCGGAAGGGTTAGGGTTAGGGTTAGGGATGAAAGCACATAGGAGAAAGAGATATTCTTGAATAACTTTTTTTGTGAAGGTCGGAGAGACTTGGAAAGTGGTTGCATCTGGACTAATTTGGGTCCTGCGGATCGATTGGTACTATCCCCGAGCTTGTACGACCTTCGGAAGAGGTCGACCGACGAAATTCCCCCAAATCTGAGGAGATATTCTTGAATAACTTTTTTTGTGAAGGTCGGAGAGACTTGCAAGTAGGCTCTACCCCCACTAAATGGGGTAGCGCGCATCGATCGGTACCATCCTTGAGCTTCTCCGACTTTCGGAAGAGTTAGGGTTAGGGTTAGGGATGAAAGCACATAGGAGAAAGAGATATTCTTGAATAACTTTTTTTGTGAAGGTCGGAGAGACTTGGAAAGTGGTTGCATCTGGACTAATTTGGGTCCTGCGGATCGATTGGTACCATCCCCGAGCTTGTACGACCTTCGGAAGAGGTCGACCGACGAAATTCCCCCAAATCTGAGGAGATATTCTTGAATAACTTTTTTTGTGAAGGTCGGAGAGACTTGCAAGTAGGCTCTACCCCCACTAAATGGGGTTGCGCGCATCGATCGGTACCATCCTTGAGCTTCTCCGACTTTCGGAAGGGTTAGGGTTAGGGTTAGGGATGAAAGCACATAGGAGAAAGAGATATTCTTGAATAACTTTTTTTGTGAAGGTCGGAGAGACTTGCAAGTAGGCTCTACTCCCACTAAATGGGGTAGCGCGCATCGATCGGTACCATCCTTGAGCTTCTCCGACTTTCGGAAGGGTTAGGGTTAGGGTTAGGGATGAAAGCACATAGGAGAAAGAGATATTCTTGAATAACTTTTTTTGTGAAGGTCGGAGAGACTTGCAAGTAGGCTCTACCCCCACTAAATGGGGTAGCGCGCATCGATCGGTACCATCCTTGAGCTTCTCCGACTTTCGGAAGGGTTAGGGTTAGGGTTAGGGATGAAAGCACATAGGAGAAAGAGATATTCTTGAATAACTTTTTTTGTGAAGGTCGGAGAGACTTGCAAGTAGGCTCTGCCCCCACTAAATGGGGTAGCGCGCATCGATCGGTACCATCCTTGAGCTTCTCCGACTTTCGGAAGGGTTAGGGTTAGGGTTAGGGATGAAAGCACATAGGAGAAAGAGATATTCTTGAATAACTTTTTTTGTGAAGGTCGGAGAGACTTGGAAAGTGGTTGCATCTGGACTAATTTGGGTCCTGCGGATCGATTGGTACCATCCCCGAGCTTGTACGACCTTCGGAAGAGGTCGACCGACGAAATTCCCCCAAATCTGAGGAGATATTCTTGAATAACTTTTTTTGTGAAGGTCGGAGAGACTTGCAAGTAGGCTCTACCCCCACTAAATGGGGTAGCGCGCATCGATCGGTACCATCCTTGAGCTTCTCCGACTTTCGGAAGGGTTAGGGTTAGGGTTAGGGATGAAAGCACATAGGAGAAAGAGATATTCTTGAATAACTTTTTTTGTGAAGGTCGGAGAGACTTGGAAAGTGGTTGCATCTGGACTAATTTGGGTCCTGCGGATCGATTGGTACCATCCCCAAGCTTGTACGACCTTCGGAAGAGGTCGACCGACGAAATTCCCCCAAATCTGAGGAGATATTCTTGAATAACTTTTTTTGTGAAGGTCGGAGAGACTTGCAAGTAGGCTCTACCCCCACTAAATGGGGTTGCGCGCATCGATCGGTACCATCCTTGAGCTTCTCCGACTTTCGGAAGGGTTAGGGTTAGGGTTAGGGATGAAAGCACATAGGAGAAAGAGATATTCTTGAATAACTTTTTTTGTGAAGGTCGGAGAGACTTGCAAGTAGGCTCTACCCCCACTAAATGGGGTAGCGCGCATCGATCGGTACCATCCTTGAGCTTCTCCGACTTTCGGAAGGGTTAGGGTTAGGGTTAGGGATGAAAGCACATAGGAGAAAGAGATATTCTTGAATAACTTTTTTTGTGAAGGTCGGAAAGACTTGGAAAGTGGTTGCATCTGGACTAATTTGGGTCCTGCGGATCGATTGGTACCATCCCCGAGCTTGTACGACCTTCGGAAGAGGTCGACCGACGAAATTCCCCCAAATCTGAGGAGATATTCTTGAATAACTTTTTTTGTGAAGGTCGGAGAGACTTGCAAGTAGGCTCTACCCCCACTAAATGGGGTTGCGCGCATCGATCGGTACCATCCTTGAGCTTCTCCGACTTTCGGAAGGGTTAGGGTTAGGGTTAGGGATGAAAGCACATAGGAGAAAGAGATATTCTTGAATAACTTTTTTTGTGAAGGTCGGAGAGACTTGCAAGTAGGCTCTACCCCCACTAAATGGGGTAGCGCGCATCGATCGGTACCATCCTTGAGCTTCTCCGACTTTCGGAAGGGTTAGGGTTAGGGTTAGGGATGAAAGCACATAGGAGAAAGAGATATTCTTGAATAACTTTTTTTGTGAAGGTCGGAGAGACTTGGAAAGTGGTTGCATCTGGACTAATTTGGGTCCTGCGGATCGATTGGTACCATCCCCGAGCTTGTACGACCTTCGGAAGAGGTCGACCGACGAAATTCCCCCAAATCTGAGAAGATATTCTTGAATTACTTTTTTTGTGAAGGTCGGAGAGACTTGCAAGTAGGCTCTACCCCCACTAAATGGGGTTGCGCGCATCGATCGGTAGCATCCTTGAGCTTCTCCGACTTTCGGAAGGGTTAGGGTTAGGGTTAGGGATGAAAGCACATAGGAGAAAGAGATATTCTTGAATAACTTTTTTTGTGAAGGTCGGAGAGACTTGCAAGTAGGCTCTACCCCCACTAAATGGGGTAGCGCGCATCGATCGGTACCATCCTTGAGCTTCTCCAACTTTCGGAAGGGTTAGGGTTAGGGTTAGGGATGAAAGCACATAGGAGAAAGAGATATTCTTGAATAACTTTTTTTGTGAAGGTCGGAGAGACTTGCAAGTAGGCTCTACCCCCACTAAATGGGGTAGCGCGCATCGATCGGTACCATCCTTGAGCTTCTCCGACTTTCGGAAGGGTTAGGGTTAGGGTTAGGGATGAAAGCACATAGGAGAAAGAGATATTCTTGAATAACTTTTTTTGTGAAGGTCGGAGAGACTTGCAAGTAGGCTCTACCCCCACTAAATGGGGTAGCGCGCATCGATCGGTACCATCCTTGAGCTTCTCCGACTTTCGGAAGGGTTAGGGTTAGGGTTAGGGATGAAAGCACATAGGAGAAAGAGATATTCTTGAATAACTTTTTTTGTGAAGGTCGGAGAGACTTGCAAGTAGGCTCTACCCCCACTAAATGGGGTAGCGCGCATCGATCAGTACCATCCTTGAGCTTCTCCGACTTTCGGAAGGGTTAGGGTTAGGGTTAGGGATGAAAGCACATAGGAGAAAGAGATATTCTTGAATAACTTTTTTTGTGAAGGTCGGAGAGACTTGGAAAGTGGTTGCATCTGGACTAATTTGGGTCCTGCGGATCGATTGGTACCATCCCCGAGCTTGTACGACCTTCGGAAGAGGTCGACCGACGAAATTCCCCCAAATCTGAGGAGATATTCTTGAATAACTTTTTTTGTGAAGGTCGGAGAGACTTGCAAGTAGGCTCTACCCCCACTAAATGGGGTAGCGCGCATCGATCGGTACCATCCTTGAGCTTCTCCGACTTTCGGAAGGGTTAGGGTTAGGGTTAGGGATGAAAGCACATAGGAGAAAGAGATATTCTTGAATAACTTTTTTTGTGAAGGTCGGAGAGACTTGCAAGTAGGCTCTACCCCCACTAAATGGGGTAGCGCGCATCGATCGGTACCATCCTTGAGCTTCTCCGACTTTCGGAAGGGTTAGGGTTAGGGTTAGGGATGAAAGCACATAGGAGAAAGAGATATTCTTGAATAACTTTTTTTGTGAAGGTCGGAAAGACTTGGAAAGTGGTTGCATCTGGACTAATTTGGGTCCTGCGGATCGATTGGTACCATCCCCGAGCTTGTACGACCTTCGGAAGAGGTCGACCGACGAAATTCCCCCAAATCTGAGGAGATATTCTTGAATTACTTTTTTTGTGAAGGTCGGAGAGACTTGCAAGTAGGCTCTACCCCCACTAAATGGGGTTGCGCGCATCGATCGGTACCATCCTTGAGCTTCTCCGACTTTCGGAAGGGTTAGGGTTAGGGTTAGGGATGAAA
Organism: Limanda limanda; assembly: GCF_963576545.1. Taxonomy (NCBI): domain Eukaryota; kingdom Metazoa; phylum Chordata; class Actinopteri; order Pleuronectiformes; family Pleuronectidae; genus Limanda; species Limanda limanda. The sequence goes on from NW_026870397.1 coordinate 291,411, forward strand.
GCACATAGGAGAAAGAGATATTCTTGAATAACTTTTTTTGTGAAGGTCGGAGAGACTTGCAAGTAGGCTCTACCCCCACTAAATGGGGTAGCGCGCATCGATCGGTACCATCCTTGAGCTTCTCCGACTTTCGGAAGGGTTAGGGTTAGGGTTAGGGATGAAAGCACATAGGAGAAAGAGATATTCTTGAATAACTTTTTTTGTGAAGGTCGGAGAGACTTGCAAGTAGGCTCTACCCCCACTAAATGGGGTAGCGCGCATCGATCGGTACCATCCTTGAGCTTCTCCGACTTTCGGAAGGGTTAGGGTTAGGGTTAGGGATGAAAGCACATAGGAGAAAGAGATATTCTTGAATAACTTTTTTTGTGAAGGTCGGAGAGACTTGCAAGTAGGCTCTACCCCCACTAAATGGGGTAGCGCGCATCGATCGGTACCATCCTTGAGCTTCTCCGACTTTCGGAAGGGTTAGGGTTAGGGTTAGGGATGAAAGCACATAGGAGAAAGAGATATTCTTGAATAACTTTTTTTGTGAAGGTCGGAGAGACTTGCAAGTAGGCTCTACCCCCACTAAATGGGGTAGCGCGCATCGATCGGTACCATCCTTGAGCTTCTCCGACTTTCGGAAGGGTTAGGGTTAGGGTTAGGGATGAAAGCACATAGGAGAAAGAGATATTCTTGAATAACTTTTTTTGTGAAGGTCGGAGAGACTTGGAAAGTGGTTGCATCTGGACTAATTTGGGTCCTGCGGATCGATTGGTACCATCCCCGAGCTTGTACGACCTTCGGAAGAGGTCGACCGACGAAATTCCCCCAAATCTGAGGAGATATTCTTGAATAACTTTTTTTGTGAAGGTCGGAGAGACTTGCAAGTAGGCTCTACCCCCACTAAATGGGGTAGCGCGCATCGATCGGTACCATCCTTGAGCTTCTCCGACTTTCGGAAGGGTTAGGGTTAGGGTTAGGGATGAAAGCACATAGGAGAAAGAGATATTCTTGAATAACTTTTTTTGTGAAGGTCGGAGAGACTTGCAAGTAGGCTCTACCCCCACTAAATGGGGTAGCGCGCATCGATCGGTACCATCCTTGAGCTTCTCCGACTTTCGGAAGGGTTAGGGTTAGGGTTAGGGATGAAAGCACATAGGAGAAAGAGATATTCTTGAATAACTTTTTTTGTGAAGGTCGGAGAGACTTGCAAGTAGGCTCTACCCCCACTAAATAGGGTAGCGCGCATCGATCGGTACCATCCTTGAGCTTCTCCGACTTTCGGAAGGGTTAGGGTTAGGGTTAGGGATGAAAGCACATAGGAGAAAGAGATATTCTTGAATAACTTTTTTTGTGAAGGTCGAAGAGACTTGGAAAGTGGTTGCATCTGGACTAATTTGGGTCCTGCGGATCGATTGGTACCATCCCCGAGCTTGTACGACCTTCGGAAGAGGTCGACCGACGAAATTCCCCCAAATCTGAGGAGATATTCTTGAATAACTTTTTTTGTGAAGGTCGGAGAGACTTGCAAGTAGGCTCTACCCCCACTAAATGGGGTAGCGCACATCGATCGGTACCATCCTTGAGCTTCTCCGACTTTCGGAAGGGTTAGGGTTAGGGTTAGGGATGAAAGCACATAGGAGAAAGAGATATTCTTGAATAACTTTTTTTGTGAAGGTCGGAGAGACTTGCAAGTAGGCTCTACCCCCACTAAATGGGGTAGCGCGCATCGATCGGTACCATCCTTGAGCTTCTCCGACTTTTGGAAGGGTTAGGGTTAGGGTTAGGGATGAAAGCACATAGGAGAAAGAGATATTCTTGAATAACTTTTTTTGTGAAGGTCGGAGAGACTTGCAAGTAGGCTCTACCCCCACTAAATGGGGTAGCGCGCATCGATCGGTACCATCCTTGAGCTTCTCCGACTTTCGGAAGGGTTAGGGTTAGGGTTAGGGATGAAAGCACATAGGAGAAAGAGATATTCTTTCATAACTTTTTTTGTGAAGGTCGGAGAGACTTGCAAGTAGGCTCTACCCCCACTAAATGGGGTAGCGCGCATCGATCGGTACCATCCTTGAGCTTCTCCGACTTTCGGAAGGGTTAGGGTTAGGGTTAGGGATGAAAGCACATAGGAGAAAGAGATATTCTTGAATAACTTTTTTTGTGAAGGTCGGAGAGACTTGCAAGTAGGCTCTACCCCCACTAAATGGGGTAGCGCGCATCGATCGGTACCATCCTTGAGCTTCTCCGACTTTCGGAAGGGTTAGGGTTAGGGTTAGGGATGAAAGCACATAGGAGAAAGAGATATTCTTGAATAACTTTTTTTGTGAAGGTCGGAGAGACTTGGAAAGTGGTTGCATCTGGACTAATTTGGGTCCTGCGGATCGATTGGTACCATCCCCGAGCTTGTACGACCTTCGGAAGAGGTCGACCGACGAAATTCCCCCAAATCTGAGGAGATATTCTTGAATAACTTTTTTTGTGAAGGTCGGAGAGACTTGCAAGTAGGCTCTACCCCCACTAAATGGGGTAGCGCACATCGATCGGTACCATCCTTGAGCTTCTCCGACTTTCGGAAGGGTTAGGGTTAGGGTTAGGGATGAAAGCACATAGGAGAAAGAGATATTCTTGAATAACTTTTTTTGTGAAGGTCGGAGAGACTTGCAAGTAGGCTCTACCCCCACTAAATGGGGTAGCGCGCATCGATCGGTACTATCCTTGAGCTTCTCCGACTTTCGGAAGGGTTAGGGTTAGGGTTAGGGATGAAAGCACATAGGAGAAAGAGATATTCTTGAATAACTTTTTTTGTGAAGGTCGGAGAGACTTGGAAAGTGGTTGCATCTGGACTAATTTGGGTCCTGCGGATCGATTGGTACCATCCCCGAGCTTGTACGACCTTCGGAAGAGGTCGACCGACGAAATTCCCCCAAATCTGAGGAGATATTCTTGAATAACTTTTTTTGTGAAGGTCGGAGAGACTTGCAAGTAGGCTCTACCCCCACTAAATGGGGTTGCGCGCATCGATCAGTACCATCCTTGAGCTTCTCCGACTTTCGGAAGGGTTAGGGTTAGGGTTAGGGATGAAAGCACATAGGAGAAAGAGATATTCTTGAATAACTTTTTTTGTGAAGGTCGGAGAGACTTGCAAGTAGGCTCTACCCCCACTAAATGGGGTAGCGCGCATCGATCGGTACCATCCTTGAGCTTCTCCGACTTTCGGAAGGGTTAGGGTTAGGGTTAGGGATGAAAGCACATAGGAGAAAGAGATATTCTTGAATAACTTTTTTTGTGAAGGTCGGAGAGACTTGCAAGTAGGCTCTACCCCCACTAAATGGGGTAGCGCGCATCGATCGGTACCATCCTTGAGCTTCTCCGACTTTCGGAAGGGTTAGGGTTAGGGTTAGGGATGAAAGCACATAGGAGAAAGAGATATTCTTGAATAACTTTTTTTGTGAAGGTCGGAGAGACTTGCAAGTAGGCTCTACCCCCACTAAATGGGGTAGCGCGCATCGATCGGTACCATCCTTGAGCTTCTCCGACTTTCGGAAGGGTTAGGGTTAGGGTTAGGGATGAAAGCACATAGGAGAAAGAGATATTCTTGAATAACTTTTTTTGTGAAGGTCGGAGAGACTTGCAAGTAGGCTCTACCCCCACTAAATGGGGTAGCGCGCATCGATCGGTACCATCCTTGAGCTTCTCCGACTTTCGGAAGGGTTAGGGTTAGGGTTAGGGATGAAAGCACATAGGAGAAAGAGATATTCTTGAATAACTTTTTTTGTGAAGGTCGGAGAGACTTGCAAGTAGGCTCTACCCCCACTAAATGGGGTAGCGCGCATCGATCGGTACCATCCTTGAGCTTCTCCGACTTTCGGAAGGGTTAGGGTTAGGGTTAGGGATGAAAGCACATAGGAGAAAGAGATATTCTTGAATAACTTTTTTTGTGAAGGTCGGAGAGACTTGGAAAGTGGTTGCATCTGGACTAATTTGGGTCCTGCGGATCGATTGGTACCATCCCCGAGCTTGTACGACCTTCGGAAGAGGTCGACCGACGAAATTCCCCCAAATCTGAGGAGATATTCTTGAATAACTTTTTTTGTGAAGGTCGGAGAGACTTGCAAGTAGGCTCTACCCCCACTAAATGGGGTAGCGCACATCGATCGGTACCATCCTTGAGCTTCTCCGACTTTCGGAAGGGTTAGGGTTAGGGTTAGGGATGAAAGCACATAGGAGAAAGAGATATTCTTGAATAACTTTTTTTGTGAAGGTCGGAGAGACTTGCAAGTAGGCTCTACCCCCACTAAATGGGGTAGCGCGCATCGATCGGTACCATCCTTGAGCTTCTCCGACTTTCGGAAGGGTTAGGGTTAGGGTTAGGGATGAAAGCACATAGGAGAAAGAGATATTCTTGAATAACTTTTTTTGTGAAGGTCGGAGAGACTTGGAAAGTGGTTGCATCTGGACTAATTTGGGTCCTGCGGATCGATTGGTACCATCCCCGAGCTTGTACGACCTTCGGAAGAGGTCGACCGACGAAATTCCCCCAAATCTGAGGAGATATTCTTGAATAACTTTTTTTGTGAAGGTCGGAGAGACTTGCAAGTAGGCTCTACCCCCACTAAATGGGGTTGCGCGCATCGATCGGTACCATCCTTGAGCTTCTCCGACTTTCGGAAGGGTTAGGGTTAGGGTTAGGGATGAAAGCACATAGGAGAAAGAGATATTCTTGAATAACTTTTTTTGTGAAGGTCGGAGAGACTTGCAAGTAGGCTCTACCCCCACTAAATGGGGTAGCGCGCATCGATCGGTACCATCCTTGAGCTTCTCCGACTTTCGGAAGGGTTAGGGTTAGGGTTAGGGATGAAAGCACATAGGAGAAAGAGATATTCTTGAATAACTTTTTTTGTGAAGGTCGGAGAGACTTGCAAGTAGGCTCTACCCCCACTAAATGGGGTAGCGCGCATCGATCGGTACCATCCTTGAGCTTCTCCGACTTTCGGAAGGGTTAGGGTTAGGGTTAGGGATGAAAGCACATAGGAGAAAGAGATATTCTTGAATAACTTTTTTTGTGAAGGTCGGAGAGACTTGCAAGTAGGCTCTACCCCCACTAAATAGGGTAGCGCGCATCGATCGGTACCATCCTTGAGCTTCTCCGACTTTCGGAAGGGTTAGGGTTAGGGTTAGGGATGAAAGCACATAGGAGAAAGAGATATTCTTGAATAACTTTTTTTGTGAAGGTCGAAGAGACTTGGAAAGTGGTTGCATCTGGACTAATTTGGGTCCTGCGGATCGATTGGTACCATCCCCGAGCTTGTACGACCTTCGGAAGAGGTCGACCGACGAAATTCCCCCAAATCTGAGGAGATATTCTTGAATAACTTTTTTTGTGAAGGTCGGAGAGACTTGCAAGTAGGCTCTACCCCCACTAAATGGGGTAGCGCACATCGATCGGTACCATCCTTGAGCTTCTCCGACTTTCGGAAGGGTTAGGGTTAGGGTTAGGGATGAAAGCACATAGGAGAAAGAGATATTCTTGAATAACTTTTTTTGTGAAGGTCGGAGAGACTTGCAAGTAGGCTCTACCCCCACTAAATGGGGTAGCGCGCATCGATCGGTACCATCCTTGAGCTTCTCCGACTTTTGGAAGGGTTAGGGTTAGGGTTAGGGATGAAAGCACATAGGAGAAAGAGATATTCTTGAATAACTTTTTTTGTGAAGGTCGGAGAGACTTGCAAGTAGGCTCTACCCCCACTAAATGGGGTAGCGCGCATCGATCGGTACCATCCTTGAGCTTCTCCGACTTTTGGAAGGGTTAGGGTTAGGGTTAGGGATGAAAGCACATAGGAGAAAGAGATATTCTTGAATAACTTTTTTTGTGAAGGTCGGAGAGACTTGCAAGTAGGCTCTACCCCCACTAAATGGGGTAGCGCGCATCGATCGGTACCATCCTTGAGCTTCTCCGACTTTCGGAAGGGTTAGGGTTAGGGTTAGGGATGAAAGCACATAGGAGAAAGAGATATTCTTTCATAACTTTTTTTGTGAAGGTCGGAGAGACTTGCAAGTAGGCTCTACCCCCACTAAATGGGGTAGCGCGCATCGATCGGTACCATCCTTGAGCTTCTCCGACTTTCGGAAGGGTTAGGGTTAGGGTTAGGGATGAAAGCACATAGGAGAAAGAGATATTCTTGAATAACTTTTTTTGTGAAGGTCGGAGAGACTTGCAAGTAGGCTCTACCCCCACTAAATGGGGTAGCGCGCATCGATCGGTACCATCTTTGAGCTTCTCCGACTTTCGGAAGGGTTAGGGTTAGGGTTAGGGATGAAAGCACATAGGAGAAAGAGATATTCTTGAATAACTTTTTTTGTGAAGGTCGGAGAGACTTGGAAAGTGGTTGCATCTGGACTAATTTGGGTCCTGCGGATCGATTGGTACCATCCCCGAGCTTGTACGACCTTCGGAAGAGGTCGACCGACGAAATTCCCCCAAATCTGAGGAGATATTCTTGAATAACTTTTTTTGTGAAGGTCGGAGAGACTTGCAAGTAGGCTCTACCCCCACTAAATGGGGTAGCGCACATCGATCGGTACCATCCTTGAGCTTCTCCGACTTTCGGAAGGGTTAGGGTTAGGGTTAGGGATGAAAGCACATAGGAGAAAGAGATATTCTTGAATAACTTTTTTTGTGAAGGTCGGAGAGACTTGCAAGTAGGCTCTACTCCCACTAAATGGGGTAGCGCGCATCGATCGGTACTATCCTTGAGCTTCTCCGACTTTCGGAAGGGTTAGGGTTAGGGTTAGGGATGAAAGCACATAGGAGAAAGAGATATTCTTGAATAACTTTTTTTGTGAAGGTCGGAGAGACTTGGAAAGTGGTTGCATCTGGACTAATTTGGGTCCTGCGGATCGATTGGTACCATCCCCGAGCTTGTACGACCTTCGGAAGAGGTCGACCGACGAAATTCCCCCAAATCTGAGGAGATATTCTTGAATAACTTTTTTTGTGAAGGTCGGAGAGACTTGCAAGTAGGCTCTACCCCCACTAAATGGGGTTGCGCGCATCGATCAGTACCATCCTTGAGCTTCTCCGACTTTCGGAAGGGTTAGGGTTAGGGTTAGGGATGAAAGCACATAGGAGAAAGAGATATTCTTGAATAACTTTTTTTGTGAAGGTCGGAGAGACTTGCAAGTAGGCTCTACCCCCACTAAATGGGGTAGCGCGCATCGATCGGTACCATCCTTGAGCTTCTCCGACTTTCGGAAGGGTTAGGGTTAGGGTTAGGGATGAAAGCACATAGGAGAAAGAGATATTCTTGAATAACTTTTTTTGTGAAGGTCGGAGAGACTTGCAAGTAGGCTCTACCCCCACTAAATGGGGTAGCGCGCATCGATCGGTACCATCCTTGAGCTTCTCCGACTTTCGGAAGGGTTAGGGTTAGGGTTAGGGATGAAAGCACATAGGAGAAAGAGATATTCTTGAATAACTTTTTTTGTGAAGGTCGGAGAGACTTGCAAGTAGGCTCTACCCCCACTAAATGGGGTAGCGCGCATCGATCGGTACCATCCTTGAGCTTCTCCGACTTTCGGAAGGGTTAGGGTTAGGGTTAGGGATGAAAGCACATAGGAGAAAGAGATATTCTTGAATAACTTTTTTTGTGAAGGTCGGAGAGACTTGCAAGTAGGCTCTACCCCCACTAAATGGGGTAGCGCGCATCGATCGGTACCATCCTTGAGCTTCTCCGACTTTCGGAAGGGTTAGGGTTAGGGTTAGGGATGAAAGCACATAGGAGAAAGAGATATTCTTGAATAACTTTTTTTGTGAAGGTCGGAGAGACTTGCAAGTAGGCTCTACCCCCACTAAATGGGGTAGCGCGCATCGATCGGTACCATCCTTGAGCTTCTCCGACTTTCGGAAGGGTTAGGGTTAGGGTTAGGGATGAAAGCACATAGGAGAAAGAGATATTCTTGAATAACTTTTTTTGTGAAGGTCGGAGAGACTTGGAAAGTGGTTGCATCTGGACTAATTTGGGTCCTGCGGATCGATTGGTACCATCCCCGAGCTTGTACGACCTTCGGAAGAGGTCGACCGACGAAATTCCCCCAAATCTGAGGAGATATTCTTGAATAACTTTTTTTGTGAAGGTCGGAGAGACTTGCAAGTAGGCTCTACCCCCACTAAATGGGGTAGCGCACATCGATCGGTACCATCCTTGAGCTTCTCCGACTTTCGGAAGGGTTAGGGTTAGGGTTAGGGATGAAAGCACATAGGAGAAAGAGATATTCTTGAATAACTTTTTTTGTGAAGGTCGGAGAGACTTGCAAGTAGGCTCTACCCCCACTAAATGGGGTAGCGCGCATCGATCGGTACCATCCTTGAGCTTCTCCGACTTTCGGAAGGGTTAGGGTTAGGGTTAGGGATGAAAGCACATAGGAGAAAGAGATATTCTTGAATAACTTTTTTTGTGAAGGTCGGAGAGACTTGGAAAGTGGTTGCATCTGGACTAATTTGGGTCCTGCGGATCGATTGGTACCATCCCCGAGCTTGTACGACCTTCGGAAGAGGTCGACCGACGAAATTCCCCCAAATCTGAGGAGATATTCTTGAATAACTTTTTTT